>NW_023425404.1:83630326-84199799 GCF_014108245.1 Pipistrellus kuhlii | reverse complement strand
TGCTTGCCATCTGTGCAAGCACTGCCCCCCTTTCCCCTGCCACCAGGTACCCTCAATCTGCAGGGCGACATGCATGAAGTGCAAATTGCTTGGCTGGCCTGGGCCTCCCTCTGTGGTGCAATTGCTTGCCGGCTGCACACACCCACCATAGCATTGTTGACCAGTGGCCTGGGCCTCCCTGGGTGAGGCAATTGATAACTGGGCCCCCAGTTCGATTGCCCTGCAGAAAGGAGGCCCTGCCCACCCATTGTAGTGCCACCAAGCAGGGAGGCCCACCCACCCACTGAAGCACTGCTGGTGAGGTAGCCTAGGCCTCACAGTTTGGGGCAATTGATCATGGCTCTGCTATCGATCGCCCAGCTCAGGGAGGAACCCACCCAGCCAGGGCTCCGTGATCGATTGCCATGCAGAGAAAGGCATTGTCCACCTGCTGCAGTGCCATAGGCCAGGTAGCCTGGGCCTTTCTCTTTGGGGCGATCATGGGGTGATGGTGAGGCCCTCCAACCAATCACATCACACCTGCCTTGGCTGGCCTGGTGCTAGTGTATGTCATAGCGTGGTCGTCCTGAAGGTCATCCAGACGGTCGTTCTGCTGTTTGATCGTTCAGTAAATTTGCATATTATGCTTTTATTACTATAGACTGGAGGGGGGTCCCTCAGCCTGGCCTGGCCCCTCTCACAGTCTTGGAGCCCTCAGGGGCAGGAGGCAATCTGACAATCAGGAGAAGGTCCCATCACACCTCTGCTATTGCCACTGCTGGCAGCACAAGCCTTGGCTGGCCCTGGTTACCTGAGCCTTGGGTGGCCCTGGGTGGCTGGGACCACCATCTAAGGCTTGCCTGCACCTCTGGCCAACCCTGGGCAGCTTGGGGGCTGAGGGCAGGTTTAGCCGCACTGTGTGCCTGCTGTCCTAACCCCCCTCCTTCCCGGCAGGGTTGAAAGGACTGGGGATAGCCCTGGCCAGGTCAGTTGTTTGGAACATCATCCCATACACCAAAAGACTGGGGGACTTTGGCAGGGCTGAGGGTAGTTGGTGCCATCATCTTTGTGATGTGTGATGGTCAATTTGCATATTCCCTCTTTATTAGATAGGATGGGTCTATGATCAATGAGATTGATATATGTTGGGGTTTAACCAAGTTAAATCAAGGTTTCATACCCTGGAACTTCTCAGAGCTTGTAGTATACTGACATAAATTGTGAATATTTATAATGGAACATTATCTCAAGCATTCCCCAATGAGTTGGGGGCAGAGGGAAGAAAACATACTTTCTCTTGAAGCATTTCTGGGAAGACATTTTAGGACTAGTCTCTCCCATTTCTGCTTCCTACTTAAAAAAAAAAAAAAAATTAAACACAACAGATTGCAAAGTGATGAAAAAATAATAATATCATCTAGGTAATGTGCCATTGCTAGAGGAAAAAGCAATCAGAATTAATTGAATATTTGAAATATGGAGTACTTTTAAAAGTAATATGACAATTTCAAGGACTGCAATGTTTTAAATATTTCCCCCAAAAGGATTCTCAAAGGGCTTGTTTTATTGTGCATTTGTAAGTAAGCATTTATATTCGCCCTCTAAATAATTCAAGAGCTAAAATTCTGAAAAACTGCTTTGTTCCTATCTTTCCCTGTGCCTTTACACTATCAATTCTCTCAATAAACTTTTATTAATAAAGTTTAATAAAGTTTACTCTCTACATTAAGAGCAATTTAAGGAAATTAAATTGTTTAAATGTAATGAAATGTTAAAATCATTTTAATAAATTCTGGATTTTAGTGGGGGAAATTGTCTCTCCTTATGGAATAATTAAAGTAATGAAGGTATAGCATAACCTTTTCCCTACCTGATTTGTTATTACAGCTGAAACTTTAGTATTATCAAGGGGAACTTTTTATACCTTTCTCTAGCTTGTGTTCTGCTTAGAGAAGAGTGCATTTCGAAATGCTCCCTTATGCTACATTTCATTTTATCTGTTTTGACCATATTTCCTTTTCCTTCTGTTAAACTTGCCATAACGATGTCTTGGGGTTGGGGAGTACTTTAGATGATACGGTGTGGGTTGACTGATTGAGTTAAATCCAATTTCCAACCACAGAGCCATTTTGGCAAAGTGACCCCTTATGTGATCAGGTAGTTAAACTTAGCAAGATGGTACTCCTGCTCTTAGGCTACTGCCAATATTTATGGTTACTACTCTCCTTTTTACTAAACACACAGTTACTCTTTAATGTCTGAACAAATCATGAGGCCACCTAGTTCATGAATCCCCCTCTTCTCTCCATGAGCTTGTTTCTAATACAGAGGTAGTTAAAATCTTATTCTATATAAGAAAAAAAGCATGTCACCTAAAGTTTAGGTCAATAACCAATGATTCTCTGAATATGTTGGTTTTTATGACCATTTTGCATGCTGTAAAATAGAAAATCCCCTAGTTCATATTTGCAGTTATTTTATGTCCAGAGATATATTTCTCATTATATAAATTATTCCCTGTGTTACAGATTGACTTTGGGTGCCAAGTTAGTAAAACTATTAGTAGCCCAGTCATCTGCAGCTAATACACTTGTCTTTTGATATAGAAAATTTTTAAATAATTAAAAAGACTATTGTAAGCATGAATGCATCAGACTGTAAAGATGACTTATAGCAAAAATTTTCTTGCTTTCTATGAATATTAGGGATTAAAGCAAACAAAATACCTCTATGACATGATCAGTTTTTCTCATGTGCATTTTATTCTAGTATCATAAATGCATTAGACTTGTACCTAAAAGATTAATGTTTCTTGGCTTTGGTTAACTTAGTGGTCTGTCCTTAAGTAAACTGCACAGAAGTGTACAATTTAGACTTGGGTCAGTACCCACTGCCCATTCCTAAAATTCAGCTCACCCTTTCTTTCTCTACTGGTGTCACTAAAAGAAGAGAAACCTAATCTGTATCACTGGATCCTTTTTTTTTTTTTTAAGGATTTCTTGCTTTCCACCTTTTCTGGAAAAAACAAAAAAAGTGGTTATTTCAGGGTAAGAGACTTCTCCACCCCATAAGGAACCATCTTACCTAGCTGATGCTGGAAAAGCTCTACTGTAATTACTGGAAGAAGAAAGAAAGAAAGAAAGAAAGAAAGAAAGAAAGAAAGAAAGAAAGAAAAGAAGAAGAAGAAGAAAGAAAGAAAAAAGAAAGAAAAGAAAGAAAGGAAGAATAAGGACGGCAGCAGAAAGGAAAGAAAGCCACGGAAGGAAGGAACGGCAGGCCGTAAGGCACGACACCGCAAAATATACACCACATCAAACTACCTCCCGAAAATCCACGGACACTCCACTACAGTCAAATACCGTACTTCCCACTTCCAACTTCACCAGCTCCCTGCCCCGAGCCCGTCAGTTCACATGCCCTCCTTCAATTCCCTTCCCTTCCCGTCCTGCCCGCCCTTCCCGTCCCTTACCTTCCCTGCCCTTCCGTCCAATCCCCGCCCTTCCCGGCCTTCCTCCTTCCCTCCCTTCCCCTCCCTTCCCTCCGAACCCCCACTCCCATCCCTCACTTCCTTCCACGCCTGCCCACCCTTCCCCCTTCCCCTTGCCTTCCTTCCATCCGTCCCTTCCCTTCCCTTCCATTCCCTTCCCTTGCACCCACGACTCCCTGTCCCCCCGTCCTTCCCGATACTTACTTCCCTCCCTGCCCGCTTACCCTCCCTCCCTCCTCTGCTCTTTGCTTCTTGCGGAAGACCCCCCCCCCTCCCTCCCTCACACTCCCTCCCGCCCCTCCCCCTCCCATCCCGCCTCCCCCCCCGCCTCCCCCCTCCCCTCCCCCCAGCCCTCCCTCCCCCCTCCCCCCTCCATCCGCCGCCACTCCTCCTCCCAACCTCCCTCCCTCCCCCCTCCCTCCCTCCTCTCCCCATCTTTGCCCCCTCTTCTCTCTTAGCCTACTACCTAGATCCCCACTAATAAAAGGGTAATAGCTAATTAGACTGGTTCAACCAGATATCTTCTGGACATCAGACTTCCTTCTGGAGAAAGCCACAATGGTGAGACCAAGGCAGAGGTGTTTAGGGGTGATCAGTTAGGGGTAAGCGAGATCAGGCCGGCACAGAAGAGCAAGCAGTTAGGGGTGATCAGGCCAGTGGGGAAGCAATCAGTTGGAGATGAGATCAGACTGGGACAAGCAAACAGGGGCGAGATCAAGCTGGCATGGGAGAGCAAGCAGTTAGGGGTGAGATCAGGCTGGCTTGGGGAAGGAAGTAAGGGCTATCAGGCAGCTGGGGAGCAAGCACTTAAGGGTGTGATCAGGCCAGCACAGAGGAGCAAGCAGTTAAGGGGTGATCAGGCTGGCAGGAGAGAACAATTAGGGGGTGATCAAGCTGGCAGGCAGAGGTGGTTAGGGGTGAACAGGCAGGCAGGGGAGGGCAGTTGGGGGCGATCAGGCTGTCAGGGGAGCAATTAGGGGTGATCAGGCAGGCAGGCAGGCAAGCGGTTAAGAGCCAGTGGTCCTGAATTGTGGGAGGGATGTCCAACTGCCAGTTTAGGCCCAATTCTGTAGTTGGACATCCCCCGAGGGATCCAATATTGCATAGGATGTGGACCGGATTGAAGGACACCCTCCTCCTGTGCACGAATGTTGTGTACCCAGCCTTTAGTTGGTAATAAATTAGGAGGATTTTTTTATCTTAAAATTAACATATTAGATACCATAATCTAAAACAGAATTATTGCTTTATTTCCTTTTCCAAAGATTAAAAAGCAACTTGAGGATCAAGATTTCAGTATGGTGTAAGCCAGAGTCATGGCCTTTCCAGAGCTGGACGTTGTACCCTGGTACTCCCACCATACTACTTAAGGTGCCTTTCTGAGCAAATTCAGCACTGCATGTTCAAAGCACTAATCCAACTGCAGATCATTAAGTCAGTTGTGTCACCAATGAAAATACTTAATGGATTTAATGATTAAACACACACACACACACACACACACACACACATACCACACACACACACACACACATCGTAGTACATATAAATTGACTTTAACTCCATTATGGACAATGGATTTAATTGACTGAGTTTTGTTGGCGGTACTGGAGCAAGACCTACTGTCATTGTAACTAGTATTTTCTGTAATATCTGGTTATGGTCATATTCTGGCTTAGTCATGTTATGACTGATCAATACCCATGAGAAATAACAATAGCTTGCACTACCTGAACTGCAGTCTGCTTCGAACTGAATTGTATATATTTTGTCAAACACAACTGTTCCATTCAGCTTTCTATGTAATTGTCTCTTTCCTTCTGCATTCCACTCTCATTTGGAAAGGGACCTAAAGCTCCCTCAACATTGCATAATTATTTCATCTAATGTTCCTGACATTCTATAAGTTAATTATCTTGTCCATTTTACAGGTGAGCAACTAAGGCTCATAGAGGTTAGACAGTGACCCACCCAAGGCACTGATCAGTGGCAGAATGTGAGGACTCAGCACAGTTGTCCCATTTTGGTTAATTTGCCTGGTCAGGCAGGTGTGAACTCTTTTCCTTACTGTCCTCTTTGACACTTTATGGGAGGCCAAAGATAATTGGTAGTCCAAAGGAGCAGGAGTGGCTCCTGAGGACCCAGTTCTTCCTGCCCCAGCTCTCTTTCTCCACAGGATCGTGTTAAAAGAGACTGGGTTAAGTAGATATACATATATTTAATATATATAATTTATCCCTTTGGAAAGCTGAGAAGATAGGAGCAGTGAGAAGAGCATATTCTGTATAAGGAAAAACACCTTAAAATAAATATATAAAGATTTAAAGCAAATAAGAATGTAAATATGTCTAAAATGTTCCTGCTGTCTTTACTTGCTATATAAACCCATCTTAAGACAATTCATAAAGGTAACTATTTTTTTTTTCCTGAGAACACTGGAAAGCTGGCAGAAGTTAAATTTTCTATGAAATAGGGAGGCAAACAAGTTGTAAATGATGTTAATATCTTCCAGATGGCACATTTTTACTTAGAGACTGAAGTTATTGTAATTAAAGGCATATGAATTTTTCTATAAATACTGAACTCTGGAAGTTTGACACTGGAAGACTTCATCACTTCTGGAGCTTATTTTTTTAAGGGAAACATTCTTTCTTTCAATTTAAAATGACACTTTGGGTTTCATAATCTGAGTTAAATCATAGAAATATTTCCACTCTGAAGGATTTTTTAATCTCCCATGCCAATAAATCTTAATTATGGAGTCAGATTCCTCAGAAATGAAAAATTCAAACTCCAAACATTTTCTAATAAAATTATACATTTGACCATTATTTTACACCATGCCTTGAATTCTTTTATATAATATATTAATTTTGAATTAAGCTACTTATACTTTTCTGTCTCAAGACATATGTGTAGGACAATCTTGACATTTCTGTTTTGCTTCAATCAGGAGAGTGTGGCTCACTCCAGGACCCTGCCTTCCCCTTCACTGCTGGCACTGCCTGCGGCTCAGGGCTCCTAAACCAATAGCCAATATGACACGAGAACATTGAAATCATTTCAACCATTGCTTTGCGTACCACTCTTGTCCTTAGTTTTACCTAGATCCTACTAGCCTTTGCTCTATCAGGTGATATAAGTGGATAGTCTGGCCTGCCTTCGGATTCTATTGCAGCTTCAAAGCTTCAACTGTTGTACAAGAGTTTCATCTGTGTGGTGGGCAGAATTCGGAGAAGTGCCCCCAAGATCCTTGGTCCTCGGTGTACACACACCTCCTAGTTATTCAATCAACCATTAATATTGGTTGGGATTTTGCAGAATTAAGTTTCCAAGTCAGTTGACCTCAAAAAAGAAACAGCGCCCTGAGTGAGCCTGACCTAATTAGGTAAACCCTTAAATGGGACTGAGCTTTTCTTAGAGTTATAAAGCGTGAGAAGAATTCATTGTAAGAGAGCCCTGTTGATACCTTGACTTTAGTCTTAGGATACCCTGAGCAGAAAATCTCAACCATGCCAGACTTCATTTATAACCACCCTATATAATAAAAGGCTAATATGCAAATAGACAAAATGGTGGAACAACCCAACAACCAAACAACTGGTTGCTATGATGTGTGCTAACCACTAGGGGGCATGCGCAGAACATGGTGGGCATCGGCGTGGCAGGATGGTGGAGCAGGTGAGCGGGGACACCAGACCAAGGTGGGGCACCAGTCACTCTCATCAGGGCAAGCCTCTGGTGGTTACTGAAAATTTTTTGCTCCCATGCACCACAGTCCCACCCAGCACTCACACCCACTGCTAGCACTGGAGCTGCCGCTCACACCACTGCCAGCACCTGGCACCAGCCTTGATCACTTGCTATTGTCAGGGTGCAAGTGGTGGCTGCTGGCCCTGATTGTCCCTCAGGGCTTCTCTACCTCCCCGTACTCCTAGGGGGCAATCAGGGCCAGCAGTGGCCTCTTGCACCTACTGCTGGCCACAGCCCCACTCATACCCATTGCCAACACTGGAGTCGTGGCTCACACCCACTGCCAGTGCCAGTCCCGTTCACACCTGTAGCTGGTGCCAGAGCCACTGTGTGCACCCACTGCTGGTGCCTGGCGCCAGTCCCAATTGTTTGGCACCATCAGCGGGTGCCAGCAGTGGCTGCTGGTCCTGATTACCCCTAGGGGTTTTTCACCTCCTCCTGCTCCTGAGGGGCATTGGGGCAGCAGCTGCTCCTCACATCTGTTGATGGTGCTAGCCCCACTCATACCTGCTGCTGGCACTGGCCCCAATTGCTCCTCGGTGTCAGTGCATGGGAGCAGTGGCAGCAGGACCAGGGCTACTGGCAAACAGGAGATGGGGGCTGCAGTGGGAGGCCTGGCAGGGATGGGCCGAGACCTGTCCCTGTGCCCACCACAGCCTTGCAGCCCACCATTCTTTTCAGGTGCATGAATTTGTGCACTGGGCCCCTATTGAGCTAATAAATGTGTATTGTTTTAAGTTCTTAGATTTATCATAATTTGTTACACAGCAATAAGAAAATAAATGTCTAGTACATGCTTGATGTTTATTATCTCAGTTTCTCCCCTTCTGAGTTGGTCTTGACCAGCTATGACCCATTGCAGCTCTCATAATCTCCCACACAATAAATTATCCCTTTGCATTACTCCAATGAAAGCCATTTAATATCTCTTTTAATGTTATCCCAGTAAAACATTTTTTCTTTTATTTCCTTTCTTTGTTTTCCTAATATCTTTTTTCTTGGGTCTGTGATCTCTTATACATATTATTGTGTTATTATCTAACCTATTAATCATCAGTTTTCTATAGCTGTAATAAAATTGTGGATATTCATTATCATTGCTCTTATTATTGAAATTCAGCATTACAAAAGCTTAAATATGACCATTTTAATATGTCATTTTTACTGTATTATTTGAGACTGTGCTATCTAAAAATGGTACATACAGAAATCTTTACTAAGCTTAATTAGAGGAGTCACACTCTGGGAAGATGTTAGTTGCACTATAAGGTGTTTCAATTTACTGGAGGAAGATTTCCTGGAAGCTTGTGGACAAGCAGAAGATTAATGCTGTGTGGGCCTTTGTGGTTTACAATGACAAAAGACAGAAGTGTTTGCAAAAATGTTTGCAGGTTTTTTGTCCCAAGAGAGGTAAGGATTTGGCATCCCATTTATAATCAGTGGGGTCAGTTTCAGGAGAGGTGAGTTGACTTAAATCCATCCAGCAGCCACTGAGCAAAGCTGCCCAGTCTTTTCAGTACTATGCTCTCCCCAGCTCTGTGGCCTGTGCTCAACCAGCCTGGTGGTCATCTGTGCATTTTGCAACCTGTGCTCATTTTGAAGCTAAGTAGACAGTGAAAACCTTGGGCCCTCAGTCTACTTATAGGTTAAACCTGGGTTTGAGAGTTAAGATCAGTGCAGGAACTCAATGGTGGGGAAATGGAAATGCTACTCAAATGTTACTCCCCTGCTGAAATGAATGGGGTTATCAATATGTCATAGGTAGCTATCCCAGCTGAAAAAATGTCACCTAGGCCCTGACAATGTCAGAGCACATGGTAAAAATATGCATAAATATGTAACAAGTATAGATGTAGTCGAGTATATCGAAAGGTTTATTAGAAGTAAGAAAAACTGAATTGTAGAAAGTGTCAAAGTGAAAATGAGCCCAAGCTCAAAGAGTAATACCCTACACTTCTTCTAATACTCAGAGTGCATATAGAAAAAACAAAATATATATACATACATATACATATTGAAAAATATATATTTAGGGGAAATATTTTATATCCTAATAAAGAAAAATCGCTTTATAAACTTAGAAACACACTTTAAAGAGGGGTATGACAGTATAATAAGCAAAGCAATATTCTGTTAATATGAGAAATTTAAAAATTGTATACAGATTTAGAATAGTTTTCATAGAAATTGGCTTTTGATCAGAGGCTAGGAGCTGGGAGGACAAGAGCCAGGTGATAGCATTACTCTCTGTTCCTCTGAAAAAGGAGGGATCCTCTGGTGCAAGCTCAGGTCTCTCCCGGCTCTGAATCTCTGATGCTGCCAACTTCATGCTAAGGACATGGACCAGGCTAGTGCTATCCCATGTGTTGTCAGAGAGGCCTGTCCTTTCCACCTATGTGTCCTGGGTAGTGGATGGAGCTATTTGTGTTCAGGCCAGGGTGCTGGCACTAGGAAAAAACCAAGATAACACCAACCATTTAGCACTACTCCAGCATCTCCATGTTCCATCTCTTTGGCACAGTCTGGGGTTGGATTCTTGTCATGTGGTCTCTAAACAGCCAGTTGGGCCAGGAAGACCAGTATAGCTTTGGAAGGAAGCCCATTCAATGGACACCATCAATTCCACTGAAACATTCAACTCACATGATTCCCTGAAGGTCAAGAGCACCCTCTCTGTCTCGCTCTGTAGTTCTCTCTCTCTTTCTCTATTACACACATGCACGTATACCATTGCACACCCAAGAAGTTTGTTTATATAGTTATAAGCACACTGTTAAGAAAAATGAATGAAATGTTAGTTGATATGCCATTTTTCTAGCAACAATAACCTGTTTGAAAATTAATTAGGAGTTGTTAATGAATAGTTATAAAATAATAAAGCCATATCCATTCCTCATCTACCAAAATATGTATGAAGGGAGTAACAAGAACAAATATTGGAATCAAATTTGCCTAAAGTAGGCAATGTTGAAAGGATACAAGTTATTTCCTGCATGTGTGTCTCTGACCCAGTGCTTCCCCAGGTCTGGGCTTTTGGGCTGGTACCACTTGATAACTTCCTTCCTGGATCCCTGTAAAGCAAACATGTCAAACTTGTGGCAACAATTATTTTTGCGGCCCAGCCAATATAAAAGTATGTAAGAAGTGTTTTAATAAAAATGTTGTAAGTGAATTTTTACAATGTCCTGTTATACATAATTGTTAATAACAAGCTACAATGTTCACTAATGACTGATTACTATAATTGTGTTGCATTCATTTCCCTTACAAGCCTTATGCACGGGCTTGTAAGGGAAATTGAATGGACTTTCCCAAAGCTATACTGGTCCTCCTGGCCCAACTGGCTGTTTAGAGACCACATGACAAGAACCCAACCCCAGACTGTGCCAAAGAGATGTACCATTTCTCTCCACTAATACTAGCAGCAAATATTTTAGAGCCGATGGCCACGTCATTAATCTTGGACTGACTCGTTTGGTGTGCCCAACAGGAAATATTTTGCTTTTGGAAAACAAGAAAAATAGATTTATTTGTGTTATGCTTATTAATTTGTGCAGTTATTCAGTGTCTTGTAAGTTAATGTTCAAGAAAAATATAAATTTTTATTAAAATGTTATATTATTTTATGTTAACGATTATACATTTATTTCAGCCCTTTGTATTCAGCATGTCTCTATCGCAGTGTTTCCCAAACTTTTGACATATGTGTACCCCTTCTATAATTTTCATAAAGATGAGTACCCCTCATACTCATGAGAACGTAGAATTAGGCGCAGCTAAGCACAATGCAGTGCATATCTCCACCAAACTCCGGTGCAACCCGTGCCCCCACCAAACTCTTCCCGTACCCCTGGGGGTACGTGTACCACACTTTGGGAAACACTGCTGTATCGAAATAAACCTATTTCTATGAAAATTGAAACTTTATTATTTTTTTTTTGCCCACATAAATTGAAACCTTGTTTATATGGCCCATGTTAGATTTTGAGTTTGACATGCTTACTGTAAAGACTGTCAGGTAATACAGCTGAGAGCACTTTGTAACATGAAAATTACTGAACTAATGGCAAGTATTATTGCCAGCATTTCAGAAAATATGAGATCAAATCTGATTTATTTTAACTTTCTAGTATTTAAAAAAATTACAGTCTCATTGATTCAGTCGCTCAGAAAAAAAGGCAAAGCCTTTTATTTACTTCCAAATAAAACATCATAAAAGATAGTGTTTTCTGACCAAGAAATAGAAAATTGTTAGCTAGGCAATAGGTGCTGATTTTCTACTTTATATATAGGTAGTTAATGCTTTTCAAATAACTTTTACCTAATTTGAAAGGAGCACTTGTCCATTATAAAAATTTTGAAAAACTCAGAAATATCTGATGAACATAATTTCATTACCCTGAAATTTTATTATTTCATTAATTAAAGCTTATTAGCACTTTCTAACAGCTGAGTCTTTTCCCTTTCAGTTCTTTCTCTACATAAGAATGAGTTGAGAATGTACTGCACATAAGCATTTTATGTTCTGATTTTTCACTGATAGCATATGATTTTTTCCTTTTATAAAACATTTTTTATTGAGCCTGCTTTTCAATGGCTGAATAATATTCCATGATTTGAATCTTCATAAATTTTCCTTGTTTCCTTCCTGTTTGCCTTTTTTCTATTTCCCTCATTATTAAAGCATCAAGCAATAGTTTTTTTCCCCATAAATATTTGACATTATTCCTTAGAATTATTTCCTTAGAATATATTTCTAAAAAAATGCTTTTGCTGAACAAGAGGCTATGACCTTTGTAAGTCTTTTCATATATCTTGCTTAAAACACAAGCAAAACAGAACTGTTCGGGGTGAATCTGATATAAAATCACTCTAAAACACAGATGTAAACTAATTGGCTCCTCCTAGCTCCATCATCGTGACTTTCTTTCTAAATTCTCTTTCTAATGGTCTGAGAGAAAACCTGTTCTTCTCTGGGGAATATGTAAAGTGATTCTTGGACAGCAGCATAGTAATCCTTACAGATTGTTCGATCAAGATAGCTATTAATGCCTTGTGCAGAATAAACCAAACATCCAAAGAAACACATTTTTTTCAGGTGAAAATTATGTTAGCCAACACTATTTCTCACTCTGGTTTATGATGTCAGGGATCTAATTTCTGCATGATTAATGTATATATGCACGTGAGGATAGAGTCTCTTAGAAGGAGATTAAAGAGACACCACCGCCTAAAATCCCCTTCCTAAGAATTCGAGGCCCCTCAGAAGCTGTGAGGGGCATGGCACAGTGGCACACTGCACAGACAACACCCTGCAGAGGACGAGCTTTCTTCCTGCCAACAGGCTGCACTGTGGAGAGTGCAGGGGTCACTGACACCCTGAAGAGAAACTCCCACTTCAGTAAAGCGTGATGTTTGTATGTTCAGCACTGCCTACCTGGAGAGTTTCAGAAAACCCGCTTTGACTGAATACATTTCTCATTTTCTATCACTTTTCCCTCTATCAGGCCATTTTCCTAATACCATATTTAAACTTTCCAAAAGAAAACATACGTCTGGATAATCCTTTCAAAAATTCTTAGAAGGAAATCTTTATTCCTTTATAATTCCTATGGGAAACCTAACTCATGGTTACTCTTAGGATGCAGTGTTTTCATCATTCTCAAGTAAGGTGAGGATGGGGGGATATGTAAGCAACAAGGCCTTTAGCTTCAGTTGCTGGTATTCTAAAGCTAGGGATACCTCAGAGATAAACCACCAGCGTGTCACACACACCTCAAGATGGAGAACATGGAAAAGTGGCTTTTAATTCATTGTAAAAAGATTGAGAGATCTTTTCATTTCTTCCTGGTAAATATAGTCTGCTTTACAATTATTAGTGCAGAAAAGAAAAGCTTTAAGGTAGAAGGTTTAAGAAATGAAATGGAAGGATGTCTAGAGGAGGAGAAGAGACTCTGAATATTTTAAAAAATCCACATGTGTTTACATTCCAGTAATGGGGAGGATGAGGCTTGTGGAAGAGCTTTGCTAGCTGGGACCCATGCTTACACTGACAGCAAGGGCTGGAAATGTGGGGAGGGTAATGCACTTTTGAGACAGACATGATTTCCTTGCCACCTAGAGCATTCTTCTTTAGGAGTAGAGCCCCAAAGGAAGAGACAAGTCAATTTTCCAAGCTCTCCTCTAGCTCTTAGGAATTACATGCCCAAGACATAGTTTCCACTTCCCATTCCAACTGCTGGAGGGGGGCCAAAAAGTGTCTCCATTTTCACCTTTGTAGGTCTCTGCCTTTGCGAATGGGGAGCTTGACATTCCAAGAAAGGCAGTGGTTTCCAGGGAACAGCAGTAATAGAGGGGTGTGCTGTGACCAGGTTGGGGGGCTGGGAGATGGAGGTGGGGAAAGGGGGGATGATCAGCTTCAGTACAGGAGTAAAATTTGCAAACTCAGGATTATGGGCCTCAGGCCAAGGAAGACTTGGTGCGTTGCTATGGTGACACATTTGTCTCTCAGAGCAGTGGTAGGCAAACTGTGGCTTATTAGCCACATGCAGCTTTTTGGCCCCTTGAGTGTGGCTCTTCCACAAAATACCATGGCCTGCGCGAGTCTATTTTGAACAAGTGGCGTTAGAAAAAGTTTAAGTTTAAAAAATGTGGCCCTCAAAAGAAATTTCAATCGTTGTACTGTTGATATTTGGCTCTGTTGACTAATGAGTTTGCCGACCACTGTCTCAGAGGGATCTTGGCACGATAGCTGCATTCCTGGCACCACGTTTGTCAGCAAGAAACTTATGGAATAGAACTGGTATCAACTCCAGAGGGAGAGGCAAGCTGCTTTCCAAACTTCTTTGGCAACACTGCCCTTTACAACTTGTGTGAATACACCCTCCTGAATAGTTACATAAACTGCTATTTGTGATGCGGCTCTTAGGAGCCCTGTTGGATGGTACATTGAAAGGAAGTGCTAAAATGAGAGCACTGGACCAGTTTATACATGTAACTATTGTATCCATGAATAATTCAATTTCCTAAAATTGGCATTTAATAATGACATCTCTTGCTGGGAAGAGTTTATAGTCCCTCTCTCCCTTTTAAAAATAGCTTTTACTGTTGCCAAGAGGAGAGCCTCCTATTTCCTGTTAGAAGATATATGTGTCAATTAAAGCGCTAGCTTCTTTCCTGTTCAATTCCCTAGCCCAGTGCTGTGCTAGCAAGCCCTCTCACACCTGGCAGGAAGGTGCTCTCACAGCACGGCCCTCAGTTCTGACCCACCTTTCTTATTTGTGCCTGGAAGGCAAAATGCACTAGAATTTAGCCACTTAGTATTCAAATCATGCCAGGTTTCAAGTAAAAAGCCTATATTGCAGAGATGGATACACAGTCACCAGGATAAACACAATCAACAGTTCAAATCACAGTTCAGTTATACACAAGTGTGGACAAAACATGCAGACCTGTCTAGTCAATGAAGAAGTGGAGATACAAGCAATTGCTACATAAATGCCAACTTGTGAGGTGTCTCTGAATGCTCAGTTGTCATTCTTTCCAGCTGTACCCTCACCCTTACTCCCATTACCCCCATTGACAGTATAAAGCTAGTTAGGATTTTGAACATGATGCTTTCTTCATCCTCCTCCTCGTTTTCCACTTTTACTTCTCCTTTTACATCTTCTTTTAAAATGCACAGCATCTCTCAAAGTATTGAGAAAGGAACAATTCCTCTGGGTATTTTCCTAGTTTTTCAAAGGCACAGCAATGCAGGCAGGGCAGTAATGGCTACTGGGTACATGGGATGCAGCAGAGGAAATGCAGTTAATGCAATAATTCACATGCTAATGTTTAGTTCCATCAATGTCAGCTTGATTTTCTCCTCAGCAAACACAAAACTGCCACACAACTATAACTGATGAGTAGTGTCATTTTTAATTTAGAGAGCATTCAACTGTCCTTTTTAACTAGTGATATTATCTTTGCAGTTGTCTCCTGAGACTTTATATAAACATAAGTAATGTGTCCTAGACAGTTTGAAAGGGATGTTAAAGATGGCATTGGACATCATGAAGATTTCCCGCACTTTGATCTCTTTTAAATTTCCAGATACAATTTATGCTACTGCCATATTTTAGCCATTACTGAAATTAATATATCCCAAGACTTTTGAACCAAGTTAAACACAGAAATAAAGGTTTGAAATGAAAGGATTGTAATGTTTTCATGTCAGTTCTCGAAGAAAAAGAAAAAAAGGAAGATAAATCAAATTATCTCTTTCCTAGGTGACTTGGTAAATAAATAATAAGAAAGGAAAGAGAAAGACACTAAGAAATATAAAATTCCAAACAAATGAAAATCTTGCTGTTTCCCTGGGGGCTATTGTTTATTGGAGATAGTTTTTTTCAGACCTTTTAGAGAGAAGAATGTCCAAGTATATCTGTTATCTTAATGCAATATTTAGAGTATAATATTTTATTGCCACTTCCTTTATCATTTGTCTCCTTAGTGTATCATTAAGCCTGAATTTTTAAACATCACATCATTTTGGTATTTCCAAATGTGTTATGTTTCCTTTTAAAACAACAATATTCTTTTAAATATCCAGGCTTATGGTTATAAACAAAGTTACTTGCTATTTTTAAATAAACATTTTTTCTTTGGAGAAATTACATTCTGCAATTCAAGTGTAGTTTTGTAAGAAGATGATCTGTGTTTGAACCAGAGTTTTCCTAAGAAGTCTGGCATTTTCTGGAATTGGGTTAAACAGTAAAGAATCTGTTTATTATTCTATGGCCATATGTTTAGAGGGTCGCTCACAGAAAGTATTGTTCATGGAAAGCTCCAGCTAAGGAGACATTTTGAATTCATAAAAGAACTGCATAGTTTGAAAAGAATGCATAGCATTATGTATTGATACCGCACCACCAGAGACAAAGGAACACAATTTAATAAAAAAGAATAGTGCTCATGAGATTTCTCTTTTTCTTGTTAATTGGTTACTTTAACTATATTATCTGCAAGTATAATGGACACCATTATTTTTAATAGTTCTCTATTGCCAGATGAGGTATACAGACCTCATGTAGTCCATTTTAATTATTTCATTTTGCTAGATTCTCCCCTCCCTGTAATACAGTGGTGAATGCAGATAAGTCTTGTTTTCCTGACAGACTATGCTGGTTTCTAATTTTTTGAAATTAAAATGGTATTTCTTGCTAACCTAATGGTTTCTTCCTTGTTTCTGTGTCAGGTATGACTATGTGGAAGTCATTGATGGAGAAAATGAAAGTGGACGTTTATGGGGAAAGTTCTGTGGAAAGATTGCCCCTTCTCCCATAGTGTCTTCAGGGCCATTTCTTTTCATCAAATTTGTCTCTGACTATGAGACACATGGTGCAGGATTTTCCATACGTTATGAAATTTTCAAGAGAGGTGAGTAACGTAGAGTAAAACGAATACAACTAAATGCTTAACATTGTTTGATTCGTAAAAGACAAAGTGAAAGACAAGGAGTAAATGCTATTATCCTTTTGAAAGAAATCATGTATTCTCATTACAGAAATGTTAGAAATAATTTAAACAAAGGTAAAGTACCCACTATATGGAGGAAGTATATTTAAAATTTTAAAAAATGCTTCAGAAATCAAAATTGCATGATTCTAATGTGTTAACCACCGTTTATAAGGCATAATCTCCATTAAACTCTTTTAAGGTCATTTCTTCTTAAAATATAAGTTTTATCTACTGTTGAAGTTTAAATTTTCCCCCATTAAAAATGCAGACCTATTGTCTTACTAGAAAAGTCATGTATATACTGTTCCCTTTGTTTTATTCTAAAATGTAAACCTGGTGGTTCACAGGAAAAGCAAACAGTCCACTATCCTTAGAGTGTCTAAAGCTATTGGAGGTTTTATTAATGGGGGGATTGTTGGGGAAAGAACTTTTGGAAAAAATAAAGCAGTAATACTTTCAATGGCATTCCCCTTAGGGATTGCACGTCCAATATAATTACTTACTAGTCTTCTATTACAATGGTATATATTGAGATGAGCTAGAATCTGATAAATCAGGTCTCCCAGCCTGAAGAATTAAAGACACATATCAGTGAATTTATAAATAATATAGCTTTATCTACATATCACTGTTTTTTCCAACAGCCTATAGTATCCTTTAATGCATTAAATTCATATTTATTATATTTAGTTATTCCCTTGAAATTAAAGTGTGGTGGGCCTATTTGGGGGCAGAGGCTCATGATTTGAATATATTGTCCTAGAATATAGGCAAAAGAACCTTTTAAAATAGAACAAGTCTAGCCATACCAATGGAAAATGCCTAAGGTCTTCTGGGTCAGGAACAACTGAGAATAGTGGGAAGGAGTCATTAGGAGTTTCTGGGAACATTGATACAACTTCTTAAATTTTCAAAGAAATCTACACTGCCCTATAGAAATGTGGATAGACAAAGAGAAATTTAGACATTTATTTAAGTATATACTTGTAAATTCTTTAGTATGAATATGACATCAGTATGTACAGATGATTACATATGTACATATTTCTTGTGCTGAAAGCTGTTTGATGTGTTAAATCATTTTATACATATAAGTACACACACATATCTATATTTGCTCTACCTGCACATGGCACTATCAAAGAAAAAGGTACCTGTTGGTACCTTTGTTAAGGGTCTGAGGACAGCCATTTCAGCGTTTCTCAAAGCTCTGAAAATGGTTGAAAGAGGAAAGAGAGAGATCTATTACTATGTCATTAAGAATTATTCATCTTTTTCCAAAATAATTCTATTCCCTTCACTCTCTTAGTTTCAGGTATACCATAATTTCCCTGCCCTGCTCTCCAGCACTGACCTTAAAACTGGAAGCCTTATTTTATTTTATTTTTTTCTTGTCTCCCTACATCCCATATGGCTTCTAGTTCTTTGGAATTTTTACCTGAAGATGTCAGTCATACTTCCTTTCCATGTCCATTGCCATTAACTAAACAAGCCCAATCGGTGGTTCTCCCCACCCTTTCTTATTCTACATGCAGTTTCTCAAACAGTCCTCAAGCCATAGTCTTCAAAATGACTATGGCAGTTTCCATCGACCATAGTCAAGCCTCATTGTCCTATTAAGTCAAGTGCATAGCTTAACATCACTTGTTCGGGACCTACTCTAGCTCCTACTCTCACAGATCACAAGCTGGCTTTCTGCCTCAAGTTAGTGCCTTGGGTAAATCCCAACAGACCTGACTGTGAAGTTTAATTCTGCTACTTACTGTCTGTGAATGTTCAGAGCCTCCCATTTCTCATCTGAAAACTGGATAAAAGTATCTAGCACAAGCTTATTGTAAAGATCAGTTGAAATGGAAAACATGCAGCCACTGCTGGCACTGAAGATATGGCCAATAAGAACTCATTGTTGCAATGATTACGTATTAACCTGGTGCCTTCAGGTTTCATAGTCCTCGCTCTCTTCGGGTTATGTCCCTTAACTTATATAAGCAGCTAACTCTGTCTAAATGAATTTTTCTCAGGAAGCTCTTCCTAATTAACCAACTTTATTTCCTAATCATATACCCAACTTATCTCCTACATATAAATACATGTACATATGTACATAATGTATTCATACACACAAATATGTTTCACTTACCAATGTTTCTTAATATTTTCAAATTTCTAAAAAGAATATTTTCAAATGTTTTCATGCATGCATGTTTCATTTTCCAACTACATTGTTATTACTAAACAATGCAAAGAAGACATTGTCCCCTCACTATGCCTTCTAGAACCGTCCTGGAACCCAATTTCTCTCTCTAGGTACCCCACACTTCCCTTCTATACCTCTTACCAGGTGCTGAAACCCTCAGCTATCAGCCCTAAAATTATTCTCACTCACCTAAAGAAGTTTCTCTGGGAAATCCAAGCCAACCCACTATCATTCTTCCCTTCCTTCCGTTGGCTTGGGTCATCCAGGCCCAAAGCAGGGAAAAAGCTGTAGTCGTTTTCCATGAGTCTCAGTGCAGAAGAGGGGTGCATTTACTGAGGATGGGTCACTGTGTAAGTTATTTGATTAAAAGTTTATATCCTGCCAAAACTGGTTTGGCTCAGTGGATAGAGCATCTGCCTGTGGACTGAAGGGTCCCGGGTTCAATTCCATTCAAGGGCATGTCCCTTGGTTGAGGGCACATCCCCAGTAGGGGGTGTGCAGGAGGCAGTTGATCGATGATTCTCTCTCATCCTTGTTTCTAACTCTCTATCCCTCTCCCTTCCTCTCTGTAAAAAATCAATAAAATATATATTTTTTAAAAAGTTTATATCCTATGTAATAAAGAGGTAATATACAAATTGACCATCACTTCAACACACAAGATGGCTGTCCCATGTGGACATAAGATGGGCACCACAAGATGGCCTGCAGGGGTGGGCAGTTGGGAATCCAGGCCTGCAGGGGAGGGCAGTTGGGGGGACTCAGGCCTACAAGAGAGAGCAGTTGTGGGGAGGGAGAGAACCAGGCCAGCAGGGGAGGGCAGTTAGGGGTGACCAGGCTGGTAAGGCAGAGCAGTTAGGAGTGACTGTGCCAGGAGAGAAGGGCAACTGGAGTTAACCAGGCCTGCATGGGAGGACAGTTAAGGTTGACCAGGCTGGCAGGGGAAGGCAATTAGGGGCAATCAGGCTGGCAGGGGAGTGGTTAGGGTGTGATCAGGCTGGCAGGCAAAAATGGTTAGAGGCAATCCAGCAGGCAGGTAAGCAAGCCATTGGAGCCAGCAGTCCTGGATTGTGAGAGGGATTTTCAACTGCCTGTTTAGGCCCAACCTCACCAGATTGGGCCTAAACAGACAGTTTGACATCCCTTGAGGGGTCCCAAATTGGAGATGATGCAGGCTGGGCTAAGGGACACACATCCCCATACACAATTTTCATGCACTGGGCTTCTATTATTTAATAATTATCCCAAAGACAGTATCTTACCTATATTATTATCCATTTTTATTGCCATTAACAATGAAAGGTCACTCTTACAGCTACACAGAGTACTCTCCATTTTATAGATAATGTCAGTAATATGGTGCTCACTGGCTCCATTGCTGGGCATGCACCTTGTATCAGCAGCTCATTTGCTCCTAGGCATAGGGGGCTGCTTGCCCTCTCTCCTGTTTCTTGCTTGTATACTCATCTCAGAATTCCTTAACCCACTCCTGCCTCCTCCTTTCTGGGGATGTACTTGTTCAACTGTGGCAAATTTATGCAATTTTGAATAAGGAAAATATTAAAACAAATATGTATGGTGGAGGAAGTAGGAAATTATAGGATCTTTTAAGTTTAAAGAGATTTTATTTTTTCAAATCCCAAAGTCTACCTCCCATTTGCTATGCACAGATTCTGAGGATCAGAAAAGTTAGGAGGTCACTGAGGCTATAAGGCAGGTTTGTGGTAAAGGCAGGACTGAAACTCAGACCTTCTGGTGCTCAGTCAAGTTCTCTTCCATCATCACATGGAATTTTCCCAGCTTTTGTCAAATACTTTAGAAAACCTGAGCTAGCTTCCAAAGGTATCTGACAGGACAAGGACACTGTGAAAGCACTGAAATATATTTGATTTTAATATATACCCTTATTTCTGTCATTTTTTTTTTCTATCTCACTAATCTTAATCTCACTTGGATAGTTTTATCTAAGATGGAGGAAATATCAGTACCGGCATTAAATCCTGCTTTTGTTTTGCCTTACAAAGAACTAGCCAAAATATTTCCTGCCCCAGGGAAGAAGTTGGAGGTCTCCAGGGTCACTGTTCCTACATCTATATAAATAAAAATATAAATGTTCATTTGTGCAAAATCTTAAATCTCTGAAAGTTCTTCACCAATTGCTTTGAAGTTTTGACACAATGTTGCATTCAAATATGTGCAAGTTTTTATATACCTTATACCTACTATTATATAGATGTCACACCTGTGACAAGTAAAAACCTGCTTTTTTAAAAAATAGCGCCATCTGTTAGACATAAAAGCAATACACATTATACTAAATATTTTAAAATTCCATTTCAATGTTTCCAATTTATGATCCATTTACGATTTCCAAATTTCCAATTTTAAGATTCCATTTCAATGTTGATAATGAAGATTTGTGCTTAGAAATTGTGAACAAAGTTCTCAATCAATTGGGAATGCCACCACTGAATCAATCTGCTGTTGTTTCTTTCAATGTAGAATTGTGTCATGAACAAAATTACAACACGGGTGATCTTTTGTTGTATGTGCAATCAAATATTCCTAAGTTAATGCTTGAGCAAAAAGGCATTTTTGATGAAATAATGAAAACTGTCAATAACGGGGTTGGAGAAATCTTCTTTTAGATGCAACAGGAGGAACTGGTAAAATGTTCCTAATTAGATTGATTGTGGCAGCAATTCGATCCCACAATGACAGAGCCTTAGCTCTTGCGTCGTCTGGAATAGCTGTGACATTGCTACCAGGTGGAAGAACTGCTCATTCCGCTTTGAAATTGCCACTGAACATGCAATTCACTGAAACTCCCATCTTCAACATTTTCAAAGTGTCCGGCATGGCAAAAGTATTGCAGAAATGCACCAAGGCCGGTTTGGCTCAGTGGATAGAGCGTCGACCTGCGGACTCAAGGGTCTCGGGTTTGATTCCGGTCAAGGGCATGTGCCTTGGTTGCGGGCATATCCCCAGTTGGGGTTTGCAAGAGGCAGCTGATCAATGACTCTCTCTCATGGATGTTTCTAACTATCTCTCTCCTTTCCTCTCTGTAGAAAATCAATAAAATATATATATTTTTTTAAATGTATTGCAGAAATGCAAACTTATTTTTTGGGATGAATGCACAATGGCACACAAAAAATCACTTCAGACTCTTGATCGATCATTGCTAGATTTGCATGGAAACATGAGACCATTTGGGAATACATTAATATTTCTTGAAGATTTCAGGCAAACTTTACCTGTAATTCCTTTATTAACACCGGCAGACAAATAAATGCTTGCCTGAAATACTCTACTTTGTGGCAACACATAAAGACATTAAAATTAACTACAAATATGTGTGTCCAGCTGAAAAATGATAGATCGGCTGAGATATTCTCACATCAATTGCTGGAAATTGGGAACATAAAGGTGCCAGTTGTTCTGACATTAGGACGAATTTCATTGCCTCATAGCTTCTGCAATTTAGTGGCATCAAAAGAAGAATTGGTTGAAAAAATATTTCCCAATATTCAAACCAATTGTAAGAATCTCGATTAGCTGAGTGAACGAGCTATTCTTGCGGCCAAGAACAAAGATGTCTACAAACTTAACAATATTTTTCAGTCTAACATTCAAAGCGAGGCAGTCACATACAAGTCCGTCAACACTGTTGCGGAAGCAGATGAAGCGGTTAATTATCCAACGGAATTTTTTAATTCACTCGATCTGCCAGGGATGCCACTGCACGTACTGCAATTGAAAATCGGCGTGCCAATTATCATGTTGTGAAATATTAACCAGTAAAAGCTTTATAACGGCACGCAGCTTGCAGTAAAAAAATTAATGAGCATCGTAGAAGCAACAATCTTGACAGGACCTTTCAAAGGTGAAGATGTCCTCATTCCTCGCATTCCTATGATTTCAACGAATATGCCATTTCAATTTAAGAGATTGCAATTCCCAATTCCATTGGCATTTGCAATCACCATCAACAAAGCTCAGGGCCAATCTTTAGAATTGTGTGGTTCAGGTCTAGACACCGATTGCTTCTCACATGGACAATTATATGTTGCAGGTTCTAGACTCGGCAAACCAGACAATCTCTATATCTGCACAGGCAATGGAACAACAAAAAATATTGTATACCCATAAGCATTGTGAAATTAAACATATTAGAAACGTGCACTTTCTCTTTTCTTCCTTTTCCATTTAATCAGACTGAGCTAAGACTATACTTTCAGGGATCATGTCTATAGTTTGTTAATCAGACTGAGCTACAGCAACGCATGGCCGGGTACAGCTAGTCTTGGAAATAAAATTCTAAAGGATTCCCCAAATCATAATCTCCCAAAATGTATACACACTTTAACAACTGATAGCTCAGTTTTGAAAATGAAATGTATTTTAGTGAACACTGCCTTTATAATTATTCAAAGTATGTGTATACATTTTTTAGACTACCCTATTTAGTACTGGATGTCATGAATTGAAATTGTGTCATTTGTGTAGTCATGAGGTCAGCTTAATACATGTCTGAATATGCTTGGTAAATTTAAATTACAAATCACCATAATTTGTAAAGTATTATTGATCAATGAATAGTCCTTATAATCACACATTAAAAATATATACATTACACTCTAAAACACACACACACACACACATTATTTGTGTGTGTGTGTGTATGTGTGTGTGTGTGTGTATATATATATATATATATATATATATATATATATATATATATAATTTTAGAATGCCAGACAGTATTGTCTCTGATACTAGCAGCAGGGCCTGTAATCACAGAAATGAGGCCCTCACTAGCAGCCACACTTTACCAGCACACCTGTGTCAACACCGCTAGAATGAGTCACTCACCCTGGGTACATGTACGAATTACCTTTCACATTTAGTTTGTCAAAAAGGTAGAGGTCACATCTGGCAAAGTTACTGAGTCACTAGTGAAGGAATCTGAAACCCAAACTCTCTCCATTGAATTCTCCCTCTTGCCTTTGTAAATGTTCCATTTCACCAATAAAGAGCTGTCACTCTCAAGATTTAAGGATTTAAGCTTGAAGAGGCTATAATTATTTCTCTAGGGCTCTGTCAAGAGATTTTTGTAGCTTACTCATTCATTGTTCTCACATGATTTTATATTTGTCATTTTTCTCTCTCTAAACAGCAGAAGTTTTTTAATTGCTCCACACAAATGGAAAACTAAGGTGAACACAATAAAACTGAACTTGACTTTTCATAGCTAGTAGTACTATGAAAAGGCTGAGTGATTTGGAAGTGATTGCAATGATCAGCTTTTATTAGGAAGATATGTGGTCGTTGCCCAGGTTATTTCTTACTGAAGTCATTTAAAGGGATTTTCACTTTGCTTCTTTTTCCCTTTTGTTCATAGGTCCTGAATGTTCCCAGAACTACACAAGCCCTAGTGGAGTGATAAAATCCCCTGGATTCCCTGAAAAATATCCCAACAGCCTTGAATGCACTTATATTATCTTCGCACCAAAGATGTCAGAGATTATCCTGGAATTTGAAAGCTTTGACCTAGAGCTTGACTCAAATGCTCCTGGAGGCATGTTCTGTCGCTATGACCGGCTAGAAATCTGGGATGGATTCCCTGATGGTAAGAAGGGCAGGAAGAATCCTCAAAAGGGAAAGACCTGAGAGACGGCCCATGGGATCCTTTCACACATGTCATGATATTGCATCATTTTTTAAAAATAGTTCAGAAGGAGGAAGGAAATCAATAATTCTATGCAGAGCAGCTCTGAGCTCAAACAGCTTTAGTAATTAGTTTAACTCCTTCATTTTCCTTGTAGACAAGGAAACTGAGACCCTGAATGATCATGCAAGACCTCATACTTTTTTTTTGTGATAGAATTAAAAACCAATACATAGTTTTCCTGACTAAAATATTTTGTTCATTTTATTGACCTGTCTACTGGTAATTAATTCATAGACTGTCAGAGGAGAAGATCTTAAGAGATAAATTAAATCAAACCATTAATTTTACCAATGCTGAGCCTAAGAGAAATTTAAGTACTTAGTAAAAGTTTAGGAGTGAAATAAGCATCCATTATGCTACTGAAAATTTTAGAAGAGGAATGAGAATATTTGGACATTTCTAATTTAGACAGAACTTGGCCTTGTGCATGAAATTCGTGCACTGGGCAGCCCAGCCTGCTCCCTCTCCTATCTGGGATCCCTTGGGGGATGTCCGACAGCTGGTTTAGGCCCAATCCCAAGATTGGCCCTAAAGTGTCAGTCGGACATCCCACTCACAATCCAGGACTAACCTCTCACCTGTCTGCTTGCCTGCCTGATGTCCCTAACCACTTCTTTCTGCCAGCCCGATCACCCCTTAACTGCTCCTCTGCTGGCCTGGTTTCCCCCAACTGTCCTCCCCTGCCGGCTTGATGGACCCCAAATGCCATCCCCTGCAGGCCTGGTTACCCTCAACTGCCCTCCCCTGCAGGCCTGATCACTCCCAACTGTCATTTCCTGCAGGCCATCTTTTGGCTGCCATCTTGTGATGACATGAGGGCACAAGGGCTCGAGGGCCACTTAGGCTTTTATTAGTATAGATTATTAATTTGAAGGAAACAGTATTTAAATAAATTATAAATGGAGAGCAAGTATGATGTAAAAGAAATTGCTGCCCGTGGCCCTGGAGGCATTGGGTGTGGGGTGCAGAGGGGCTTGGATGAGGCCTGGTTGGGGGTGGCTGCCTGGGGGAGCGGCGTGGTTCTGCTGAGCAGAGTGACGGGGCAGGTGTGAGGGCCCGTCTTTGTCTTTGAAATGATATTAAAATTATCAGTGTAATTTAATTTAGATATATTCCCATTCTTAGCAGTAAAGGAGAAGAACTGGGTTTAAAGAAAACTTATATTGTCATTGGATTACATGTATAAGTTAATATTAGTTTAGCTGCTTCTTTAGTCTTTTGCCATATTAATAGGGTTATGATGATCTTAAGGAAACTCTTTCATTAACTAATGAGATTTTGCCAACAGAGTACTGATTGATTTCCAAGTATTTAATCCAATAATTAGGAAAACAATATTATAATAGCATTGTAATAATAGTTGGAACATTTAATAACAGGTTTTTTGTTCACAACCCAAATTTGCAGCCTTCCTTTCTAGAACTTACATTTAAATTAACATCTGAAAAAGAGATCCAATCAACCACCTTATTTAGAATACTTTCAGAAAGAAGCACATTGTTATTAGTGTCAAGGGTTTTTCAAAGTAGTAATTTTCTGGCTTTGGAAAATCACTGAGTTGAAGTGAAGAACAATTGTTAGCTTTGCAATTCACCCATGTTCTGAACTATGGTGAATTTCACTTGATCCCAGAGAAAACTGGCTTTGGGATGAACAAAAATGTGTTTGTATATTTGTTAATGTTTACCTGGCCTTGTCCATCCTACTCCAACATAGTAGCTAATTCTCTTAGCCAAAATGAGAGAACTGCGTGCGCCTGAGTTTCTGTCAGTGGCACTAGAAACATTTTTTCATAGTATTTCAATGCATACAGTTTCTCTGCCAGCAAAATTGCTTTTAGTCTTTGATATTCTTTCCAAAAACAACAACCAGAAGGCGCTGAAGGCTTTTAACCACCAAGTGATTTTATGTTGCATTTTATCCCAAACATTAAATTAGATGACTGAGTAATTCAAAGCTACCCATTGATTCAAATAGACTTTGAAGAAAAACAGTTCATTCCAAAACTGGAAATCTGAGGCATGCATGTTGTGAACCACATATCTCTATCTATCATGCTCTCTGAAGCTCTGTGGATTCACAAGTAGCAACTCTGAAGTAATTGAGGAAGTTTAAACATACAGTTTGAGAGTCGTGAGCTAAGCATGCTGTCTGGTTGATACCACAAATGCTTGTGCTGAATCATGAAGCCGACTATGAATGCTTAGCTCACACCACACGGATGCAGATGAAGTCAGCTCCCTTCTGGGCTGGGAGAAGAAGCTGGGACTACCCTAGTTACCTATATCCTAAGCATTATTGATGATTTTAGAAATACCTTTCATAAAAGCTAGAGTTCTGTTTTTTTAAAAATTACTGTTATATTAAAATTAACCTTTTAAACTACAAATATAAAATATAAGTCACATAAATATAAATATTCCAAAATATAAATGATATAAGTATGCAAGGGTTTTTCTGGGGAAAAGTTGCAAAGTCCAGATATTCTCCACTAAAAAAAGTTAATTATTGCAATATTAATATACATAGCCTATCTTGCACCTTTCTGAAACGATTCCCTTATTTATTTATTTATTCATTCATTCAAAATACCTTATTTTAAAATGATCTCTTTAGATTAGATCATTGCCCCCCCTTTTTTATGTAAAAAGGTGGGAGAAAATCAAAGTGTCTGACTCTGAAGTAGGGTGGTAATTATTGGAGAGATTAATGCCATTCCCAGTTCCAGGTATATCTTTTAAACCACACAGTACTACATGGGCTTTCCATCTGAGAAGATATCAATGTAGTCCTGTTCTTCCTCAAGAGATAGCTTAGTCTATGTCGCTTGCTTAAATTCTTCAACAATTCAATTTTTGAATGATACTTCTATTTTTTTGTGACAATTTTCTTCTCCTTGGCCTTGGGTTCAAAAGAATGGGAGAAGGAAAACTAGTCTCTGTAAATGCACAAACCCGAGATTGACAAGAGTACTTCACCCACTCTCCGTCAGATCAATATTGCATTAGCTTGCTAGGCTAAGGTCTCGCTGTTCAGGAAAATTCAATACTTCTTTGTATTATAGTCTAAAAAGCCTTTCACTCCATATCTTGAGGGCTCCTGTAGAGAGTTGCATGCTGCTGTCTGAGGCAATGTTCTAAAGGACAGAAGGCAGATTTACACAGCATGTCATACACATTATAAACCAGTGAGTCATGGAGACTCTAAATTATGAGTCTGCAATAGACAAGTTCTCTTCTGTTTGCTCCTTCAAAAAAACTCCCCCTACCCCCACCCTCTCCAGAGGAACTGGGTAACAGTGGTGGGGGAGGATCAGCAACCAGAGCTGAAGGGGGTGACTCCAACTTCCCTTGTGCCCTATATTCTTGCTAAGGTCAGTGGCTGTGGTGATCAGAGAAGGACCCCAACGACTAGGGCTGTAAAAGTTTGCCCACAAACTAAAGAAAAAGAAAGTTATGAAACCACAATAATGGAATTTTAATGAGGGAGGATGAATGGACTCTAAGCCTCCCATTAAGATTGAAGGCCAGAAATGGGATTCCTTTTGAGGAAAGAAAATACTTGAGTTTATACTCTAGCTAGATATTTTCCTGCATATGTTATGGGCAACTTTACACTCCATACTGAAGGAAAAAAGTATTGGATTGTGGTAAGGCCACATTCAGAATGAGGAAAATCTGGCAAAGTACTAGCACTTATAAAAGAATCAAGGCCAGGATTAAAGCTGGAAAAACAAACAAATAAAAACAGCAAAAGTTTCATCTTCTGAGATGCTCTCTTCTGCCAAGTTGGAATGTAACAAAATGTTCTTACCATAATGCAAAGCCACCACCCATGACCATGTGATGCACTCTAGATAATCTTTATCAATGTAAACATACACTACATTTGGTTGCTGAAGTAGACAGAAACTCTTGGTGTATTCTTTATTGAACTTATTGGGGTGACATTGGTTAATAAAATTATACAAGTTTCAGGCATACAATTCTACAATACATCTTCTATATATTATATTGTGTGTTTACCACCCCAAGTCAAGTCTCCGTCCATCACCATTTATCCTCTCTTTACTCTCATCTACATCCCCCACTCCACTTCCCTCTGGAAATCATCATACTGTTATCTATGTCCACATGAGTCTTTCTTTTTTTCTTTTTGTTCCCTTCACCCTTCTCACCCAGCCCTCCACCCTCTCCCCTCTGACAGCTATTAGTATATTAGTCTGTTCCTTTTGAATTCTGTCAAATCAATTGGTTTGAATGCATGAAGAAGTTCTCAGATATTCCAAGTAACCGATTTGTACCAACTCAGATATATAAACTATGTGGGGTTAGGTTTTTTGTGTGTTTTTTTTCCTTTGTGTTTTTCTCTTTTCAAAAGGATTGGCTAAGAACTAAAAACCTGTTAGCCAAAAATCTGAACACTCTAAAAAGAAGGGTTCTCAGATTAGTTGCCAGCCTAGTAACTCAGGTGATATGTGGGACTCCAGGCTGATCACTTCTATGGGGTTCACTTTTTCAATTACTTTGGAGTTTCTGTGAGCCCCGGTCCACAGCCTTCTGTATCCGAGCTGCACGCACAGGCCTTGGAACTCCTCCTCCCTGTTGCAGGTTCATCCTGCCAGGGATAGGTTCACCTACTGGTTTTCGTGAACAAAGCAATAACTTTTAGTTGAAATGCATAGAATCATGGGTTTCTTGGAGGGTAAAATGGTCCACATCAGATTGTCTTTCTAAGTCCAAACCATCTGGTGTGTTTTTACCATATGTTGCAAAGAAAAAAACTAGAGAAAATGGGACTGTGTTTTTTTTTGTTTTGTTTTGTTTTTTGGTGTCTGTGTGTGTGTGTGTGTGTGTGTGTGTGTGTGTGTGTCTTGCTATTGATCTGGGCAGGGAAATGGAAAGATTCTCCAAACCCAGATGGCTGTGCACCATCCATAAGGCAATTTATAATTATTAATTGCCAAGATTTGTCTAAAAGCACTTCAACAAGGGTGTGGCCAGTGTAAGCCAAATAGCAATTTAACTTTATCACAAATCAGTCAGAATTCCCAAACTTTCACTGCCTCAGGAATTACTTTCTTCCTGGTGTACACAGTCAAATGGCTGCTGGAACCAGCTCTTGGCCGCTGGACACCAGTACAATGCAGTCACCCCTCTCAGGTACAAGAGAGAAAAAACTAGGACAGAAGTCAGAAAGATGTATTTTCCTTTCATTTTGATTATAACTTACTATCATGTATAAATTATTGGATTTACAGTTTCAAATTTTTAAATTGTCACAATTGTAAATTAGTCTTCAGATTAAGTTCTGAGTCAGACAGGATCCTTTATCAAGTCAGCGATATTTGTCGTACTGAGGCGCCAGGATTAAAAAATGGAATGAGGAAGGAAATCAGGGTTACGCAGTATTGGGTCATACCTTGGATATTGCCCTGGTTCCAGACAGGGCTCCAGGACATAGGCGTTCCCTAGGATCTCCTTCCAGGGCAGGGCAGTGAGGACAGGCAACTCTAAGAGACCTTGTTCTCCACAGCACTGGATTGGTCCTGGGGATGAATTCCAAGGTTCCACTTAGCCCGAATCTCATTCTTTGAAAGTGAAGAAAGCATTTTGATTCTGTTACTGAACACAACTTGCTTCCCAGGGAATGCGGTGATATTTGTTACCGCCCTTCCTGAGTACACTAGGAAGTTCTCTCCACAAACCTGATCGAATATCCAGTGCAAAGCATTTAGCCAGGGAAGATGCTTTGTGTAGGAAAACACTGGGTTCCACTGGAACCCATGTTTGCAAATGGGGTTTCTTGCTTTAGAAAAAATGTATTTTAATGTTTTCTGCATTGCTCCCTTTCCAGTGGGCCCTCACATTGGACGTTACTGTGGACAGAAAACACCAGGTCGAGTTCGTTCCTCATCTGGCATTCTATCAATGGTCTTTTATACTGACAGTGCGATAGCCAAAGAAGGCTTCTCAGCAAACTACAGCACCCTGCAGAGCAGCCTCTCGGAAGGTCAGTGTTCGTCCACCTCGAAAAGCCTACGGGGAAATTCTCCTTTTATTCCTCCTCACACACCAGGGGTAGCAAAAAACACTGAGAAAATGTTTCGTGTATTGGATTGCCAAGTGTTTATTTTTCTCTTTTAAGTGGGTTTTCTGAATATCAATAGGAAGAATTATCTGGTGTGTTTTCTCAATAAAATTATACATGAGGTGGTTGCTTATAAGCCTTTGAAATTATGGGAGAAAGTGGGAAATGGAAAAACAGTGCTTTCAAACAATGAAATATGCCAGGCCACCTACCTGGCACCTTCAAATACGCATTGGGCTGAGATTCCTAAAAGGACAAGCATGCATTATGGACAAATCTGTGAAGTTCATTGACAGGAAAGCCATATAGAATGGATGGTGTGCCAAGGTTTGGTCTGTGGAAACCCTTATTTTCTTTCTTATGTGAATGAAAGTGGATATTCATGTAAAAGCAGCATGTAATTTGTTACAACTTTGCTTGAAAGAAAGAAAAAGGAATATCTGTTTATATCATATTAAAATATTCAACTAACTCTGTCCTTCCTCAAAGTTTATGTGTTCTTCAGCTTTTAAGAGCCCAGTTTGGGAGGTGGCGGGGAAGAGAAACCCTGAAGGACAATGAAAAATTGTTTCATCAGTTCTAGCTTTAGGTTGTAAAGTTGGATACTGAGAAGACTGGGTGTTTGGAGACTTTTCTACCAGATCTTACTGGAAAATAAAAGGCCAATTAAACTTCAAAAGTTTTACTTGATTAATTAATCCATGTATTTTTTGTGCTATAAATATTTTTATATTACAAATAACAAACCTAAACTTAAAGGTATGAAACCAGTGAATGAAAACCTTTAATACCTTAAAATCTTATCTATTGTGACAGAAAATTTAAAAAAATGTGAAATTTTGGTTAGTTGAGATTTTCTGGATAGTTTTAAAACTCTTTCACTTTAGTAGCTTCGATTCACATTTTCTTAAAGTTATTATTCATTTTCCAATATCATGTCATATCAATTTCATATTTTATTTTTTCACTGAGTATATGAGACCTAGTGGAACACATTATTTTTATGCTCTAAAACTCTTAAACTGTTAAGGTCTTTGGGATCATATGATACTGCATTTTCCTGTCAAATACTTATGTGTTTTCATACAATAAACTGGTTATGTTAATAATCAAGACTAGGCTAGCAGCAGGCAGCATGAGAACTAAAAGACTCAGAAGCTGTGGCTTGGGTGCCAATTGCAAGAATTCTGAAAGACAAGAGTTAAAGTCTAGTGTCCACTGATTATGGATTGTAAATGGACATAGTCTTTTTCACCTTTACTAAATACTATAAGAAGTAATTCAATAGTAAAATTGTATTGAAACAAAATTTTTGGAATGTGCCTATGTGACATGTTTACATACATTCAACTTTGAAAAGCAATTAGAATTTCCATGATTTCCTAGCCATTTCTAATAGTATTCCTGTTAACCTAGGTCCAGTTGGGAAAATACTTAATCATTATGAGGTCATCGTAGCTTTGTTTTATGATTATTACCATGGCCTGGCTGGGTGGCTCAGTTGATTGGACTGTCATCCCATACACCAAAAGCTTACAGGTTTGATTCTGGGTCAGGGCACATACCTAGAATTTGGTTTTGATTCCCAGACATGGTGCATATAGGAGGCAACCAATCTATGTTTCTCTCTCTTCTCTCTCACATGGATGATTCATTCTCTCTCTCTCTCTCTCTCTCTCTCTCTCTCTCTCTCTCTCTCTCTCTCTCTCTTTCCCTTACTCTCACTAAAAAAAAAAATTAATAGGAATATATCTTCAGATGAGAATTTAAAAAAATTATTTCCATGAACCAGAGTGTCCATCAATAGATAAATCAGAGAACATGTGAGATTTCATATAAATATAGATAGATATAGATAGATATAGATATGGACATAGATATAGATATAGATATAACAAGAATGAAATCTTACCATTGGTGACAAAATGGATGGACCTAGAAGGTATTATACTAAAGTGAAATAAGTCAGACAGAGAAAGACAAACACCATATGACTCCACTTATATGTAGAATCTATAAAACAAAATAAATGGGCAATCAAAACAGAAACAAAAATTATTGCCACAAAATGCATGTATGAATCCTACTTTCCAATAAGTTTTTTACTGTCATCTTTTGTAAAACTTTGAACACAATATGAAATTTTTAATATGTCTGATTTAAAAAAAGAAGAAGAAACATAAGTGCCTTATGTTTTGATGACTTTGAGCCTTTTTTTTTTTTTTTCTCCTTTCAGATTTTAAATGTATGGAAGCTCTGGGCATGGAATCGGGAGAAATTCATTCTGACCAAATCACAGCTTCTTCCCAGTATAGCACCAACTGGTCTTCAGAACGCTCCCGCCTGAATTACCCTGAGAATGGATGGACTCCTGGAGAAGATTCCTATAGAGAGTGGATACAGGTAGGTTGCTTAAGACTTGGCACATTTAGGGTTGAAGATGATTTTAGTAATTTAGAAAGGTTGTTGAAAATAAGCAGAGCCCGAAAAGTGTCTTCAGATAAGAAGAGAAGGCTTATGGGCCTTCTGTGGAAGCATGTCATCATCAGGAAAAAAAAAAAAAAAAAAAAAGACCTGATTTTCCCCCCAAACTACACATTTTTTTTATTAATATGCTTCCTATTTCAACAGATGTTTATTTCCTGGATGAAATGTAGTAAACCTACTTGTAGATTTGAGTGAAATACTTGTTTCCAAGTATAGGGTTTTTAATTTATTTGTTCAAGTAGACAAAGGGAAGAAGCAGATTGAGGTTCACTTTTCCATGCAAGGTAATATTGCACAAGTGGTTTATTTGAGGGCGCTGGTCTCTGTGGTTTATGTTTACACATCTATGTATGAAATGCTTATATTCATATTCTCATTAGTGAAATTGTTTCTGCTTTCCTCGCTTTGCTTGGGCATTCCCTTCTCTCCCACAACCCTTATATTCCCCACAGACCCTCTTCCCCACAGCAGTATCCCCACCCTCACTCATCCCCAGTCTTGATCCTAACTCCATATCCAGTCCTCAACTTGCCCAACCTTGATATCTGGATACTCCCAGATAAAGCCCGATGCTCATATTCTTGACTTTTTCATCCACTGTAAAATGAAACATACATATCTGGCTGAGTAGGTTAACCTGTGGCAAATTATACAAAGTAATTTGCTGAAGGATCCAGGCTTCCTTTTGAGGACAATAGGCAGAGCCTTGCATTCATTGTTAGATATATAAAAATGACTAATTCCCAGAGAAAGAATTTCTAAGTAAGAAAAGCAAAACAAAACAAACAAACAAACAAAAAAACAAGGTGATTAACCTTCTATTTTCAACATCTAATGCTGCTTCAGTCTTTTGAGAAAAAACACCAGATTTTATTTTATTTTGGAAAGGTCTATATTAGTTTAACATACACTTAATGTGAAATGGCCTATTACAGGAGAAGAATTCATGCTAACCTCTTACAGGAAATTGAACTAATACTGAGAAATATCTAAAGGGTGAAAAAAGATTGGACTTCTACCTTGAGACTACTGAATCCAGTTCTATATTAAGTCAGAAATGAAATGAATTTGCCTATATCAAAAATGCTCTTGGTAACTTGTTTTTCCACATCCCAAACCAACAAGCAACTGTGTGTGATTGACAGATCTACAGGAAAGCTTACATTTTGCAGTGCTAAGCATGTTTGCATGGTAATGTAGTCCCATTCTTGGTAATGTGGAAAGCGCTCAATAATTTAGGGGAAGTGGTCTTGCAAGAGGTCTGAAATTGCAACTGCAGCAATTCTTCTGTGTAAGGCAAGTCAGTAGAAACATGGAAACAAACTAGGTCCTGTAAAGTAATTTTCAACAGGACAGGATTTACATCATTCTCAGGAGCTAGACACAATTTGAAATGGCCCTAGAAGAAAAAAAATATCTCAAATGTTCCAACTCTATCAAAGCATGGTCAGGAGAAGCAAAGTAACCAAAACAAGAAGGTTTATTTCTTTCTTGTGTTATTTTCCATCTCTGATTCACTGAGGGGCTGCTCCGCATTTTCCCAACCAGGGCCCACACGGAGGGGGAGCAGCCATCATCTGAGATGTTGTCTGTCACCAAGGTAGAGGGAGAAGGAGAGTGTGGCAGAGCATACTGGCTCTTTAATTCCCTCAAAACAAGCACTTCCACCCACATTTTTTTTTTTTTTTTTTTTTTTTTTGCCAAAGCAAATCCCACAGCTATACTAAATGTCTGAGAGGCAGCAATTCAACATGTGCTAACAGGAAGAGAGCTATAAATAGTTGACAATTGTGCCATTCATAAAATAGTTACCATTTATTGAGTACTTACTATGTGGCCTGACCTCACTGAATCCCTGACATATTTTAATTCTAATTCTCCGAGCAATCCTGTGGAAGAGGTACAATTATCCTCATTTTAAAACACTGAGGTTCAGAGAAATTAGTAAATACCCTAGGTCACAGTTAGTGACTGAGTTTGGGACCCCCAGCACCTGCTTCTTTACACAGTGTGCTGCATCTTTATCATTCATTACCACCCCTGGAAATTCAATCACTCACCCCCTGTTAGACTTTTCTCCCACTGAGAAGGCTCACACAGAGATGACCTGGGTGCTAACTGCTTGTCAGCCTGGCATGCAGGGCCCCCTTTGCTCCCCAGCCCTCTCTAGAAGATGAATGTCAGAGAAGTTTAGAGTCTGCTCACCTTGAGGTAAAATGAACTTTTTCTTCTTGAGGAGCTTAGTGGGCTTATTTACATGTTAGTTGTGTCTGTATACATGGTGGGAGTGCCTAACATCCACCCAACACCTAATTACGAGTAATTTCATCTGTTTCCAGCTTTTCAGAAACTTCCTGGAAGTGGTTAGTCCCTTGTTTTTATTAGCTAAATGCTTTATAAATTACCCAAATACAGCATAATTGGACTGAGAGGCAAGCTTCACTTACCCCATCACATCAATATGTGGATGGTATTTGTTTTCTTTTTCAGCTTTTCCAAGTTTTGCATCAAATATACCCTACAAACATGTTGCTGTAGCAACAAGGACAAACACTTGCATGTGTTAAATTAATAAAACAATATTGCAAACTGACTTTCCTTCAAGATAAGAACACTCTTCGGTTCCCATTGTTTTCTCTGGAAAAGTACTGACATAAAAAACAACAATGCACCGTTAACCATCCACATGAACGTTCACAATGGTGCTTCCTGTGAGATCTTTTGTCTGCCAGAAAGCTTAAAAACACGAGGCAGCTTAGTGAGAAGGAGCACGAAGGGAAGTCTCAACTCAGAAGTCTGCACATGGTCATATCCTGCTCAAAAGGCCACTTCATATCCTGAGCAACTAAACCTCTTTATGGTCAATGGCAGAGTTAAATCACAATGTGAAATTTTCCTTTTTTTTTTTTTTAGAAGCATTTCATTCTTTTCTGTGTCCTAGAGCTGATTATCTTATTATTAATTTAGTCTCCTCTTGCTTTTGTTTCTGGCTAGACAATCAAAAATTCAAAGTGTAGATAGACTCAGGATATCACTGGTACTATTTAAAAAAAAACACAAAAAACAAACACACACACACACCTTAATTTCCAAGTACATCATTAGAGCCCAAGCCATTAACCTTACTGAAACTGAGTTCTTTTTCCTATAAAATTAAGGTAATGCATGTGACCTTCTCTATTCAAGCTTTAGGAGTTTATGATACTACTAGCAGCCCTGCTCGCTGCAGCCTTCCAGTAATCCCCCCAACCCCCCCAATGCCCTCCCCTCATAGCTTGCTGCCCTGCTCCCTCCTGTAGCTGTCCACTGCCCGCTTGTACCTTGCTGCCCCACCATCCGTGATCCAGTCGTTATGCTTCACAGCATAAAGACCATTTGCATACTACATCTTTATTATATAGGATAAATCTCAGAGAAATGAAATCTCATTTTTCCTTTCATTTCTGCAAACTAAGTGTATAAAAAACCTGTCTGTTCAGAAGATATGTTCTCATAGATCCTAAATATAGCCATTCACACAAAGCAGAATTTAATTCATTAATTATTTCAATGTTTTATTAATGATAGTGTCCACCACATTGTAAACAGATTTATTTTTCTAACTTTAATTAAAGCTCTTGGGAGTGCTTTCCTCAAAACAACTGTGACTTTTCCATGGTTAAAATGCCAGAAGACAAGAAAAAAAGGCAAGAGAGACCATGCCTGGAAAGGATCTGAGCTTTGTTATTCCAAAGAAATAAAAATGGCACCAGGGACTAATGAATTACCACACCCTCCAGTGACTTTAGACTGAGAATTACTTGACAAACCATTTCAAGCTGGGCTCTACTCTTCTACAAATTTGAAGGCATTGTATTTTGTGGGGAAAATTTTGGTATTAGATTATTTATGCCTTCAATTATTCCAAAAGAGCAGACAGCATTTGGTTTCTAAGCTAAATCCTGCTTATGAATTAATCACACAGGAGGAGGAGTCCTCAAAAATGGCAGTCTGTAGCTATCAGCATCCATCAGCCCCTGAAGCAAGGCACTCCTGCAACTGTTCATTCTGAGGTGTGAGGAGAAGAAAGGTTCCAGTGCCAACCTTGGCAGGAAACTTGTTTCCAGGTTTTCCTTTTGCCTCAGATGTATGTCTCTTGCATAATATTTTTATATTTTCTAATTGAAGGACTTCTGAAAGCAGACACCAGTAACAAAAGGCCTTAGTGTGATAAGGAGGTAGGCTGAGCTGAATCAAAACACATACACACATACTTAGTCCTGTTCACTGGAGTTTCAAAGAGAGTAGATGACTTCATTAAAATTCAACATGCACAACTGGTCAAATCCGAGTCCTTTGGTTGCTTGGTGGATTTTCAAATTAATTGTAATTTGTGTTCTAATGACAAAACCTAATTTTTTTATAGCACCTTTCCTTTTAGAGCATACACTTCCCATTTTAGTTTTTGAATATAAATTAAGTAGATGAGAGGGTTTTATTTGCATCTTCATGAGACCAGAGAGGTTAAATGGTTCACAGAATCCCAGTTTGGTGAAAAGGTGCAACTTGTGGGAATGATCAGTCTTACACAATAAAAGTGGACAGCATTCCGCAGACTTGGGAAGGGAGGCAGTAAGCACTGTGACCTGAAGACAGACAGCAACTGGTGAATCACCTCTTGTGGTTAGTCTGACGTAGGCCCAGGGTGCAGCTGGAGTTTGCACAGCTCTTTGGCCACACAAATTGAGTTTTTTCACCTCATACTGTATCATGTAAAATAAAAAATATTCTCAAGCCAACTATACAGAGAAAAGCGATAAAGCCAGGTGAGGTATTTGGGGCTCACAGGTCACAGAGGAGACTGTCCAAACGGCGAGATTCCTAACCTCCAATGCAGGGTCGTTCCTTTAGTCCAGGAGGTACCCCAGCATCCATCTAGGGCTGAGAGTTGTTACTAACAACTTCTAAGTGGCTTCCTCATGATTTAGAAATAAATTGTCAGTGGTTACCTGCTGAGAATGAAGACAAAAAGTAATTTAAAGGAATTGGTTTGATTTCAGGAACTAAAAAAGGGCTAATTGGATGTCCTTTAAGTGCCAAATTAAATGAAATAATTAATGAATTCATGGAAATATTCCCTCTGACAGAGTATCAATACACATTTTTAGCAAATTTTAGTTGGAGAACCGAGTGCTGCTTATTCAATTAGAAGAATTTATTTCAAATACTTGTTTTTATCTTTAAAGTAAGTTGTCTAAAATTGAAAGAAGAAACAAGTAATTTATCATAAAGCTTTAGAATGTCATTATTTTAATAAATTTCATATATAATTTTCTTCTAAACCTTGTGGATAAACCTTTCATTCTCTTATATTAATGTGTTGGGTGTGGAACAGTTAACACCTATAACTCTTTTTTGGATTTTTATACATTTTCTACTTTCTAGCAGGTTTATAATCTGTAATGCTGTATTCAAAATTGGTTCCTCCTGTTAAATTGACTAATCCAGACGTATATTGAACCAGGTCTTCCTGATTGTAAACTTTCTATGCTTGTAAGCTAGTCACTTCAGTGCGTGCATTATCTCATTCATGGCATTAGTAAATTGCTGAAATTGCAATAAAATGATAATTTATAAATGTGTGACTAGAGAACTGACAAAAATAGTGCATTGGGTTATCCAAATTTGGAATGATGCCTGTAAAATATAATGTTGGATGGGAGGAGTTGGGAAGGGGTGCTAGATGAAAAAGGTAAAGGGATTAAGAAAAAAACAAAAACCTCATAAACAGACAAATTCCTGATGAGTACCACAGGAAAAAGGGATGTGGGAGATAGAAGACACTAAAGGGGAAAATAAATGGTGAAGGAAGGAGACTTGACTTGGAATGGTGAGCACACAATACAGTATACAGATGATGTATTATAGAATTGTACACCTGAGACCTATATAATTAGTAAAAATATATAATGTTGGCAGACTTAGGGACAATACAGGTGTTCAATTGAATGTTTACCCAGGTATTCTATGTGTGTGAGTGAGTGTGTGTGTGTGTGTGTGTGTGTGTGTGTGCACGCGCGCATATAGGGGTGTTTATTGCAACTGATTCTCACATGCTATTTTAGCTAAAACATTGATCTGGAAGAAAGATGATTTGCTTTAAAAAATTCTTCCAGGTAAGCATTTGGTTCTCTTACCTTTATTCTATTTCCTGCATACAATGAATGCTTTACATCCTACCCTTTCTGCATAACAGGTTTCTTTTCCATGACTAGCTTTCTAACCAGGAAGTCCATGTTCCCAAAATTACTGCCTCCTGAAGAGCTTTTCCTAGTGCTTTCTCTGGTACCTTGGTTTTTCATATTATAGGAAGTGATTCAAAGGAAAGATACATATATATATATATATATATATATATATATATATATATATATGAAATATAGGAACAGATTAAACTCAGGGAATTTTTTTAAAGGAGGATATGATTTCAGGAAAATAATGTGCATGTCACATAATTATTTAAATATTTATAACTGGTTATTTTCTCAAATCAAGAAAATACCAAGGTTATTTTAAATATTTTGGTCAATTTGACCACTTAATTCAGGTTTGTAAATCAGTCAAGTGATTTTACTAATTAGTATTTTGTGTCAGTACACCATAAGGAGAATTCATATATATAAAAGTCTAAGCAACCATTGCAACTGAATGGATGACCAAACAGGCTGTGTGGGGCAACTGGGCTGGCAAGGGGATTATTGAGGGGTGACCAAATTGACTGAGCAGCAGGTGGCATGAGGCGACCAGGCCCACAGAAGGAGCAGTTGTGGTCGACCAGGCGGGTGAGGGGGGCAGTGAGGGGCAACCAGGTTGGCAGAGGCGGGTATTGAGGGGTGACCAGGCCTGTGGAGGGGGCAGTTGGCAGCAACCAGGCTGGCATGGGTGTCATTAAGGGGCAACCAGGCCAGCAAGGGGGCAGTAAAAGGACAACCAGGCCAGCCGGGGTAGGGGGAGTTGGGGGTGATCAGGCTGGTGGCAGGGGCAGTAAAGGGATGACCAGGCTGGTGGGGGGGGGGGGGGGGAAGCAGTTAGGGTGATCTGGCCAGGAGGGGGAGGCAGTAAGGGGTGACCAGGCTGGCAAGAGGGAAGAAGTTGAGGGTGACTCAGCTGGTCAGGGCGGGCAGTTGGGGTGACCTGGCCAGCAGGGAAGGGCAGTTAGGGGCAATCAGGCAGATGAGTAGTTAGGAGCCAATGGTCCAGGATTGTGAGAGGGATGTCAGACTTCCAGTTTAGGGGATTGGGCCTAAGCTGGCATTCAGAATCTTCCAAGGGGTCCTGGATTGGAGAGGGCACAAGCTGCGCTGAGGGGACCCCCCCCCCATGCACAAATTTCAGGCATCTGGCCTCTAGTGTGTAATATTTAAAGAAACCTCTCAGAGTTTTATAATGAAGCATTATTGGCAAAAACAATATTAAAATAACCACAATTTAGGAAGAATTACACTTGAAAATAAATTAATTTACGTAGCATGTACATTCCATTTTCCTTATAGTTTGAGTTTCTTAATATTTTATGCCAATGTCTATTTATAGCCACCATTCATAGTTATATTCTAGAATGATATTTTCTAAGATCTATCAACTTTAAGTATAAGAATAAAAGCAGATATAAATGTCATTTTGTGCAAATTTTTTATTTTGTATATGTTAGAGGTCAAGTGATGTGCAAGTTCTCCTATTGAGTTAGTTAACTGAACCTGGATTAGTATCTTAGTGTCCTTTCTCCTACTTCTTTGCTGGCACTTAATTGCAACAAGATGTGCAAAGGAATTTGGATCTTTTTGAAGATGATACCCTGAAGACCAAGCAAGCATTTCTAAACCCAGCTCAGTTCTATTTAGTTGCTTATTGTAAATGATGTCTATTAAATTGAACAGTCACTGCAGAAGATTTAAACAAATGATTGGACTATGCCTAAAGCAGGGTTTTCCAGCCTGGACAACACTGACAACTGACACTTTGGATTATAATTTTTGTTGGGGGTCTTCCTGTTCATTGTAGGATATTTAGTAGTGTCATGGCCTGTACTAGGAGCCAGTCTCTCTCTCTCTCTCTCTCTCTCTCTCTCTCTCTCTCTCTCTCTCTCTCTCTCTTTCACACACACACACACACACACACACACACACACACACACACACACTTCCATCATGGCAACCAAAAACCTCTCCAGAGCCTGGAGAGGTTTTTGGTTGCCATGATGGAGGGGAAAATTGATTGCCCTATTGAGAGTAAAATTACCCCCTAATCAAAACCAGAGGTGTAAATTCCCCAAATCCTAATCAAGTCATTTTAAAAAATAATCAGTTTAGTCAGCATTTTGAAAGAAAATGTAACTGGTTGTTTGGCTGCTTTTTCTCCCTTTTCAACTGCTTATCATTGATTTTTTTTTTTTAACAGAACCATAGTTCTTTTGTTTTCCAAAAATACAGATTCATCTGTTTATCTTACGCAGGAAAATAGCCTCATAACCTCATTGCTTATTTATCTTAGGGTTTAATATTTTTAGCTTTTAAAAGTGAACTGTTTTTAGCTAAATAAATACAGATGTTATTTTAGAATACTGCACACTCAGGTCTCAAAATGCACTAATAAGGGTCAGATTAAGAAAAGGAAACACAAGGACAAAAATCAAAAGTCATTATTGACAAGATTTAGAAAAAATATGACTGAAAAGAGCTTCTTTTCACCTGGACATAGTGTGTCACTGGCCTTTGTCTATTTTAGTTTTCTTAAAGTATGAGAATCAAAGTGCTTTGTATTTTAATTTTTTAACTTCAAGTATAGTCGAGAGTAAGGAACTGTGTTTGAAAAGCCTGTCTATTGCTTATTAACTTATATTTTCATGGGAAAATACTATTAAGTTCTAATTCTGATTTCTAAACAACACATTAAGGGCTACCAATTAACAACCAGTCTCATATCCATGGACCAATAAAAGGGCAAGTTTGATGATTTCACATCTGCTTTGGGTAAAAGGCAGTTCCTGTCTGTGGTATTTAAAATTTAAAGAACTTCTGTTATTGTACAATTGGGAATCCTTGGGGAGTAAAATGTTAATGAAATCCATAACATGCACAGATTTTATGATAGCAGTTTTAAGAAATTCCTTTGGTGAGGTTTGTTGATTTCTGTCCAGGCGGTTATAATTGTACCTTTACAGAGTGCATTAATGTTCACATTTAGGAGCAATGGCTATGTTTATGCAGCATGTAATGTAACACAAACTCCTAAGCTTTAAATAACTTTCATATCATAATTTGAAAGCCCTAGAGCAAAAAATGCTTGTTCTACAGAATTGGCAAACACCACAGATTGAAACTTTTGTAGCATCCACAGCAATCTCTCCAAAGGTGAAAAAGGCGCCCCCTGGAAATTCTGAAGCCAGATATATTTGGTATTACATGCCCTTTATAGTCCTCACTTAATGTACCATTTGAAAGCTCCACATCAGAATGACAATTTTTATCTACATCAAAGTAGCAATTTTGGATGCTGACCTGAAACACACACATACACACACACACACACACACACACACACACACACACACTTCCTTTCTCCATCTCACCCCCCAGCCTTCAAATTTCATTCCATTCTCTATTCAGATAGAGGAAAGTAAATAAAAAATGCTCTGTAAATTCCAATAGTAATAAAATGCATCATGCTTTTATATTTCCAACTATTGAACAGAGTAAGCATTAGAGACTAATTGCACATTATGAGTCAAAATAATCACTATGTACTTATATAAGTGAGTTGTGCAGTTTTATTTTTCAGCTCTCTAGCGGTTAAAAGAGCATTTATGACATTCTTCTAATTGCCTTCTTTTGGAAAAATGAAGTCTTTTTCTTACAAATATTACTTTAAACTTCTAACTATATTTTCTGGGTTTAGCAAAGAATTAAATCAGCTCCTTCAATCTTTTAGCAAGCCTGAAATGGCTATAGAGAGAATTCCTTAGGGGACAGGTGATTGGCCCAGATAGTTCTAAAGTTCTTCCAAACATTTAAGATTCTGTGATTCTATTAAAAATGAATTTACTGTTATCAGCTTGTGCCTTGGGCTTGCCTACATGAAAATATAAATTTATGAAGTATAGCTGCAATTCATTTTTTTAATTGATTTCTGAGAGGAAGAGAGAGGAACTGAGAAATAGAAACATCAATGGTGAGAGAGAATCATTGATCAGCTGCCTCCTGCATGCCCCATTCTGGGGATTGAGCTTGCAACCAGGGCATGTACCTTTGACCAGAATAGAACCAGGGACCCTCTATCCACTGAGCCAAACTGACTAGAGCTAGCTGGATTTCATTTTAAATACTACTAATAATCATAGCAAAAAAAAAAAAGAAGTAATAATTGAAAAGATTTTCTTAGATCAAGTAATTGTTTCGGTCACCATAAAGCTTGTCTGAGAATTTCACACAGAAGCTTCACTGGTGAGCTTGCTTCCCTTGGTTCCTTTGTCCTCGTGACTGGGAAGTGCAGTCCTTGAGGGGAGATAAGGTAGGCCTAGACCATTCACCTTTCAAGTCTCCCCTGTCTTTGAAGGAAATATCTGTAAGGCATGGGCATACCCACCATCCCCCCTTGAAATCTTGCCAACACCTGCTCTTTTTTCTTTCTATAGGAATAATAATACCATGTTAATTCTGAGCATGTTATAGGCCATATACTAATTCAAAAAAGAGGGCGGAGGCAGCAGCCCCAGGGAGCCAGCTGTATGAAGGAAGTCATCACAGTTGTCTTTCATCTCAAAGGCTTGGTATGTGTATTTAGGACTAAAGCTGATACAGCCAGAGCTCATCTCGGAAGAGAAAGACCAAGATCACACACAATCCAGGTGGTGGCACAGGCTTTACAGGCTCAAGAAATTTTACAAAGTCTTTAGATTGAGGATCTGGAAATGAAGTATAAACTTTCCATAGGGAAATACTCAGAGTAAAGAAAAGACATTAGCAAATTATGTAAAGTACTGAAGAAAATGTTTTTGATATTTCAAGAGGTAGACAGAGCACAAATGGAGAAAGTTTTTTAAGTTCTCAATCTTAAAAAATGAAGATACTAGTATAACATGCAGAATTTTACTGGCCTTTTAAAAAATACATTATTTAAAAAATTCAGATTAATTATTGTGACTGTCGATCAAAATATTCTATAGCATATACATTATACTATTTCTGTAGCTTTAGCTTATGCTTCTACATAATACTACATTCATTTATAAAGATGCTGTTATTTATAATAATAAAAGGGTAATATACAAATTAGACCTGACGTCTTCCAGACATCATTCTGGACATCCTTCCTGACGAAGCCAGGGCCAGAAGGACTCCCAGGTGTCTGCAGGAGGTCTGAGGAAAGTCAGCCCAGGTCCCGGTGCCTGCGGGCGGCCCGATAAGGAAGCAGCTTAGGACCCAGGTACTTGCAGGCAGCAGTAGGAGGGAATCAGCCCAGGTCCCAGGTGCCGGAGGGAGCTGGAGCTGGCAGCTGGGGGAAGGAAGGCCTACTCTTGGATGAATTTCCATGCATCAGGCCTCTAGTTTATTTAGAAAGCTCCAATACCAAAATGGCAAGAATTCATTATTTTAGCAACCATTTACCATGTAAAGAAATATCAGTTAATGCATGTGTTCATTTAACAGGACACTTCCTCTAAATCAACCATGAATAAGTAAATGAATATCATTATCACTATCTGGGCATTCCTATACCTTTGAGGGAGGAGAACAAAAAGGAAAAGAGATAGAAGTGGGTATATGCTGAAATTTATTTCGGGTTATCAACTTCTATAATACAGTAATTTAGTTCTCTTAGTTCAATAGCCCGCAAACCGTGGCTTCTGAGCCACATGCGGCTCTTTGCCCCCTTGAGTATGGCTCTACCACAAAATACCACATGCACATGTGGGCACCCGCTACATTGCGATTGAAACCTCGTGGCACGTGCGCAGAAGTCGGTTTTCTGCCTGGGTGAGTCTGTTTTGAAGAAGTGGTTCTAACCCCGAACCACACTCAAAGGGCCAAAGAGCCACATATGGCTCAGAAGCCCCGGTTTGCTGACCACTGCCTTAGTTGAAAAACCAGAATTCTAGAAGAGTTTATGTGAACATCTATTGATTTATCTATATTTAGAATATTTGTAGATTTCACGTAAAATTCACCTCAGTTAAAATCTTTCATCAAAAGTAATTTTAAAAGATTAAGAATCAGTTACTCCCATTCCTTTTTAAAATATTGGCAGTTTTATTGAAACCATACCAAATGCTGTGTTCTCATTCTTAACTTTGCATCTAAAATTACAGTGACAATGTGTTAGGATTCTTACTGAAAAACTTACTGCTTTGGTTGTTTGAAAAGAATGTTTCTGTCAGCATTCCCAAATATGTTCCTTAGCCCTATTTTTTTTTTCCTGTGGATAATCTCACCTCCCTCACTCCCTCCCCCACCCCCGAAACACCACACATCCAGGTGTGCCATGTTAGACAGGAAAACATTTCACCTCTTATCACTTCCAAGTATGTGGTGGAAATAGATGTGCCTAACCATGTGGAGAAATGCAAGTCATAGCTTCCATTATGTTAGGGACTTTGGGTAGGGCTGGGGAGGGAAAACGCTACTTATTCAGTGAAACATCTGTGCTTGTTCTGCTGCAGTTTAATGTGGTCACGCTGATCTATTTTTCCCATTGTGCAATCCAGGCTGAAGTGCATGACATTGATGTAGCTAGATTCTTTGGATGGCAAAGCAACATGTCGTTAGAGCGCCAGCCTTGTCTCTTCCTTCTTGGAGGGGCATGGCAGTCACTGATCATGGTAGAATATTTTACCTTCCTCATTTTCATGTTTCATCCACATCCACAGAATTTCCAACTTTCTAGCTTTTCTCCTGTCACAGGCTAGCCTTTGCTTAGTCCAAAACTATATAACATCAGTTGTGAATTGAAATTACTGATGATTCTCTTAGAGAGCAATAATTTGCAAATGTTTTATTTCAAGGCTGTTCTTGCCTCCTATATAAGTAAGCGATCCTTTAAAAAGAATCAGTATACACTTTCTGTTTGAATAGGTCAGCTTCCAACAAGAAAAATACAGTTGACCAAATATTAAATCTCTAAGTTCATTTCATCTGTTCTCAGCTGTGATTGGCATCGCTTCAGAGACTGTGCACGCAATTTCTGATGAGCAGTTGTACCAAGGTAGCCTGTTTTTTCTCTTCTCTCTGTCTCCTGGACAGCAGTCTTTATAATCTCAGTAATCCCATCAGCTCTTTGCAGGCCTTTTTTGCCCTAAGTAGAAGAATTTTCTTGGACACCTGCACTCCCAGACTCTCCATTAGCACATGAAACTCTCATTACCATAAGAGGCCCACCTAGATCATTGGGAAATACATGGAAAATCTATGTGAAGGATGCTTTCAGTTTATAGTCCAAGAGACTGATTGAGACCATTACCCCATCTGCAACTCTTCAGTTTCCAGAAATTCATCCTTGTGTTTGTTTTTGAAACTAAGTTTTTAGGAGAAGAAGGAAAATTAAAGGCATGACTTACTGCAAAGCTAATAATAAACAAATCATTTTATTTGTGCTTGAATAGACAAATCCTGTTTGAGTACACATGTGTGTTTATTTTCAGTCATTTAGGAATCTCCCTAATAATACAGATAAACCTTTATGGGATAGCATAGAACCACACAGCTTTTGCAACAGAAATATACCTTACAGGAAATGCTTTTTAATATGTTCTTCATCTTTTTGGTTTGAAAAGCTCTTTAAACTGCTGATAGATTGGAAATATGTGTGTCCATAGCTGAGGCCACTGCCTCTCAGTGCAGAGCTAGCTCCAGGGCTCCTTGTGAGGCTGCTTCTCAGAGACCAGGAGACAGAGAAACACAAAGATCACAAAGGGACTAAAATCTGCATTCATTTCCTAGCCACACAAAGCTATCATTCCAACATCTAATAGAGATCGCATGTGAATTAAGTAAGACCATAGAAATCTATAGTTATACAGTGAAATTTTATTAATGCAGTTTTTTTCAGAAGCACAGGAAGGGTATGGAAATAGTCTAAGATACCAGATATGTAAACATCCAGTATATAAAATAAAAAGGTTGAAAGAAGTTTGAGTGATAGTTAAAAGTATGATATATAGTGAAAATGATTTAAGCCCTGCTACCTTTAGGGTAACTTCTGGGAGGAGGGACACTTACTAAGTTAATAGGTCATTTGAAAAATAAATAAAAAAGTGTTTCACATGGCATAGACTTAGCCAATGAAGTTCATCATTTTGCTGACTCGAGCTCTAAGCAATGAACTTTTCAAAGGATTGGAAATTTTATGAGTAGTTATAATATTTGCAGTTATAAACACCAAGAAAAGAATAATTACATTCCTAGCATTAGAGTATGTTATTTGTCCAAATACTTTAACATAGACTTTAATGATGGGTATTTGGCTTTTGTTCATAAGAAAGAAGTTTCAGATCTTCCCAGCAATGCTGGACTGACCCAGCATTAAATTTAAATGCAACAAACATTGAGCATCTGCTAAGAATTATGGGCTAGTATGTGGGGCTAGGTGAATTTAAAGTTAAAAAAAAAAAAAAAGACTCTGTCTCTTTTCCAAAGGAGTTGTAATCTAGGAATTACAGACAGAAACACACACACACACACACACACACACACACACACACACACCAATTACCCAAATGACTAAGGGAAAAAATATTAGGGTCACATTCTTATAGTGAATTTGTATACAAATGCCTCATTATGGTCATCACAATAACCATGAGAAGTAACAAATCGGCTAAAAATTGGTATTTTGTTGGAGAGTGGAGGAGCCTAAAGTTTAGAATGGCTAATTTTATTTGTTTAACATTGTCCAGGTCACTTTTTAATGTGCAAAGATTCAGAGGTAATCCTGGGGATTTTGCTTTTTGTTTTGTCATCAAATGCATCCTGCATCAGCCCAGTGTTCCCCCCTGTAATCCTAGAATTCACAGAGTATTTTTATGCAGTCTATACTGAGATTTATTGTTGACTTATCCCCTCACTTACTTGAGGGCACAGATCTGGTACCTTCGCTTTCTTTCACCCAAGTATCTGGCACATTTTTGTGTTATAAATGAATAATGCCAGTCACCAATTTCCCTTCACAGTGCAACGGATATTAGAAACAAAAATACCCACCATTCTAAGCTCATGTTCTAAACTCATTGACTTCTCATTAAATGTTTGAGGAGCAAATGGTATGATTTCAACAGCACTGTGAATCCCTAAAGAAAACATCACCTAGTTTTTATGTCATTTCACTGATTTTTTGTTTTTATAACGAGGATATAAACATGGGATGGAACTGTATGTAGAGTGTGGCATTAGGATCAATGGAGAAGTCTCTGACTTTTGCAGAATGAGGTTTAGATCTCATTTCCAGAAAAGCTTAATTCCAGAGTCAGCAAAAGTATGTTTCAGCAGAATTACTTGGTAGTGCAGTGCAATGCAAAATCATGAGCTTCAAGTTTAATTAGCAGTGTGATTCCATTGTCTCTGTCACTAACCAAGCACTTCCTGGACTGGACTTGTGGACCTCATGAAGGCCCTTATAAGGATGATGTGTGTTGGTGTGGGTGCCTCAGTCTGTAAGGCTGGGATTCAGGATTTGAAGGGGTGTGGGCTGACACACAAATGGAAATGCTATTAGAAATATAAATTTAGAAGGCATGGGGGGCGAGGGGGGGGACAGGTGGAGCCTCTTTTGTGAAGAGCACTCTGACCTCTGGCCAGTCCACTTTTTATTCACTTGAATACACATTTTCCCTTTAGCAATGCATACAAGCATATCATAGGTAAAGTTTGGTAAACAGGAAAAGGATTTATCAGATTAGGGAATTGCCTTGAGCCATTGAATCCATATCAGGGCAATATTATGCTTAGTTTCAGCCCTGCTGAATATCAAAGTCCATTGGCTTTCCAATGATTCTTTTTGCATTAATATGCTAACTGCTATTGGCTTTAGCCTCAGGCAGGTGGAGGTGCAGAGGACACCTATCCTTACTCTCTAAGGGAATTTTATCAACAGATATTAGAAGGAAAGTATTTGTCATATTATTTATTTTGAAATGTATGCAGTTGTGTTGGGTGTTTTTTCCCCTTGTTCCATCTGTCTTTAGCTCATCAACCCTGGTCCCTTCTCCAGCAAAGTCTTATCTTAACCTATGACATCTAGTTTGAACGATTCAAATAATCTCTTTTCCATAGAGCCTTTTCTTTCCTTTCCACAAGTAGTTGTTCCTTCCTCTGAATCCCAAAATGCCACACTTATTGGCATGGTGGCACTTTTTACTTTCAGTCTCATAATATCATTATTTCACATAGACCTACTTGCTCCCAGTAAATGTGTGTTGAATTTAATGGATTAAATATTTTTATCTAAACATTTATCATCTTCCAGTTTAATTTCACACTTAGTTGAAGCACCTACAATTTGTGAAGCAACATATGAACTTTAAGACACATCAGTGTGAGATTGCACCCTGTCTCAATACATTCATTTACAGTTTTCCCCAAAATGTTTTTAATAACAACAACAATAATAAATGCTTTATATGTATATACTCTGTCCTACTGAAATTATGTGCAGAGATTCTGCTATTAGGTATAAAGTGGTTATAATCCAGACCATCCTTTATGCATTCTTCTATTATTGGACCCTCTTTGTTTTGGCAGATACAAAAGTCAGGAGCCAGAGATCTGTATACAGACCTGCTTGATTTTACAGGATGTCTGGGATCACATCTATACCGTCAACTGGGACACTATCACTTTACCGATCAACTTGCACATGCCTACATACCCCATGCAATTTCTACCCTTTAGGTCCCAGACTAGGAGAACACTTTTCTAGTTTTCACAGGCAATGCACATAAACAAGTAATGGATGGAAGCAAGAGCAATGGCAGCCATCTTGAGCCAGCCTGTACCTTCCATGGAGGAGAAGCTCACTAATTCTTTGCTGAGAAAACCCATCTCACAAAAGCACATGCTAACTTCCTCCTATGAGGCATTTGATGAGGAGGTCTATTTTATTTGAGGTGGTTACAAATTGTTTTAAAACTATAGTATACTTATTTTTCTATCTTAAGAACTTCTAATTAAGCAATATTTACTATAGAATTTTTCAGTTAAATTCTTAACCAAGCTTCTAGGGATTAAGTTTGGTCTGTTTTGAGTACTTGTTCTCTTTCCAGATCAAAGAATTAGGCTCAGGTTTTAAATGTAATGCAACTTATAAATAAGAATTCAAAAAATCCTATATAATAAAAGCCTAGATGGCATCTCTTACACGACATCGGTACAAGATGGCCAGCACAAGATGGCCAGCAGGAAAGAGAAGTTGGGAGCAAGATCAGGCCTGCAGGGGAGATCAGTTTGGGGTGATCATGATGGCAGGGGAGCAGTTAGGGTCAATCAGGCTGGCAGGGAGAAGCAATTAGGGACAATCAGGTAAGCAGGCAGGTGAGCAGTTAGGAGCCAGCAGTCCCAGGTTGTGAGAGGGATTTCTGACTGGCAGTTTAAACTGGCAGAGTGATATCACCTGCAGGGTCCCAGATTGGAGAGAGTGCAGGCCTGGCTGAGGGACACCCCCCCACCATGCATGAATTTAATACACCAGGTCTCTAGTATTAAATAAAAGTATTAAGTCTCTGCCCTAGCTGGTTTGTTCACGGGTTAGAACATCAGCCCACAGACTGAAGGGTCTTAGGTTTGATTCTGGTCAAAATATGTACCTCAGTTGCAGGCTGCATCCCTGGCCCCAGTCAGGGCATGTGCAGGAGGCAACCAATCAATGTATTTCTCTCACATAGATGTTTCTCTCTGTGTGTCTCTCCCAATTTCTTTCACCATCTCTAAAATTTAATGGAAAAAAAAATATCCTCCAGTGAAGATTAAAAAGAAAAAAAAAGTTTTAAGCCCTGAGTTTTTACTGCCCAGCAATAGCTCCTGAATACTCTAGTTGGAGACATTTAAATGTCATCTTCTACCAAGCTTTTAAAGATTCTGAGGTACCCATTTGCACATTAATATGGTATTGAAGCAAAAGACTTTATTTTAAAGAAGAAATGAGCATCAGTAGATGAGTAGATTAAAAAACTGTGGTACATCTACACAATGGAATACTATGTTGCAGTAAAAAAAAGTTCTTATCATTTGCAACAGCATGGATGGAACTGGATTATGCTAAGTGATATAAGCCAGTCAGAGAAGGATAAATATCACATGATCTCACTCATTTATGTAATATAATGAACAACATGGACAAAAATAGATCTGATGAACAAAAATAGATCCAGAGACAAAGAAATATCAATCAGACCATTAAACCTCAGAGGGAAGGTAGGGGAGGGTGAAGCTAAGGTGGAAAGATCAACCAAAGGACTTGTATGCATGCATATAAGCCTAACCAATGGACATAGATAACAGGAGGGTGAGGGCATGAGGGGGGTGATAGGGAAAAGAAGGGTAATGGGGGAATAAAGACACATATGTAACACCTTAATCAATAAAGAATTTTTTTAAAAAAAGAAGAAATGAATTCATAGTTCAGTGTATATCTTAAAGATGTAAAACAATATCTTCTAAAGCACAGGGATTTAATCAGCCTTTCCCTTTAACTCCACATATCACTTTTAAATTGCCTGAGATACTAATTTCCTGTATCCCAGAGTTTATAAGAATCTGAATTCAATTTTGTTTTCTCCCCTTTGTCGTCAGAATATTGTGTGTCTTGAGGTCTAGATTGTACAAGTTTCTTATAAGAGAGGAATTGAAATGGGATAGTTATTTAATTTAAGCACAATTATATCTGATCTAGAAAATATAGAAGGAAAAAACCCTCAGGTTTTGCATAGAATATATGAAGATACTCTGCTCATGTTTGTCTTAAATAATTTCATAAATTAAGCTGAACACATTCAGGGGATGTCACAGCTCCCTGCACTGTTCTCAAGCCTAATTCTGTGTATCACACCAAGCCAATGGAGACCAGAGGTGGTGTCTCCACCCTAGAGCAGCGTTCTCCTTCACTTTCAATCTTTATGGTTTCTATAGTGGAGTAGCTTGGATTCTGGAAATGTCTCCAGTTGAGATGCTGTAGTATTAACCTGCACTATAGAAATCCCTTTTGTTTCTTTCTGCCAATGCCACTTACCAATTTTAACATCGGGTTGGCTCACATCTTCTGATAGGAAAATCCATCTGTTCATTCACTTGGGATTGTTTTACTATCAGCATAGGCTGTACTGCAAACAGGAATTTGTTTCCACCCAGGAAAATGCTTTTCTTTCATTGAAATAAGGAAAAATGTATTAAACAAGGTAATTAACACTAGAAAAGAAAATGAGTGACATTCTTTCTACATTGTACTTTTCTTGTACTTGAATATTTTAATTATTTATCAGCATTGTAAATTTTTTCTTGCTGTCTTTTGCTAAAAATGCATTATCACTACTATCTTGTTTTTCTATAGCATGACTGAATTATTTGTAAAGTTTTACTTTCCAGTAGCCAGTGTACATTTTAAACAAATAGCCAAAGTAATCATAAATGGTTTTATATTCTGTATAATTATGCAAAATTTTTAATTTCCACATAGGGTAACTATAAGATTTAATTATTAATTACTAAGAAGTCCTAAATTATTTTTCTATAATTATGTTTCTTGCAATATGAATTGGGAAACAGCATGGGTTGTAGAAGTTCATGCATAGGCCACAAATCTGATCTGGATAAATCCTGATAAATTCTGTGACTAAGTGAGGTATACTCATCACTTTCTTCCTCAATTGCTTATCCATAAAACCTTCCCTGTATGATTATTGTGAAAATTGAAAGAGATAGTGTATGTAAATTTAGTCCTTAATAAAATGCCTGACACAGACGTGTTGCTTCATGAATTTTCTATTAATAAGAAAAGTTTTAGCTATCAGTATTTTTCTATGTAACACAGTAATGATGAAAAAAATACATAAAAAGATAATTATGTCACTGAATATAAAGTGAGTATATTTTCATTGGTAACTATAAAAAGTTCAAGATCAAAATGCCTACAAAATAGTATTGAATAGTATTTCACTATAAGTGAAAAATAAAATTGATGAAAAGAAGTTCAACATCTAAGTAACAATGATCAGGTACTTTGAATTAAGCCCTCAGATCCTATAATAGCACTGATGTTTAAATGCTCAGGATCTACACATGTATTATCTAAGGAAATGAGCAATAGCTCAAAAATATTTTCTTTAGCTTGTGGAGTCTAGTGATTAATTAAACAGCTCTTTGAGTCATCAAAGATGCTCTAAAAAAAATCTGACACACACTCCCTACCGACAAGTGCTCTTCCTGTTTTTAAATCAGACTTCAATTCTTTGTTCTTTATTTTTTCAGGCTTTTGCATTGACCTGTCTTGGAAATGTTAAAAGCTGGTAAATGCTCCCTTGCCAATCCAGATCAATAGGCAGTATTTTATTGAGCAAGACAGATTTTCATTTTAGAAAGTAGGCTAGGCTACATAGTGACATTGCCAATAGCTGGTTATACATTATTATAGGAAGCAAGGATATTCATTTCATGGCTCAAAGGCTGCATGCTAGTATTTAACCAACAGTTTGCAAAGGTTTGCTACGTGATTTACCACATAATGCTGAAATTAGTCTTTGTCCTCAAGTGGTTTCCAGTAAAATGTGTGCCTCTTCTGGCTTCTCTTTCTCTGGGGAATATGTTTCCTGTCATTACTAAGACAATACCATTGTCATAAAGCACATGTGGTTTATACCTGTAGACATTTTACAACAAAGAATTAGTCAGAAACGTGGTTAGAACACACACCTTAGGGCCCTCACTCCAAGAAGCTGCTAGGACACCATCTCCTGCTGCCAGAAGTGAAAGAGGACAGATTTTTCTTTGATTAGTGCACTCTCCCCAAATAAAAGTTGGGCCTTCCTTTTTTGTATTTGTTGTCTAGCAATATCTTCTCTTTGTGTGTGGAGCACAGTGAAAGTAAAATGTGGTTAGAAAATCTACGAGCAGTATTAGAATTTTATATTTATACTAGAGACCCAGTGCATGAATTCATGCACCAGTAGGATCCCTGGGCCTGGCCTGCAAGATAGGGTCAAAACCAGCTCTCGGAAATTCCCCAAAGGGTCCCAAATTGCAAAAGGGCACAGGCCAGGCTGAGGGACACCGCTGGTGCACGATAGGGGCTGGGGAGGGATGTGGAAGGTTGGCCAGCCAGGGAAGGACTATGGGAGGGCTCCAGGGCATGTCCAGCCCATCTTGCTCAGTCCCAATTGGCTGGACCCCAGCAGCAAGCTTACCTACTGGTTGGAGCATCTGCCCCCTGGTGGTCAGTGCACATCATTGCAACTGGTTGAGTGGTCAACATCTGATCCCTGGTAGTCAGTGCATGTCATAGCAAGTAGTTGAGCAGCCTTAGCATATCATTAGCATATTACACATTGATTGGTTGAATGGATGACTGGACACTTAGCATATCAGGCTTTTATTATATAAGATTATAAATAAGATGCCAGATTGAGTTACTTCTGATGATAATGCTACATAAGTTAATTCAAAGGGTAGCCACTAGAACTCAAAAGCATTTTGAGCCTAGCTAGCATGGCTCAGTGGTTGAACATCAACCTATGAACCAAGAGGTCACAGTTTGATTCCCTGTCAGGGCATATGCCCAAGTGATGGACTCAATCTCCACTGTGGGGTGTGCAGGATGCAGCTGATCGATGACTCTCTCTATCTCTCTCTCTCCCTTCCTCTCTGAAATCAATAAAAAATATATATTTTTAAAAGGGTTTTGATGAATTTTTGTAAAATAATTTTCATACCATCAGATAAGTGCCAGATGTTTATGTTTGTCACACACAGGGAGTGACACATCCAACAATTTCAGCAAATGCATTTGATGTTCAGCTGTGAACATAACCCCTTTCATCTTCACATCCCCTCACCAGCACCCTTAATATTAAACAGAAGTACAGTAAACTCAGATGTGAAATCACATCCATCTTCTAATCAAAAATAAGGCAGCTGTGAAATAATGATATTTTTCAAAATAAGAAAACAGTGATTGGACCACAGCTGATTGGATTGAAGAAAAGCCGGTTATTTAATTATGGTTATTGTGTTTGTGAATTTTTATGGAAAGAAAGGAACTATTGTTAGGACAATGAACTCTCAAACCCAGAGGGTAGCTATATTTAGAACTCCTCTGGATTGTATCTTTGTCTTTCCAACTGCCTTTTTTAAGTCATCTGTCTTATCTCTTAGAATGAGAGGTTGCTAAGAGTTCATCAGAATTCAGAAAGCTAAATCACCAAGAGGATGGTCATGGCTGATCTTGAATAATTTTCATGACAATTGATTATTTTGGATTTAAGATGGCCAGAGATCAATATATTTCTTGAGAAATGTCTATAGAGGTGAGGAAAACCTGGTGTTGTAGGTAGGTAGGAATGGTACCAGGTGTTAGGCGAATGGGGTCAGACCAGACCTGGGTTCAGCAACCTCAGTACTTGAGTTCTGGTTAGGGAAGAATTCAGAGCCAAGACTTCAAGCATAAGAGAACATTTATTTATCAAGTCATAGAGGTGGAAGAAGTAAATTCTAGAAGAAATAGGCTTAGGAAACAAGTTATAGAGGTAAAGGAAAGACCCTTAGAGCTTGGGAGTGAGGAAAGTAATAGTAATGCAGAGGGAAGGCACTGTCAGGTCTCGGGAAAGGGAAGCAAAAGTTTTCGACATGCTTCTGGGAGGGAGAGCACACTGAATCCTTGCCCTAAGGGTTTAAGGGTGAAGATTTTAGGAGAAGTCTCATGGGAAGATCTTAATAGAATACTCAGCAGCTTTCCAGGTGTGTCTTTCAAGATTGTAGTCTGCAATAATTAACTGGTTAGTGACAGGGCAGGAGATCATCATTCAATGCAGTGGTCCTGAGGACAGTCTTGGGGTCACTGATCTGATTTTGTTGCTTTTCTGGGCCTGAAGCTGAATATAACTGAGGCCTATGTATCTCCAGAGAGAAAAGGTCAGGGGGTCCAAACTTCATGACCATGGATATTCGAGGGGTTGAAAGATCACCCTGGGGTGAGGTATCACCTTACAATTGTCTTTTGCTATGCACCTGGGACTTCTGTCCTGGTGACTTTTTGTACCTGGCTCATTGTCCTTGTTCTGTTCATGTCTGTTTAACTACCTACTACAATAGTAGATTGCTTAGGGTTTGTCATTTCATTCATTTATTTCCTTCTCCTTGCCTCTGCACTTCCTGCTCCTCCTTCTCCCTGGAACACTTTTTCCCTTTGTATCCACTTTGCACACTTCTGTTGTGTATTTTTCATATAGTAGACATCAGTGCCATCTGTGAAATGTCTATTGTACCTCTAGCTCTAATTCTCTGGTAAAGGACACATTCCCTCTTTGTGCTGCATCACACTTTCTGCACATTGCCCCATTCTGTAGTCATGTATTTGTGCTTCCCACACTCTTACTGCTCTTGATATCCTCACCACTTAATGCAGAACTTAGCAAAAGAGCAGTGTTGTTCACTGAATGAATGTCAATCAGGTTGAATAACAATGTTCACAGGTAGAATGCTGATTAAATAGATTATGCTACAACCTTACCATGGAATATCATAAAGCCACTGAAAATGATGTGGTAGAAAAATATCTTGACTTGGAAATATAGCCATAGAACTAAACAAAAGGAAGCTCATCAAACATAGAAGTAATATGACCACATTTTTATAATAACAAAACATATTCACATACATTTAGAAAAACCATACAAAACAAAACAAAAAAAACTCTGGGAAGCTATTCCTATCTATTTCCTAATGGTGGTCTTATGGAGATTTTATTTTCTTCTCTAACCTTTTTCCTTATCTTAAGAATTTTCAATAGGCATCTATTTTATATATAGAAACATAGATACTCTCTAAAGGAAATAATAAAAGTCTGGATGGAGATAAAACAAAAACACAATAGGATAGATTCAGCAGTGGAGACATTAACTACACACTTAATATTCTAGAGTGACAAGTGACTTACTCTGCCTATCAGACCTGAAAGTAAAATAAAAGTCACTAATATAAAAAAGAAAACACAACAGAGGAAATGATTAAGTCAAGAGAAATTTACACATTGAAGCATGCAGGCAGAAAAGACTTTATCTTGTGTTCAGAATAACAAATATTTTAATGGGTCTGGGAGATAGATACAGCAGGTGAGACTAAAAAGATAGATCAAGGACAATGTCATTATTAACTGAGTAGGCCTCACCCATAAGAAAGGTGTACATACAGACATGAAGTCCTTCCGAGTCTCCTGACACGGACACCAACAGTGTGAGCAGTGATGCTTCTGAGACAGAAGGCTATGTATCTCCTTCCAATCATCAGGTTTGGGAGGGTCTCTGTTAGGGCATTCCCCGTAGATACTAAAGGAGATAGTACTTAAAAGAACTTCCTCAACATTGGCAGAGTTCTCATAGTGCTGGGGAGGCTGTTTTGTTAGAGTCCTGGGTACCTTCTGATTTTAATTTCAGTGAGTCGCAGCTTTAATCATTTTGTGAGGTTGTCACTCATCCATTCTAAACCCAGTGGCAGTGATGTTAGAAAAAAAATTAAATGAAATGTCAAGTATCCCAGTGTGCTAAATAAAAGAATCTGCAATGTTATGTAGCACAGCAGGAAATTTTATGCAATTACATGGGGAGGTTGCTAATGTATTTCATTGTCATTGAAAAAAGAAAACTTTTTTTTATGACAGATCATGTATATGCCTTTGGGGCTTTTCTAGTTGAGAACTTGGATGCTTTCTGTGTTGGGTGCCTAAATTCCAATCAATTGCTTCTTCCTTTAAGTTAGCTGTTATTAATACTTAGGATTTTTATAGTTAACCACCAGTTAACTTCTTTTCTACCTGGCAACTAAATTGTATCCTAGAAACAGAATTTGAAAAGCAGGAATAAGGCAGTCAGGGAATAAAGTTCTAGAGTTATTTCAAATCTACCTTAGAAGTTTAATCATTTTCAAACTGAAGGGCCATTTGTAAGTTTGACAGGAAGAGTTTATTTAAATAGCTCTGCTTCATGCACCCTTGGACATCAAGATTTGAAGGGCCCTTCAGCTTGAAAGTGGATGTGGCATTGGACATGACTCAATGGATAGTGAGTAAAACATTAAGTGTTCTGAGAGTATTTGAAGCTATTTAGTGCAACCATTGTCCAGAGTACCCATTAACTTTCAGATTGCAACATTAGGAAATCAGAGAGTCCTTACAACTTAAAATCACCTGATTATTTGTCTGGGATTTAGTTAGATTTTGTGTTCCCAGAAAACATTAAAACACCCAGTTAAATTTGTATTACAAGTAAGCCATGACCTAGTTGTAGTATTATATGTTGCAAATATTACATGGGAAGTATTTATACTAAAAAAGATTTGTTTATCTGAAATTCAAATCTAAGAAACAAAAATTACTCTGCCCTCTTCATCTCTACTCCATTCCAGTTACACATCTAAGGCCCATTTCCCAAACCACAACACTCACAGTGCTTTCAAAGTCATTATTGTTCTGATCTGCATTCTATTTGCAAGGAGGTAGACTGCTCAATAGTGATGAAAAATAGGACAATGTTAGACTTGAGTTCTATTTCCAGGCCTCTCCAGTCTCCTATATGTGAGGTTATCTTGTTTACCTTGATTTTCTATTTGTAAAATGGCATATGTTGATGAGATGTTTGGAAAAGATTTTTAAACTCTCTGAAAACACAGCAACATAATATTGAACCCCTTTTTCTCTTTTGTACCAGGAATTAAATAATAATGGTTGCAGCAATGAGAAAGGTCTTTCCTGGCAATTGCCTACCTAGGGCAATTGGTGTCTCCTCCTATTTTTGCCTTTTGTTAGAGCAATGGGAAGGGAAATTTGGGGGTTGTTGATGCCAGAAGGAATTAGGATCTATTGATCCCAGGTTGATAGAAACTACACTATGGAGCCCACAGGGGAATATGCTCCAGGTGATGGGCAGCTGACCACATGTGTATTGTCTTGCAGGTGGATTTGGGCCTTCTGCGCTTTGTCACTGCTGTTGGGACACAGGGAGCTATTTCAAAGGAAACCAAGAAGAAATACTACGTCACCACTTACAAAATAGACATTAGCTCCAATGGGGAAGACTGGATCACCATTAAAGAAGGAAACAAGCCTGTTGTAAGTTTGGCTGCCATCCCTTCAACCAATTTATTCTTTGAAATGGACAATCAATTTTACTTGTTTGGGAGCTTTCAGTCTGGTCTGGTTCAGTTTTTAATTGATTTAAAATGAAAAGAGCAATTAGAGGTTTAAAGCTGACCAAAGGGGTGTCATGTTCCCAGATCCTGCAGCCAAAAGCAAATTATACGGATGTGTCCAAGAAAAGTCAATACTAGCCAAATTGTCAAACTCAAGAGTCACTTTATACAAGGAAAAGGACTATGCATAAGATGAATACTGTCCTCTTAGAATCATAGGAGTTTTGTTTTCTCTGTCTTTCTCCATTCTCTTTCATAGATTCATTCTTTCTTCCTTTCTGTAACAGGTTGGTTTTAGAAAAGTCCTTTTCATCTATCTTCTGTAGCTCACGAATTAATTTGAAAGTGTTTTTGGCTGCTTCTGTGAGAATACACTGTAAAAAAAGAAAAAAGCAAGTTAGTACATCATGTTCTCTAAGATCACATATATGCCACCTCCTCACTGCTTTAACCAAGGAGGAAAACCCCTGTCTGCAGGAGCTCTGCCCTAAATCATTTGGAACTGAAGTGTTTTGTCCTCAACCTGCCTGTTTACTTGAAGTTATGCTAGCTCTGATTTAGCAATCAAAAGACTTCTGAGAACTCACACTTGCTGTTTCTCCAAAATTAAAAGCTTGTGCGAGGTTAAGTAAAATGTAGAGAATTGATAATGATAGTAGCAAAGATCCAGGTACAGAAACTTGAAATTCTGGATTTGAGAAGAGGTCAGTTAACATGTTCTATTTCTCTCTGGAGCATTCATGGCCTTGACTTACTCCTGGCCCTAAACTGAGAAAAGCCTCCCAGTGTGAAGTGAGAGAACTATTAATTCCCTTTGATTAGCTGCAAAGCCCTCAATCTTGTTTAGGGGAGACAAGATTGAAGGGGATACAGATATGCAGCTGCTCTGTGGGAGGAAAGTTTTGTGATCATGCAAGTTTAAGGCCACTGTCTAGCTGGTGAGGACATGAAATCAGTCCTCTATTGGGAAAGAAAAACAGTCATAATCAATATTCATGGCAATTAAGCAAGTAAATTCTACCCTGAGTTTCATGGCTTATTCTTGTTTTGGAGTAGTTTTTGGCAGACATGCTTTAATTTCAAACAAATAGATTAGAGGTGTGGATGGGGGACACACTAATGCTAAGAACACACCACAAGCAAGAGAATCCAGAGAGCCCTACCAATGTGACTCGGTGGTTGAGTGTTGACCCATGAACCAGGTGGTCTGAGATTTGATTCCTGGTCAGGCCACATGCCTGGGTTGCTGGCTCAATCCCCAGTGGGGGACTTGCCAGAGACAATTGATCAATGATTCTCTCTCATCATTGATGTTTTTATCTCTCTCTCTTCCTTCCTCTCTCTGAAATTAATAAAAACATATTTTTAAAAAAGAGAGCATGGGAGAACTGGACTCTGACCTTCAGGACATTTCCTTAAAAAATTAATGCTGCCCTAACTGCTTTGGCTCAGTGGATATAGTGTCGGCCTGTAAACTGAAGGGTCCCAGATTCAATTCTAGTCAAGGGCACATGTTCGGGTTGTGGGCTCCATCCTCAGTAGGGGGCATACAAGAGGCAGCTGATCAATGATACTTTCCCATCAGTGATGTTTCTATATCTCTCTCCATCTCCCTTCCTCACTGAAATCAATAACACACACATACACACACATATATATATATTGATTTCTGCAAGTGGCTACTGAGGCTGTGCTCACAACACCACCACTGCCACTGCCACCTGCCCTGCCCCACCCACGCTTTCCCTCTGGCAGCCACCTTGCTTTTCCTCCCTCTTCCTTCTAAGCTGTCTTCAGTCTTCATTCCTCCCTCCCTTAGCATATGCAAAGTAACCTCTATTTTTGTTTGGTTAATTTGCATACTTGCTCTGATTGGCTGTGGATGTAACGAAGGTATGGTTGATTAGCATTTTTTTATTAGTGTAGATATATATAATCTACACTAATAAAAGGGTAATATGCTAATTAGACTGAGAGACTTTCCTGACCTCCTTCCAGACAAAGCCATGGTGGCAGGGCCAAGGCAGAGACCAGGAGGGGGAGGCAGTTGGGGATGATCAGGCTGGCAGAGGGGCATTCGGGGGAGAGCAAGCCAGCATGGGGGGGGGGTAGAAGGGCTCGACAGTTTGAGGAGAGCAGGCCAGCAGGGGGGCAGTTGAGGGCAATAAGTCTGGCAAGGGGGCAGCTGAAGGTGAACAGGCTGGCAGGTGGAGCAGTTGAGGGCCAGCAGGTGAGCAGGCCAGAATGGGGGCGTGAGCAGGCTGACGGTGGGGGGGGGGGGGGGGAAGTTGGGGGTGATCAGGCTGTCAGGGGTCCAGTTGAGGGTGAGCAGGTGACAGGGGGGGGCATTTAGAGATGATCAGGTGGCAAGTGGGGTGCAGTTGGGGCAATTCAGGCCAGCAGGCATAGTGGTTAGGGGTGACCAGGCAGGCAGGTAGGTGAGCAGTTAGGAGCCAGTGGACCCAGATTGTGAGAGAGATGTCCAACTGCCAGTTCAGGCCCGATCCCACAGAAATCCTCCAAGGGGTCCAAGATTGGAGAGGGTACAGGCCAGGCTGAGGGACACACACATACCCCCATGCGTGAATTTTGTGCACCAGGCCACTAGTTTTATATATATATATGTGTGTGTGTGTGTGTGTGTGTGTGTGTGTGTGTGTGTGTGTGTATATGTGTGTGTGTGTATATATATATATATATATATATATATATATATATATATATATATAAATTAGTGCTACATCTCCAAGACCTTCTCTGAAGCTATTGTCCATTAGCTGTCCACAAGGCTCAGAGTGGTGTCAGGAAGCATACACAAGTTCTCAAGGGATATCTGGCAATGCACACAGCTCTTAATAGATGTCCACTATCAGAACACTCTGGCACACATAAGAGCTTTCAGAGTGGGAGGCAGAAAGAATATAGAAAGGTTCAACGAAGATAAAGACCTGGTATCTGTCTGAGCACTTTTATTGAACCTAATGAAATCTGAGCTTCCACTAGAGTCTAGTTATTATTGGCTACATGCTTTTCTCTATACATAGGGGCCTTTCAGCCACTGCCCTCTACCCTCTTTCCTACTTTCCTCAGGGAAAGCTGGCTGTACCTCAGCAGGAACATCCTGGGACCATCACAACCTCTCCATGTTGAATAGAATGCATATCCTTAGGTTGTTTTTAGAAAAGAAAAAAAAATTCCCTCAGTGTGAGCTGAGCACTGGTGCATGCAGTGCTCCTAACAGACTCCTGGGATTCCCTGAAGAGGGCTTGTTGACACGTTAAGCACCATAGTTTGGACTCTACTCTTTCTGGCAGCTACCTATTATTCTTTGTCACACAAAAATGCTCCCACACGGATTGTTTCCCAGAGAGAGACGCTGAAGTAGGATAGGCATCTGAAGTCCATCACAGGCTAGGATAAATTATGATATTATTTTCTCTGGAGAGGGATCAGGCTAACAGCCAACTTTGGAAAGCATTGACCCTCTTCAATTGTGCAGGCCACTTAAGCTAAATGAAGTAAAAACACCATCTTGACTTTTACAAGCCCTTTCTCCCAGGAGAAGAGCAAACCTTGGGAAACTATGGTTCTCCTCTATGAACTTATTTGGGAAGGTGGCGAGAAAACTCATGCCACTGACGAGCTCAGTAAATTTGAATTACACCACCTGAGAAGAAGAGTCTGGCCTGGCTGTGCTTGTCACCCACAGCATGTACCTGAGACAGCCACTTTCATACAGGCCATTCCCACTCCAGGGTCAAGTAGAATCCAGGAAAGTGATTTCACCTGAGGTGGTTCTACTGCCAGAATGTTCCACCAAGGCAAACAGTCTCTACTGCTTGGATATCTGGCCAGAGAATATGACTGTGGCACCAGGCCTGGCACCGTGGTCCTGACAAATACTCGTGGGAAATTGGTTTGTGACAGGCAATCATTATACCTGTGGTAGAATAAAATGACTCCTTTAAAACTAGACAGAAGCCCTAGGAAAGCTGAGTTCTAATTATGCATTATTTACAACTAAGTTTTTATTTTGACAACTAAAACAAAATTTTTCCAATAACTAAGAAAGTTTAAAGTAATTAATGATTGTCAGAGAAAAGATCTTCCATCAAGAAATGGGAGTGAGAGAAAGCCACTTGACCTTGTGCTATAGCAGGGAACATAGAATTTCAAAAAGCCAGGCCTTACACTGAATTAAAAAAGCAGACCTTCTGAGAGTTCCTGGGAAAGTAAAAAGAGGAGAGTTCCCATCAAATGTCCTTAGCATTTTATAGGTCCATATGATAAAGTTAATAATTGCCCACTTTTTAATATAATAGTGTGCATTTTTAAATAAGTATTACCTTTGTAACAGTGCTCTGGAGGTTCTAACCACTCTGAAAATTGAATGGATAATTAGGACAAACCTATCTAATAAAGAGAGAATATGCTAATTGCCCTCACACCATCACAAAGATGATAATGCCCACAGCCAATAAGGAGGGAATATGCTAATTGACTGTCACACCCTCAAAGATGGTGGCGCCCAGTCCCCTCAGCTCCCCAGCCGCCCAGGGCTGGCCCCAGGCACAGGCAAGTCTCAGATGGCAGCTGCCCAGTCACCCAGAGCGGCCTGAGGATCAGGTAAACAGGGCCAGCCAAGGCTTGCACTACTGGCAGTGGCAGCAGCAGAAGTGTGATGGGTTGTCACCTTCTCCTGATTGCCGGGTCACCTCTCATCCCTGAGGGCTCCCAGACTGTGAGAGGGGGCAGGCCAGGCTGAGGGACTCACCACTCCAGTGCATGAATTTTCATGCACTAGGCTTCTAGTTCTATATTAGACATGATTCTTTCTGATTGCGATCATTTAAAAAACAACACAACACATGATAAGTTATTAAAACCATCTCAACTTGGATAGACAATGTTGAAATTGTAAATAATTTTTACAAACATTTGTGAAAATGTATTTTGGATTTGTTTTCAATCCCAAAAGCCTATTATTAAAGGTCCCTTTCTTTTTTCATATAGATCTTTCAGGGAAACACCAACCCTACAGATGTTGTATTTGGAGTTTTCCCCAAACAACTGATAACTCGATTTGTCCGAATTAAACCTCTGACTTGGGAAAATGGTATATCTATGAGGTTTGAAGTATATGGCTGCAAGATAACAGGTAAGCTCCAGCTTAAAGATTGCCTAGTTATGATTTATATAAACTTTTAAATTCAGGAAGAGTCGTTTTGTATATATATATGGTCATTTTCATTTGGACTTAGACAAACCTGAGTTTCAATTCTACTTGTTGTATTCACTAGCTTATTTCTTTGGGCAATTTAGTACCTTTCAAAGCCTTAGTTCTCTCACCTGGAAAACAGTCCATACTCAGATACACCATTCAGGGCTCTTCTGATAATGGATTAGCTCATGGATATAAAGCACTTAACACAGCTGGCATGTGGTATGTATTAGTGAACTGGTGCCTTTCCACTAAACTGTAAACTTCATGAAGGCAAGTGCCATGCCTTTTATCTCTTTCTCTTAAGTGCTGGGCACACTGATAGGTACTTAGTAGATTTATAGTAAACTATTATAGGACCTCAGTGCACAAATGTGTGCACCTTGAAAGAAACTGTGGGCAGCAAGGCTGTGGTGGGCTCAGGGGCAGGTCTTTTTCATCCTCAATGTTTCTGCCTCCCACCATTGCCCCCGGTCCCCTGTCTGCCAGTAGCCCCACTCCCACTGCTGCTCCCATGTGCTGACAATGCTGGTCCCGCTTGTACTTGCTGATGGGCTGATGGCATGGTGCTATTGGGGTCAGCACCAGCAGCAGGTGTGAGCAGGGCCGGTGCTGTCAGTGGGTGCAAGTGATGGCTGCTGCCCCAATTGCCCCTCAGGAGCAAGGGGAGGTAGAGAAGCCCTCAGGGGAGTTGAAAGAGACGGCACCAAAGCTATCAGTGTTGGTGCCAGGCACCGGCAATGGGTGCAGGCAGTGGCAGTGGCTCTGGTGCCAACAGCAGGTGCAAGTGCCAGGCAGCACCCCAGTTACATAAAGAATTTCCAGTAACCATCAGAGGCTTACCCTGATGATAGCGACCAGCAACCCACCTTGGTCACCTGCTCCACCAGCCCGCCACAGCAGATGCCCACCATGTTCTGTGCTCTGCTACCTGCTGTCGACACCTGCCATGCCCCATGCGTACACCCTGCCTCTCAATGCAGGTAATATGGTTGTTCCACCATTTGGTCTATTTGCATATTGCATGGAATGTTCTCCTCCTGTTATTATATATCTTTTTAATTTTAAATTCTAGAGGTGGCCTCATTAACTACAGTTAAGGAGTTTAAATTGCAAGAATTTCTCCTCTTACTCACTAACTAACTACCTTGACAACTTTATCTTAGCTGTTGTCTCAATAGCTATCATTTATCGAATAAAATACTAATTTTAGAAATAAATTGGGCATTACTTCTAGTTTTTGAATTTGCTTATTCTGGCATTAATAAGACTTTAAAGTCTGTTAAATTTGCTACAAGTAGGTGGGTTATTTAAGAGATAAAGAAGGTGTAGTTTTAAGAGACTAAGTAGCTAAAATAAAAATTGGCCAGGTTAGGACAGGGCTAAAGGAAAAGAATGTCCTGCTGTTATTCTCACTGTATTGGTATGGCCATCAGAACTGTTATGACTTGTTCACTGGGAATTCTGAGGAAAATAGCAGCCACATCAGAGTTCCCTTTTATTTAAGTAAATATAATGCAATGTTTTCATTTTTAAAAGAGCAGTACAATGTAATCTTGAGAGTAAGTTTAAAACTTCAAAACAGAATCAATAACTGGTTCACCAAAAGTAATGAAAAGTAAACAACTTTTAAAAGTCTGTGAACTATCTTTTAATGTTATATTGGTATACATATTTAGGGTATTTAATTTCTCATTCCATGAAGGCCAACTCTATTGTTTTTATTTTTATCCTCTTTAGTATAATTATTTTTAGGTAAGGAAAATACTGATTTTTTGGAAGGGGGACAAAAAAAAAAAAAGTCACCCAGGCTATTTTCCATGAAATTGTAAGCAATTATAAAAGAACAAACTAAGTGGGGCTAAAATAAAACTACACTGTTTATAGTAGGCCCATTTTAGAAAGTAAAAGCTGACATTTGATTTCTTACCAAAATGTTATTTATTTCCATCATAGAGATGGACATGTTTATTGTTTTAGGACCTAAGTCTTAGAAAGGTCAAGGCTTGGAGGCAGGAATTGGGTGGGAGGGTTTGGAGGAGGAAAGGACATTGAAAAGTAAGATATAACCTTGGCTTTATTTTTTCTCAGAAGTTATATAAGGGCAAATTCTAGGTCATTTTCAAAGCATTACAAATTTAAGAGGTTCCCATAAATTTGCAGAGACAATGCCATTTTAAGTCAAAGTGGAAATTTATGGTCTATTACTCTATCTTAATTTCATGTCACTGTACAAAAAAAAAGGGGGGGGGGGGTAAACTTTATAAAAACTTCAAATGTGTTGGTCTGACCTGAATTTCCAGGATCTCCTTTTAGTTAAATAAAATACTTATTTAACCCTGAATGCTTTGTTTTCATTTTCATAAGGATTTTCTTGAGAGTTAATTATAAGAAAGTAGAGAGGCAATGTAAAGAGGCAAATAATGTATTTGTATTTTTTAAAATGATTAAATGACTTAATTATCTAACCAGATATCTGAAATAACATAATCTATTTTATAACTGTTGTATATAGCCTGAGGTTTTGTTTTGTTTTCCAAATAAGATACTGCCTTTAGGCTCATAGGGCTAGTTTGTTATTTGTGACCCCTACTTTATTTTAGATATTTCCTCTCTAGTAAGACAGTTACAATCTCCAAATAATTTATCAAGGCAGGCTTTTTTTTTTAAAGAAGCTAGCATGTAGTAATGATGGTCACATGGACAGAAGGTACACAGACATCCAGGCTTGGCTCTAAGCTATCCATTAGTGAATGTGTGACCATGACAAGATATTTAGTCCCTCTGACCTTCATTTCCTGGTCCGTAAGCTTAACCTTATTTCAGCCTGGCCAGTGTGCCTCAGTGGTTGAGTCAGGAGGACGTGGTTCTCTTTTGGTCAGGGCACATGGCTGGGTTGTTGTCTTCATCCCCAGTGTGGAGAGTGCAGGATGGACTATCTTTTAACATTATATAGGGTATTTATTTCTCTCCTTCTTTCCTCTCTAAAATCAATAAAAAATATTTTTTAAAAAATTAAACTTAATTCAGCCATAATAAGGATTCAGTGAAAGAGTATATATAACATATCTCGTTTAGAGTAAGTGCTTACTAAATGGTACCCAGTAACTAGCTAGTGCATAGTGGACAATAAATTGTACTTACAAATAAACACCGTAGTGAGAGAATTTTCTTTTGGATGCCATGTTCCCCTCATAGGCGGATGAAAGAAGTGGCCCTGGTGGACTGATTTTTTATTCTGTCCTATATGCCTGGAACATAATGGTGTTCCACGTGCTAATTTTTGAATGAATGAGTGAATGAATGAATTGCAGTTTTATCAATGCCTTCTGAGAAGCAAGTGATGGATCTCAAAATTTGAGATCCTCTTGAGGAGGCAGGTCCTAACACAATCTGAATTTTTAAAAACGATTGAATTAAAAGTTACCATGTGAATGCTGCACTTGACTTCCAAACTCTCCAGAACCCCCATTTTATTCTAATTTTTGTAGATTTAAAGTATTCAAAAATACTTTTTTGAAATTTTTAATCTTGGGTAATCCAGAATATACAATGATGTGTCATTCTATAGAGATATAAACAAGAATGTAACAAACTATTCTACTATATAAGTGATTGACAAAGCAGGTTTTATCATTTTGGCAAAGATGGAAACTGGTAAAATGCTCATTCAGGTTATTCCGTCAACTGAAGTTATTACCTTCTCATTCTTTGAAAATCGGTTAACTGAGAATTTGACTTATCAGTATATCTCAGTTTTCCAATTTAAAGTACAAAGATTTTATTATAAAAAAATGTTAGTGAAAACAACCATTTCAATTAACCATCCCAGACTCATCTCTTCTTTTCATCTAGGACTGGTTTTAAGCTTTGCAAACAGGGTTACCATGTAAAATATAAAATGTCCATTTAAGTCTTATGCAGATAAATGACAGATAATTTTTTAGTATAAATATGTTCCATGCCATATTTGGGACATGCTTATAATAAAAAAGTATTCCTTATTTCTCTGAAATTCTAATTTAGCTTGGCATCATGTTTCTTATTTTGTTTGTTTTGTTTTTATCTGATTGCTTGTTTGCTAAATCTGGAAATATTATTTCCAAAGGATTTGACATGCAGCCAGGCTGAAGTACATCTGACCCAGCCTACTACTATGGAAAATGTAATTAAATCCCTCCATCTCATTTACACCTTGAACTGTTAATTTTTTTTTTCCTCCCAAGCATTGCTGAAAGACTCAAAATTTCTGGTCAAAGGCCAATCAAGATTCCCTTTTACTGTTCTTTGTTGTTTTTGGATGAAACAGACAGACAGAAGGGATGGTAGTCTGTCCTCCAATGTATTCACTGGCCCAATAGGGGTTGGGTATGCTAGATTTGTGGGTTGTGAACTGCCCCCTAGCCAACTCTGAATTAGAGAAAGGATATTAATTTGGTAAAGGTTCTGCTCTTGTTACAATATTCAAGTTAATTGTGTTTTGCTTCAAATGGTAACATCTGGTCTTCATTACCAGCTAAACATTTCTTTATAAAAGCTAGTTTTGAATCAAGCAGGTGTGACCACATTGGCTAAAAATCTATTTTTAACGCTATAATTTTATAGCCCTCCCAGTAGTTTTTGTAAATCTTTTCATACGCCCCATTGAATTTATTGTTAGTTTCTAGATACCATTTGGAAAAGGTGCTTTGAAAATGGACAGCTGCCTTTTATTGTGTTAATAATTTGATTAATTCAATTAATATTTGTTGAGCAAATACTATTTATAAAGCAAGGCTTTATAATTTAAAAGAAATTTTTTTATAATTTAAAATAAAAAATTTAAATATGACTTTATTCTTCCATCAAGAGAACTTAAAACGTGGGGAGGCAAATAGTAGAAATCCAAGGAACTGAATGTGGCCATTGATATATGAGAAGACCTCCAGAAAAGAGAACCATCCCCAGTTGAAGAGATGAGAATAACTGACATGGCATTTGAAAATGGGTCAAGATTTTATCTGGTCAGATAGTCGGAAGGCCAAAATGCAAGGAACAGAATGAGAAAAAAAACCTCCCTATACCTGACACCCCTGGTGAAGAAGTTCTTCATTTCGGTTGCCTCTATCTAAAGGGGTAAATGAGAAGAGGGTATGCAAGGACATCCTATGGAAGGCCTGGCATCCTTGGTTGAAAGTGCATGCATAAACATCACATGATCTCACTCATTTGTGGAATATAACGAACAACATAAACTGCTTAACAAAAACATATCCAGAGACAGAGGAACATCTATCAGACTGTCAAACCTCAGAGGGAAGGTAGAGGAGGGTGGGAGTAAAGGGGAGAGATTAACCAAAGGACTTATATGCATGCATATATACTAGTAAACCTAACCAATGGAGACAGACACCAGGGGGGTGAGGGCATGAATGGGAGGATGGGGGCAATAGGAGATAAGAATACATATATAATACCTTAATCAATAAATAAGAAAAGAAAGTATTTGCATAATTTCTGTGTGAGTAGGCACAAACGGTGTGGGGGAAAAAGTTACATGATCTATACTGTATATCAGTCCATGATCTAGAATGTATCTCAGTAATTAATTCTTAAGGTTCAACTAATAACATGGAAATAGTTTAATTCTATCCTATATAATAAAGAGGTAATATGCAAATTAACCCTCATGCTGTCACAAGTTGGCTACACCTAAGGCAGAGGCAGGGTTTCTGTAATGAAAAATTAGTAGGGGAACTGAGGTCATGCCCCTCTCCTGGCAGGGCTTGAGTAGGGACCTCAGGCTGTGGCCCCTACCTGGTGGGGCTTGACAGGGGACCTCCAGGTGTGCCCCTGCCCTGGTGCTTGCTGGGCAGGGGTTCTTCAGGCCATACCCTTCTCCCAAGGCTAGGGGGGAGGGGGAAGGGGAAGGGGACACATCAGGGTGTGTCCCTCCCCACCCAGTGGGGCTTGATGGTTGACCTCAGGCCATTCTCCCCACCTGGTGGGGCATTACGGGGAACCTGAGGCCTCACCCACTGCCTGCTTCCAGGCCAGGGGACCTGATGCTGTGCCCCCAGCCCGGCGGGGTTTGACAGGGGTGGGGCCAGCCAGGTCTGGATCTTGATCAACTAAAGGACTTGTATGCATGCATATAAGCATAACCAATGGATGCAAAACACTGGGGGGTGAGAGTATTTATGGGGTTGGGTTGGAGGGTTGGGGGAGCAATGATAAGGTATGTAGACATATAATACCTTAATTTAAGAAATGGGAAAAAATAAAAATAAATTTTTAATAAAAATAGGTTATTATTCCTGTGCATGTCTTTGTTTGAGATGTGTTATTTTGAAAGGAGAATAATTGAAATGTTGAACATTTTGTTTTTAAGCTCCCAATCAATTATTGAATGATTGATATTCTCATTATTCTCAAAAGTTACATGGGTTGCTATAGAAGATATAAAGATCTATGATGTTATTAATTGTCTTGAAAAAACTCAGAAAGGAAGGAAATGTATGTTCTTAACGATTTTTTTCTCTATTGGAATGTGGTATAAGGAGGGAAGTTTAATTAAATGATACAGAGACTTAAACATTAATAGGCATGGGTACAGAAAATGTTTTACTCAATATGTCATAGTCTTTCTAAGCATAAAATCATTTTTATATTATTTCATTTCATCCTCTAGATTATCCTTGCTCTGGAATGTTGGGCATGGTGTCTGGACTTATTTCTGACTCCCAGATTACAGCCTCAAACCAAGGGGACAGGAACTGGATGCCTGAAAACATTCGCCTTGTGACCAGTCGCTCTGGCTGGGTACTGCCACCTGCACCTCATCCATACATAAACGAGTGGCTCCAAGTGGACTTAGGGGATGAGAAGATTGTGAGGGGCATCATCATTCAGGGGGGAAAGCACAGAGAGAACAAAGTGTCCATGAGGAAGTTCAAGATTGGATACAGCAACAATGGCTCAGACTGGAAAATGATCATGGATGACAGCAAGCGCAAGGCTAAGGTAAGATCCAGGAACAGGGAGTAAATGGACTGCCAGGAGGAAGTCCTTCCTCACATCCTTGACTTACTCAAGGACCTTCGCCCTTTCCTGAGGAAGAAAAACTTCTATTTCCTTTCATTCCTGAGGTCAGTGACCCCAATTCTAGGACAGACAGGATTGTGGTATAGAAAGTGATGTCTGAGATCACATGGAAAAGAACTGCAATCCTGGCCACCTTTCCCTCCCTTAGGGTTGGCAGGTAGTTGGACATGGACAGGAGACAGGGTAACTGAGAATGGGACCAGGCGGTTGCCATCAGCAACTGGGCAGAAACTTAAAATCTCTCAGCAGACTCTAATTTATTAATCAATCCCTTCCTTTACCATTTGATCTTCCTTCAAGTGTATTTTTAAAAATTTTAATTATGATAAAATATGCATAACACAAAATTTACTTTCTTAACCTTTGTAGGTGTGTAGTTCAATAATGTTAAGTATATTTATATTGTTCAGCAACCAATTTCCAGAATTTGCAAAACTGAAAGTTTGTGTCCATTAAGCAATAGCTCCCATTTCTCATCTCCACCAGTCCCTGGAAACCTCCTTTCTACTTTCAGTCTCTATGGATTTGACAATGTTGCTGGAAATCAGCAACTTCTTGGAGCTGCTATCACATGGCAGCGTGTGCTGTAGTGACATGTTCTTCAATACGAGGCTTCTGAAACAGAAAGATAACAAATTACCATAACCTCTGGAAGGATGCACCATATGCTTCCCTGTATTGTCCGTGCACATGTCTGCTATCAAGTCTAAAGTTATTTCATTGCATATCGAATTCTACAAGAAGGCAACACATAGTTTTCAATTTTAATAAAAACAAACAAACAAACAAACAAAAAACACACAAACCAAGATTGGTTGAATGTGTTTAATTTTATCCCTAAAATATGATTATTAATTATTATTATCTTTCTATGGTATTTAAAACCATGAAAGCTTCTACGTTGTTTATATAGAGCTTAATAAGTTACCCCTAAATGCCCTTTCCCAGAAATAAGATAATTATATCAGAAAAGAAACTGGTAAAACCTTCAACTTAGAAGCTGTACATATTTATAAATTGTATAAAGATATTTAAACATACTATATTTAAACTTACAAATGAAGGTTACCTCTTTAGTATGCCATGTACAGTAAACAGTAAAATGAGTACTATTTTGTGAAATGAAACAGCACTTTAATGGATTTAAATCTATGCCCTCTCCTTGCTTCCTACTCTCAAATGAAGGACAAGATATATCAGTCTTTGTATTAACTAAACTTTTCAGGAGCAAATAGAAGATCTAAATACACAAAACCCTCTTCTAAAACACGATTAGTAGAAGGACACAGATTTTTTTATAAATGATATCATGTTAGTGAACTTAATCCAGTTCTTCCCAGCCAGTGTGCTCAGTGGTTGAATGTCAACCCATGTACCAGGAGGTCACTGATTCCATTCCTAGTCAGGGCATATGCCCAAATTGCAGGCTCAATCCCCAAAGGGGCCAGGCAGGAGGCAACTGATGTGTCTATTTCTCTCTCCCTTTCTATTTCTCTAAAAATCAATAAAGACATATGTATTTTTAAAAATTAGCACTGTTTTATATGGCTCTTCATTGCTAATATTCTTCTCATTTCATCACTGACAGCTTTTATAATGCATTTATGTTGTTCTAATTCTTTGCTCAAGTTAAAATTAGAAGAGTCTGGGACACAAGAAAGAAAATATCTATACACATATGATAAAAACTCTGAAAATCCTTTAGAAACCACAAGTTAAAAGAGTGTTCTCCTGTGATTGTTGAAGCTATGTTATTAGTATACTAGAGGCCCGAAACACAAAATTTGTGCAAAAGTAGGTCTTCCTTCCTTTAGCTGCCAGTACTAGCTTCCCTCTGACACTCTGGATCCAGGCTTCCCTCCCTCTAGCCGCTGGCACCCGAGACCCGGGCTTCCCTTGCAGCCCCAGCTTCATCAAGAAGGATGGAAGGATGTCCAGAAGTATGTCCAGTCTAATTAGCATATTATGTTTTCATTATTATAGATTACCCTTAATTGATAACACTTAATTGAGCCTAACAGTAACATATGTCAGATTCTCAATTACTGGCAGCAACTAATTCTATCAAGAATGCAGAACCCCAGCCAATGGGGAATTTATTCTTGAAAATAATAGAAGGAAAACCTAATTGAGAGAAGTGGGTCTATGTTAGTAATGTACTTTGAGATTCCTGGAACTTTTTTCTAAGTCAGAAAGGACCAATTAATTGACTTCTAGAACTCAGAAAAGTCCTGGTTATGTCACAACCTGCCTAATCTGTCTGTCTCCTCCTGCATGTGTCTTCTGTTTTGCCATGACATTTCCACCATTGAAAGATAGCTTCTTTGGCTACTTTATGACAACTATTCCCACTCCTGCTGACAGGGCCTGGGGCTGGCCATACACTCAGTCTGATGTACCAGGTTTAGTAGCTTAGAATGAGATAATTTAAAGAAAACAATGAAACTAAGTGTGTGGACTTGGGCAAAGAACTCAATTTTCTGATCTTCAATGTTTTCATCTGTTGAAATTATGATATTTGACTAGAATATTTTCAAGGGCAGAGGCATCACAGCAGTATGAGAGTGAAGGGCACAAGTTCAGACTGCCCATGTTTGAATCTTAGCTCTATCACTTACCATATGGCCATGAAAAAGTTGCTTAACCACTCTGTGGTTTATGTGTAAAACAAGGGTAATAATAGAAGCTACCTCGTGTATAGTTGTCTTAATGATTAAATGAATTAATATATTTTAAGCACTTTAAACAATTCATTTCTCCAGTAAACATCTTAGGTTGTTTGATATATAGAAGGTCACTCCTAATGATAAAGCAATTTGATTTTTCTAAACTTGCCTCTCTCCCCTTCTCCCATTCTGGACTGGATTTTAAAATGGTGTATGGAGGAGAGGATATACAGTGAAGCTTATCCATTTCTAAAAAAGAAAAGAAGCCTAGCCATTGGCTCAATTTGCTTATGATTCCACTCAGGGATTTTGACCTTCCTGTCAATGTAAAAACAGAAAATAAAATAATTCAGCAGAAGCACTGGCAGTTGATAACCTAACTCCTGAAAATATGTCATTGATTTCAAGTTAGAAATGCACTTGACAAAGAGGTGCAATTCAACCCATGCATCAGAACATAACTTAGCAGACAGGGCTCTTGTTCCCTTCCTGATAAAGGGAGGTCTTTTATCTACAAACTAGAGGCCTGGTGCATGAAATTCATGCATGGGGGTGGGTGTCCCTCAGCCTGGCCTGTACACTCGCCAATCAGGGACCCCTTGGGGGCAGACAGACATCCCTCTCGAAATCCAGGACTACTGGCTCCTAACTGCCTGCCTGCCCAATGCCCTCAATTGCTCTCCCCTGCTGACCTGGTCAACCCTAATGGCCCTCCACTGCAGGCCAGTTCATCCCCAAGTGCCTCCTTAGCCAACCTGATTCCCCCAACTTCACTCCCCTGACAGCCTAATTTTACCCCTAACTGCTCTCCCCTGCCCGCTTGATTGCCTTTAACTCACTCTGTTTTGGCCCCACCACCATGGCTTTGTCCAGAAGGAAGTATGACATCTGGAAGATGGCTGGTCCACCCAGTCTAATTAACATATTACCCTTTTATTAGTATAGATAGATTATATAGGATAGGTTGCTTAAATGTGGGAGGAGGGAGAGGAGTAGCCTTTTTTATCAGGAGGAGATGCTCTTGGCAGACAAAAGTACATAAACCCTATATCTGGACTGATAGCCATATGCACTGTACTGTCAAACTGGTTATTAAAAAATTGAACTGCTTTCTTACACCTTACACCAAACAGCTGTTGCCCTTAAAACCCCTCCTCAACGCCCATCTTAGGCTCTGCCTTTGCAGTTTACCCAGATTAGGTTCTGATTTGTCGGTTTCTATGCCATCAGCATTAAAAGCTCCATCTCCCAAGCAGCTATTAGCTCCGCACAGTTCACCCAGATTTGGTTCTGATAAGTCAGTTTCTATGCTAGTCAGTGTCAAAAGCTCTGCCTCCTATGTAGCCATTGGCTCCTCTGGGAAACCCAGAACAGCCCTGCCTTCACATCAGCACCAGCCCTTCAGTCATGCCCCCATGTCCCAGGCCTCTACTGGGTGTATCTCTGGCCACTCTGAGAAGCAACACCTTGGGTCTGTGCTGGTGACAATTTTGAATTCTCATCCCTGACCTAACCTTCTTATAGTGTGAGCTCCATGAAGGCAAGCATTTGTCTTGTTCATTCTTTGTTCACTCATATACTTTACCTATGTCTATGCATCTATGCTAGCCCCGCATGGTGACCAGTCAAATGGTCATTTTGGTCATCACAGTCACCCAGGTGCTGGAACACCTTATGTAAATAGAATTTTCAGGCATTGGAATAACACAAGTTCTTGAGTAAACAGCATTTGCACTGCATTAAATTTATTATTTCCTTCAGCAATTTAATTCATCCCTCTTCTAGAGAACCCACTCATTTAAGAGATTGTAACAGGAGTAGTTATTAAAAATGTGGTGATTATTATAAGCTCTGAAAAGTGGTAAGTTCTCTTCTTGAATCACAGTCCTCCACCTCAAGGAAGTGGTAAAAGTATTGCTTCTCTAAGACACATCAACATATCATTTAAAAACATGTTTCATGACTGTTTCTGGCGAAACCTCAAAGCATACTCTCATTTCTGAGAAATGACATTTATCACTTCTTAAAGAAGTCAAATTGTTTTTTCCTTTCTCATTTATGAAAGAATGTCAGGCATTTACAATGTAGTAGAATGATCCCTATTTCTCTGCTCTATTAAAAGACTGGAGAAGAGACTCTTCTGCTGAATGGGAGGTTTTACTAATAACTGGTGTTTTTCATGCTTCACAGTCTTTTGAAGGCAACAGCAACTATGATACACCAGAGCTACGAACTTTTCAACCTCTTTCCACACGATTCATCAGGATCTACCCTGAGAGAGCCACTCATGGTGGACTAGGGCTAAGAATGGAGCTGCTGGGCTGTGAAGTGGAAGGTAATTACAATTTCCAAGTCCCTTTAACTTTCCAAGTTTTTGTTATTGATTAAGGCACATGTGTCAAACACAAGGCCCGCGGGCCAAATCCGTCCCGCCAGGCCTTGCAATGTGGCCCGCACCGCACTGTCATCACTGCACTCCCCTGCGTTTCCATCACAATGACAGTTTATGACTGTTCAGTAAACCATTCGGCCCGCGATTTAGGCTGGATTTTAGATTTTGGCCCCTTCTCTGATTGAGTTCGACACCCCTAGATTAAGATATTACATATGTGTCCTTATCCTCCCTATGTGCCCCCCCCCAACCCCCACGCTCGTGCCCTCGCCCCTTGGTGTCTGTGACCATTGGTTATGCTTATATGCATGCATACAAGTCCTTTGGTTGATCTCTCCCCCTTCCCTCCTACCTTTCCCTATCTTCCCTCTGAGGTTTGAACATCTGGTTAATGCTTCTCAGTCTCTGAATCTGTTTTTGTTCATCAGTTTCTGTTCATTATAATCCACAAATGAGTCAAGTAATGTGATATTTACATTTCTCTGACTGACTTATTTCACTTAGCATAATGCTCTCCAGCTCCAAGAAAAGTATGAAAACATGCTCAAAGTCACTAACCATATGAGAGATGCAAATCAAAACAACAACGAGGTACCATCTCATACCTGTCAAAATGGCTATTATCAAAAAATCAACAAACAACAAGAGCTGGTGAGGATGCACTACTGGTGGGAATGCAGATTGGGGTCAGCCACTGTGGACAATAGTATGGAGTTTCCTCAAAATAAACTAAAAATGGAACTCCCATTTAACCCAGTGATCCCATTTCTAGGAATATATCCCAAGAAACCAGAAATACCAATCAGAAAGGATATATGCACCCCTATGTTCATAGCAACACAATTTACAATAGCTAAGATTTGGAAACAACATAAGTGCCCATCTGCAGATGTGTAGATTAAAAAACTGTGGTACATCTACACAATGGAATACTATGCTGTTGTAAAAAAGGATATCCTCCCATTTATAACTTTCCCAGTTTTTAAAAAATTTTATTTTTTCATGCTTTTATACCCCAAAAACTTACAAATTGCACTATTTTTCCCTAGAGGCATTCCTCTCAGTGCCTGCTAAACTCAACATTTTAGCACATTCTCTTTAACATTCTAATCCGCAAACCAATGCCTCCAGAATCTACTTCTGTCTTCGTTACACAACTTCCTCAGATTCAGTGGGGTTGTCTCCTTTGACTTTTAAAAAATAATAATTTATTGAAATAAAATTTACATAACATAAAATACACCATTTAAAAATAAACAATTTAGTACATTCATAATTATTTGTGCTACCACTATCTGCATCTAGTTCCAAAACATTTTCATCCCTCCAAAGTAAAACTCCTTATCCATTAAACTAGGGGTGTCAAACTCAATCAGAGAAGGGGCCAAAATCTAAAATCCAGCCTAAATCGCGGGCCGAATGGTTTACTGAACAGTCATAAACTGTCATTGTGATGGAAACGCAGCGGAATGCAGTGATGACAGCGCGGTGCGGGCCACATTGCAAGGCCTGGCGGGACGGATTTGGCCCGCGGGCCTTGTGTTTGACACATGTGCATTAAACAGTTTGCCTACTTTCATCTCCCCTAACCCCTGGCAACCACCAATCCCTTTGATGCTTTTAGTGTTGTTTAGAAGTCTTTGTCTAATCTAGGTTTCTGTATGTGGTGTTGATTACTATTGCATACCAGCAGGAAACAGCATTTGGTAGACTACAACATCAACACATTCTCTTTCATGAATTTCTTAGGCTGCTGCAGGGACACAAAATTTTACTTGAGATAATGTATGTGAATATACAGTGAGGTCTATTTATGGTTTTTACTGTATAAACTTATGTTATCATTTGAAGGACAGATCAAAGACAAATTCAGTCCCCACATGGACCTCAGAACAGTTCTCTCCTCTGCATTTTTATCACATAATATATGAAATCAATGTTTGAAAATTTGATATAATAGTTGCTTATTATACCACTTAATGATTTTTTTTTTGTGTGTGTGTATGTGTATATTAGAATTTCCACTGCCTTACTTTTAGGCATCAATGAGTAATCTTATACCAACTTTTTTATCTCTGTAGAGGTCTTTCTCTATGTTAGCTCAAAGAATGACTATTGCAGATACACAGACCTTCTTTAAATATATTGTATTGAGAGGAAGAGAGAGGGATAGAGAGTTAGAAACATCGATGAGAGAGAAACATCGATCAGCTGCACACCCCCTACTGGGGATGTGCCTGCAACCAAGGTACTTGCCCTTGACTGCAATCGAACCTGGGACCTTTCAGTCCACAAGACGACGCTCTATCCACTGAGCCAAACCAGTTCCGGCGATACGCAGATCTTAATTCAGCATGTGCTCACAGTTGTTTTGAAGAATTCTTTCTTACTATTATCTTCTGTAGTTTCAAAATAATGTGTGTTTTCAGCTACCCAAATGTAATTACATTTCTGAGCACATTAAATATAATAAAATTTTTCTTATGCACTACAGATCTTAAGCTATGAATCACATTACTAGTGAATAATTCATAGCTACTTTTCTATGTGGTTATTTTTTAAAAAGCTATTATCTCTCATTCTTTATTGTATAGATGTTTCCACATCTGTAATCATGTCCCAGACCTCTAAATTATCCAATCACTATCAACACAGCCCAAAAGAAAAACCATGTGCCAGGTCTCTGGCAAACATGCCAAGAAAAAGGATGGGCACATTGAACGAACTGCAGACTCATTCATTCAATTTACTGAGAAAATGTGGTCATCTAAAAAAGGAAGTCTGCTACTTTGAGACAGATCTTTAGCCTGGATTCTGATCCAGAGAATCACACTGATTTAGGAGGTAGAATAAATGGATGGTTAAAAAGACTAAAACTAGTGGCAGTTTGCCAGTGTCAATTCTGTAGTGAGGTAGAAGTTATTGAAGGAATTTGCTACAGATATTTTCAAGTTCTCACAGAACTGTGGAAGTTGCCCCTAGTCATGTGAGAAACCAACATTAGGGAAAGTAACATCAAAGCTTTAAACACGATTTGTGAAAGGGAGTGCTTTTTGTCTTCTTTAAATTGATTAACAGATATTTTATTAAATATCTACTTTGTGTCTTGTTTTACTGGAGATATTTAGAAATACACAGAAAGAGGATATAGTACATCTCAGCCTTCCATGAATATCCATCCTACTTGGACTAGCATTTACATTTGAGAAAAATTAGAGAACCACAAAGATAAAATATTTTAAAGTATTCAAATTAGGGCATGGAGATCATTTGTTTCCTGCTTTTTTTTTTTCCTTTTTGATTTAATCTTGGTACTATTCTGGGCCACTACCAATGTAGAACACCTCCTTTGTAAAAACGGTAAGGAATGAAAAAAAAAACAACAACACAGAGAGAACTGAAAAAAACACACCACACAGTTTTGAATACTTAAAAATAGCACATTATCAAGAGCAAGGAGATCTTAGCAAAGACAAGCATCTGAATTGCCAGAAAGGATGCTGTTAATTCAGTGAGAATAATAAGTAGACCCTGGGGGCCTCAGTTCCAGATGGTGGAGTAAGGAGGTGCTGTGCTTTCCTCCTCCCATGACCACATCAAAATTACAGCTAAATTATAGAACAGTCAACCTGGAGAGCCACCTAAAGACTAACTGAACAGAAATCCTATAACTAAGGATGTAAAGAAGATGTCACATTGACATCAGCAGGAGTGGTGGAGACACAAAATATGCTGTTTCTACACCCATGTGTGGCAGTTAGGATTCGAGAGGGATTTATTTGCTGCATAGATTCCCTCTGAGGAGTGGAAGAGTCCTAGCCTCACACTGAACTCCTGAGTCCAGAGCACTAGTGCCAGGAGAAGGAGCCTTCATAACATCTGGCTGTGAAAATCAGGGATAGTTTCATCTGTCTGGGTGAGACAGAAAGCTCTTGGAAACACAGGTATCCTCTTAAAGGGGTCATGTACAGACTCCCTCACTCATAGGCACTCACTCTGAGGTCCAGCAAAGGGAAAGTGTGGGAAGTGCAAAAGAGATGTATGGGTAGAGGCTAAATTGTATGGCTTTGGAAAGAGAGATGAAGGAACAGCCACAATTGCTCCTCCCACACAGTAAAGAGGCCAGCACTATCTATCCTGTGTTGAGCCCTCCCGCCACACAGCCTGTGGGCATAGGTGGGCACTAAATTTGAATCCAAATTAACCTGGTGAACACCACTCACCCCACCATTGTGATTCCCTGAGACCCTGTCCCGCACAACTCTCACACTGCCACAGTGCTTTCAGGAGCTGGCAGTTGGACTCAGCAGGGCATTAGCAAGAGCTCTTTCAGCCACAGGCAGCCAGCCTTGGCCTCTACTCCAGTCATTCTTAAAAACCCTCAAAGGTATGCAGGCCACAGGAACGAGGTGCCTGGCCTCCATGTGCACTGTGCCTTTTGATGAGTGGACCAAGACTTGATACTGACTCAAAATCTGAATCTGCATTAACTGGTGAACACCCCTCACTCCACTGTGATGATTTCCTCAGACCCCACTCAACTCCTTACACCACCAGGGGCTCTTCTTTCGGTGTCTTGAACTTTAGTATTTCTTAAAAATTCTCAAATGTGAGGCCTAAAGCAGGTGGCAGCTGGGCTGTAGTGTCGTATGTGTCTTGATGAGTGGCCCCAGACTCTACACTGGCACCAATAAGAATCTGCATTAACCTGGTGAATACCACCACCTCATCCATCTCATTAACCGAATGAGAATCTTTCAGCAGCTGTGCATGATGGGCATCTGGGAGGCTGCAGGTATTCCTGGGATAAACTGTGTCTATTGCTGAGTGGCCCCAGGTAATTTACTAGAGGCAGCCAGCCTCAATTTGGTTTGCAGCATGGCCTCTTCTACACACCTCCAATATAGCACAGGTATCTAACAACCAAAGGTAGCTTTTCAGTTTATTCCAGATCCCCTTTTGTCAGTCATAAGCAGAGTCTGACACTGGTCTGAACTAGTCTCTCCTAAAAAGCCCCAGAATCAACACACCTAGTATCTGGCATCAGATCACAACAGGGTACCCACCCAATTAGCTCTACAAATGGCAAATCAAATAGGTGGTCTCAGTGGGCAACAGAGCCTCACTGTGGCAAATCCTGCTCCATGAAGTGACCCTAACCCAGAAGCTTGTATTCTATAATCAAGGCTAAACTGGTTTGAATTAACCCAACATGTCAACAGCAATCAAGGTTCAACTACAATAGGACAGCACACACAATTGGAAGTCCCAGCTTAGGGGATCAGGGAGACTGTTCTACTGGTCCCAGAAGATACCTAGAACGCTACCTAGCCAACACCTGGAGACACAGAAGATCTACCTAACATATAAAAGCAAACACAGAGAGGAGACAGTGAAACATGTCTAAAAAAAAAAAAATAGGAGAAACCCTAGAAAAAATGCAAGCAATCTACCAGCTTCAGAGGATGCTCAAGGAACGCAAGGGTAGAATAGAGGAAAACAGTGAGAATGCCACACAAAGAAATAATATGCATTAAAAAAGATATATAAAACATAAAAAGTAACCAGTAAGAAAAACAAAACAAAACAATGCTTAAATTAAGACTACACTGCAAGAAATCAACAGCAGATTAGATGAAGTAGAAGATTAAATTAGTAATTTGGAAGTCAGGGTAGAAGAAAGCATCCAATTTGAATAAGCAGAAAAAAAAGTTCTTTCTTAAAAAGAGGATATTTTAAGGGACTCTTGAACCACACTTACTATAACAACACATCATGGGATACCAGAAGGAGAAGAGAGAGAGAAAAAAAGGTTAAAAATCTATTTGAAGAAAGAATGACTAAAAACTTCCCTAACCTGACACAGAAAATGGACATACAACTCAAAAAAATTAGAGATTCTCAAACAACATGAACCCCAAAAGCCCAAACCAAGACACATTATACTTAAAATGGCAAAATTTAAAAGACAGACAGAATTCTAAAAGCATCAAGAGAAAGACAGTTAGCTACCTACAAGGGAACTTTCATAAGACTGATTTTTCAACAGAAACTTTGCATGCTACAAATATTGACACAAAATATTCAAAATAATGAAAAACAAAGACCTACCATCAAGACTATCATTTAAAGTTGAAGGAGAAAGGAAAGCAGACACATATGGTTGTAAAAAATAGTTGGGATTCTATCCTCTAGGGAGAGACAGGAGTCTTCTAGAAACACAGGTCTTAAAGGGCCAATGCACAAAATCTCATTACAGCCAACTCACCCTGGGCTTCTGCAGAGGGAGAGTGGGGTGGAATAGAACCTGTAAGGAGAGGCTGGGGCTTTGGGTTCTGGGAAGAGAGCCAAAGGGACAGCTGACAGAATAACTGCTGCTGAGTCCCTCTCCCATGCTGCATATGTCATTTTTCTTGGGTGGAGCACTCTCCCCTTTATAGCATCAGCCTGAGGAATGCAACGGCCCCACCTTCTGAACTCTTTGTTGCCCCACAATGCAAAGCTCATGCCTTGCTGAGGAGTCAGCTTCCTAGGCTGGAGTGTAGAGATCTGGGCAAACTCAGATGTGTTGCTTTGGGATGGGAGCCGTATCCCCTATTTTTATTGTTCTGACTGGTGGCTCTGATTCTTAGAGTAATTGCTAATCTCACCCTCTGAGTTTCCACCAGACAGCGGGCTCGGCCTCCTGACTCCTGGTGGCCCCACCCTGCCAAACACATACATGCTAGGTAATCTAGATAGAATCCGAGACAGACGAGTTTTGCAGGGGCCACTCCCCTTACCTCCCCCCAAGCCTGACTGGCATCTCCCTCTCATAGGAGATCCACTAGCTCACCCTCTTGACTTCTGGAGGCTCTGCCCTGCTGAGCTTGGGCTTTAGGCAGAATCTGAGACAGACTGAGTTTTGTGGCTCTAGGAAAGAGTTCATTTTTTCTCTCACATACCAGACCAATGCAGAGCCTTTCCTTCACATGTCAAAATTTTGGTTTGTTTGGGCCTGATAAACTCTGCTTAGCTTTGCCCTCAAGAGTTCCTGAAACCCATACCCCACCACAGAATTGCAGGCACTCAGTGGGAAATAGCTGGACTTGGTATACTCTGGGGCTTTTGCTGAGTGGCCTCAGGCCCAGCACTGGCACATAGTTTGAACCTGAATCAATTTAATGAACTCCACTTGCCCCTACCTGGCGACTCGCTGAGAACCTAATTCCTGCAATTTGAATTACCACCAGAGGCTATTTCAGTGACTGAGCCCAAGAGACAGCCAATAAGCAGAAGCAGGCAGAGGCAGATCTTGTGATTCCTTGGGTCTTCTGCTGACCTGCCCCTGGGATCAGTGTTGTTGGAAGCCAACCTTGGTTCACAGCTTGATCCTTCCAATGCATACCAAGCCAACAGAGGCAGTCACAAACTGTGGAATACTTTGTAGCTTCAAACAGGTTTCACAGGGCAGGTCACTGGCAACATCTGACATTGAGCTGCACCAAAGTCCCCCCTCCCAAAGGGCCCCCAAATCAACACACCTGGTGGCCAGCTTAAGACATCAGAGAAGGATCTGATAAGCTTCACAAGTAGAATATCCAAAGGGAGATCTTGGCAGGCACCAGACCCTGCTGAGTTAATTTTGCTTCATGTGGTCAACACCTGCACAGCACCTCATGCACTATGATCAGGGTCTATACTCACAGTTAGCCAGTTTAAGTTTGACCCCATACACAAATAGGCCAATAGGAATCAAAACTCCAATACAGCAGGAGAGCCCACATAATCCACACAAGGGATATTCTTGGAGCATCCAGCTCAAATGATCAAGGAGACTGTGACACTGGGTCTCAGAGGACACCTACTACATACGTCCACGCTACCAATACTGGAAATCATAGCAAATCTACCTAATCCATAGAAACAAACACAGTGAAGCAGTCAAAATGAGGGGAAAAAGAAACATACCCCAAATGAAAGAACATGAGAAATCTTCAGAAAAAAAAAAGAGCTAAATGAAATGGAGGAAAGCAATTTACCAGATATCTAGAATAATGATTTTCTCCTATGTTCATAGCAGCACAATTTATAATAGTTAAGATTTGGAAACGGCCCAAGTGTCCATCAGCAGATGAGTGGATTAAAAAACTGTGGTACATCTTCACAATTGAATACTACACTGCTCTAAAAAAGAAAGAACTTTTACCATTTGCAACAACATGGATGGAACTGGAGAGCATTATGCTAAGTGAAATAAACCAGTCAGAGAAAGATAAATATCACATGATCTCACTAATATGGAGGATATAATGAACAATATAAACTGATTAATAAAAAGGCTGAGGAAGTAGAAGGGGTAAGAGATCAACCAAAGGACTTGTATGCATGCATATTAGCATAAGCAATGAACACTGACACTGGGATTGTGAGAGCTTGTCATGGGATCTGGGAATGACTGGAGAGGGATCAATTGGGAAAAAGAGACATATGCAATACTTTAAACAATTAAAAAGAAGGAAAAAATAACACACACAAATAATAATGGTTTTAACAATGTTTGAGGAACTTAATAATAACTTCAAGGAATATATTGAGAACTTCAACAGCATGAAGAAAAAATAACAAATGAAGAGCATAATATCTCAAATGAAGAATATACTACAAAGGAATAAACATGAACACAGGATCAAATCAGTGATTTGGAAGACAAGGTAGCAGAAAACAGCCAATCAGAGCAGCAAAGAGAAAAAAGATTATTTTTTAAAAATGAGCATAGTTTAAAGGACCTTTGAGACAACATGAAATGTAACAAAACTACTTCATAAGCTACCAGGAGAACAAAGATTAAGGGATTGAGAACCTATTTGAAGAAATGATGGATAAAAACTTTCCTAACCTAGTGAAGGAAAAAGATCCAAAGAGGCCCACACAAAGACACATCATAATTAAAAATGGCAAAGCTGCTGAAACCGGTTTGGCTCAGCGGTAGAGTGTCAGTCTGCGGACTGAAAGGTCCCAGGTTCGATTCCGGTCAAGGGCCTGTACATTGGTTGTGGGCACATCTCCGTTAGTGGGTGTGCAGGAGGCAGCTGGTTGATGTTTCTCTCTCATCGATGTTTCTAGCTCTCTATCCTTCTCCCTTCCTCTCTGTAAAAAATCAATAAAATATATTAAAAAATAAAATAAAATGGCAAAGGTTAAGGATAAAGAGAGAATCTTAAAAACAGCAAGAGAAAGATAGTCAGTTACCTACAAGGGAATTCCAATATGAATATCAGCTGTTTCTCAACAAAAGCATTTCAGACCAGAAAAGATTAGCATGAAATATTCAAAGTGATGAAAAAAAAAGACCTATAACCAAGACTATGCACTTCTCAGAAAGGCTATAATTGAAAACTGAAGAAGAAATAAAGTGCTTCAGATGAGAAAAAGCTAAATGAGTATGGAAATTTTAACAATATTGCTTCTTCTTATCCATGACATGGTATATCCTGCCATTTATTTGTATCTCCTTTAATTTCTTTACAATCTTCTGATTTTCCAAGTACAGGTCTTTTATCCCCTTGGTTAAATTTATTCCAAGGGTATTTTTTTGTTTTTTTGTTTTTGTTTTTGGATGCAGTTTCACATGGGATTGTTTTCTTACCTTTTCTTTCTGATAGTTTGTTATTGGTGTGTAAAAATACAACCAAGCTCAGCTGGTGTATCTCAGTGGTTGAGCACAAACCCATGAACTAGGAGGTCATGGTTTGATTCCTAAGTCTGGGTACATGCCTAGGTGTGGGATCAATTCCCATTGGGGGGCATGCAGAAGGAAGCTAATTGATGTTTCTCGCACATCATTGATGTTTCTCCCCCTTTCCTTTCCTTTCTCTGCAATCAATTAAAGCATATTAAAAATAAAATAAAAAGCAACCAATTTCTTTTTATTTATTCCTTGACCTCAATGTTAATCCATCCAATATTTATTGTAAAAGCATACTCCTGAAGCAATCTATAGATTCAGTGCAATCTCTTTTAAAATACCAATGGAATTTTTTACAGAATTAGAGCAAATAATTCTAAAATTTATATGGAACTTCAAAAGACCTCAAATAGCCACAACAATCTTGTTAGACATATTACTGGGAGTGCTAGCCATAGCAATTAGACAAGAAGAAGAAATAAAAGGCATCCAAATTAGAAAAGAAGTAAAACTGTCATTATTCTCAGATGACATGATACTATACAGAGAAAACCCTAAAAATCTTATTAAAAAAAAAACTACTAGATTTAATAAATGAATTTGGCAATGTAGCAGAATACAAAATTAACATCCAGAAATCTGGCCTTTTTTATACACCAATAACGAACTCATAGAAAGAAAAACAACAAAAACAATCCAATTTACCATCACACCAAAAAAATTAAGATACCAAGAAATAAACTTAACTAAGGAGGTAAAAGACCTGTACTCAGAAAACCATAGGACATTGAAAGAAGAGATAGAGGAAGACATAAACAAATGGAAGAACATCCTGTGTTCATGGATTGGTAGAATCAACATCATTAAAATATCCATACTACCCAAAGCAATCTATAGATTTATGCAATCCCCATTAAAATGCTAATGGTATATTTCACAGACCTAGAATAAACTCTCCTAAAATCCATCTGGAATAAAAAAAGACCACAAATAGCCACAGCAACCTTGATAGAGAAGAATAAAGTTGGAGGGATCACAATACCAGATATCAAGCTATATTACCAAGCTACAGTTCTGAAAACTGCTTGATACTAGCTCAAGAACAGACATATAGACCAATGGAACAGAACAGAGAACCCAGCAACCAGCCCAACCTACTTTGCTCAATTAATATTTGACAAAGGAAGCAAGTCCATACCATGGGAGTCAGGATAGTCTTTTCAATAAATGGTGTTGGGAAAATTTAATACATACATGAAAAAAATGAAACTAGACCACCAACTTACACCATACACAAAAATAAACTCAAAATGGATAAAGGACATAAATGTAAGATGGGAAACCATCAAAATCCTAAAGAATTCATAGCCAGCAAAATATCAGACATATGATACCAAAGCAACATCTTTACTGATACAGCTCCTAGGGCAATGGAGGCTAAAGAGAAAATAAACAAATGGGACTGCATCAAAATAAAAAGCTTCTGCACAGCAAAAGAAACCATCAACAAGATAACAAGAAAGCCCACTGCATGGGAAAACATATTTGCCAATGTTATATCAGATAAGGACCTAATCTCCAAAATTTATAGGGAACACATACATCTTAAGAAAGGGAAGATGAACAATCCAATTAACAAATGAGCAAAAGATCTAAATAGACACTTTCCGAAAGAGGACATAAAGAAGGCAAAGAGACATATGAAAATATGCTCAAGTCACTAATCATCCCAGAAATGCAAATTAAAACAACAATGAGGTACCATTTCATACCTGTCAGAATAGCTATCATCAACAAATGACAAGTGATGGCGAGGATGTGGAGAAAAGGGAACCCTTGTTCACTGTTGGTAGGAATGCAAACTGATGCAGTCACTATGGAAAACAGCATGGAGTTTCCTCAAAAAATTAAAAATTTGACCTAGTAATCCCACTTTAGACATATATTGCAAGAAATAAATGACACCAATCAGAAAGGATATATGCACCCTATGTTCATAGCAACACAATTTACAATAGCTAAGCTTTGGAAACAGCGTAAGTGCCCATCAGCAGATGGGTGAATTAAAAAAAATGGTGGTACATTTACAAAATGAAATACTATGCTGCTATAAAAAAGAAAGAACTCTTACCATTTGCAACAGAATGAATGGCCCTGGAGTGCATTATTCTAAGCAAAATAAGTCAGTCAGAGAAAGATAAATATCACATGATCCACTCACTTGTGGAATATAATGAACAACATAAACTGATGAACTAAAATTGATCAGAGACAGAGAAGCTTTGAACAGAGCTATTCAAACTTCAGAGAAAAGGCAAGGAAGTTAAGAGATCAACCAAAAAGCTAAAGCCAGTTTGGCTCAGTGGATACAGGGTCGGTCTGTGGACTGAAGGGTCCCAGGTTCAATTCTGGTTAAGTGCATGTACAATGGTTGTAGGCATATCCCCGGTAGCGGGTGTGCAGGAGGCAGCTGATCAATGTTTCTCTCTCATCAATGTTTCTAGCTCTCTATCCCTTCCCCTTCCACTCTGTAAAAAATTAATAAAATATATTTTAAATGGTTTTTTTTAAAGTGTAGACTGTATGCCTAAACAGCATGCACAATATCTGTACATGCTGATTTCCTCGTTACTGTTGGTGTGTGCTTTGGGACAGCTGTAGAAATTGAAACTAGCTACATTTCTACATTGATCATAACTCTGTTCAGTATTTAAGCACGATAACAATGTCAAATTTTTATTGAGAAAGCATCAGTTACCAGCACATTCCTACTGGCTAGAAGCTATTAGAGAACATGCCCCCATTCTTGTCTGATTCTCAAACATCTCCAGCCTCATAAAGTGAGATGTATGCCCCAAACTGTAAAATAGTAAACAGTTTGCAAAAAATGAATAACAAGCCGGAAAAAAAGTAGAGTGAACTAAATTTAAAAAACTTTAAAAGTGGACTTCGATTAATGTTAGATACCTTTCATTTACAAACTCAAAGGTATGGGAATACCTGCCAGCAGTGGAATGCCATCCTCTGGGAATTAAGGTAAAATGACCCCAGGATATATCAGAAAAGTCCTCTCAGACACCTGATCTGGAGAGGGACCATAAATTTATGGAAACAGAGTTACTCTTTAAAGAGCACAAAAAAGAACAATATTATACTAAAACTGAATGTGTTGGGGATCTCTTTGGGAGGAAAATATAATATGGACTTAGCAAATTTAGTAAGTACTAAGAATATAAAAAGAATTCATGCTCTAACTGGTTTGGCTCAAGGGATAGAGCGTCGGCCTGCGGACTCAAGGGTCCCAGGTTCGATTCCGGTCAAGGGCATACCTTGGTTGCAGTGCATACCCAGTAGGGAGTGTGTAGGAGGCAGCTAATCGATACTTCTCTCTCATCAATGTTTCTAACTCTCTATCCCTCTCCCTTCCTCTTTGTAAAAAAATTAATAAAATATATATATTTTTAAAGAATTCTTGACAAGGGAGTTCTCTAGCACCTTGAATATGAAAGGAAAAACAGTTCATTCAATACATGTGAAATAAACTTCTCAGCTCTAGGATCATGAATAAATAACTAGTGAGAATTCAAGAACTTTCAGGAAAAAGATGTATATGTAGCTAACAATAAGAAAATGCTAAGGCACTCAATTCCATTTAGTAGATATGGATCAACTACCAAAACAAAGCAGTCCCCAATGGATACTGCAAAATTCAAGTCTATTTAGCTCCTGAAAGAGATGAACCATGCTGCTGGCCTCCTTGCCACAGATTTGAGTTTCCTACAAAATGTTAGTAGATTCAACAGCCAGAGGTTTAAGAATACATTTCAGAGGTGAGGTACTAATTCTTGGATCTTGTTTCAGCACCTACAGCTGGACCGACCACTCCCAACGCGAACCTGGTGGATGAATGTGATGATGACCAGGCCAACTGCCACAGTGGAACAGGTGATGACTTCCAGCTCACAGGTGCAGAAACCATCTCCATCCCATTGCTATTCCATTTCAGTTCATGCTGCCATTGAGACCACCTAACTAATGCCTGTTTGTGTTTGTGTAGCTCCTCATGGCAGTGGTCATGAGGGTGGTGGCAGAGCTGTCTCAACAAAAGCAGCCTTGCCAGAAGACATGCATTTTTGTTTCCTTCATGTAAAGAACTTGTTCTTAGTCATGGCCACTTGAAATTATAATTTTAGTATTTTTAGAGCTGATGCTAGGATTATTTTAATTGAATAAGTATTTTTCCATGACTAAAAGTGCTAAACAGATCCCCATCTTCAATCCTCCACCCCATTATCACATTAATTTCTAGTACATAACCACATTTTAGAATGCTTATTTTTCTTTTCTAGTGGGATACTTTTTTTTGAGTGGGCCCTTTATCCAACTAATTGATGAAATTAGGCTTGTATTTGTAATGAAACTTTTAAATTGGATTTGGTAAATCATTTTACATTAAAAATTTCAATAACAGAATCAATTGTCATTACACATTACCAACGACTAGCAAGTATATCAGGGCTGGTGTGTGCCAAATGTCTCACTAATTAATTTAGAGTATTACTCCATAATATTCTAAAACCCTCAGAGCTAGCAAGTGACCTTCTCTTCCAATTGGAATGGCAGAGCAAATGTTAGGCAAATGAGGAAATGGGATTACACCAATTTTAAATTGGCCCAAGCAATTTCCACCCTATTGTTGCAAAAGGTACCATGGGACCTTTATCCGGGTCAAAATGCAGCTTCATATAGCATCTGACTCTCACTTTAGATTGAACCCTTGGATGAAGGTCTGTATTTTTGCTTAGAAAGGACTCAGAGAGCCCACATAATTAATTTTCATGTAATTTCATAACAGTGCATAATGTTATTGGATAATGCATTCATGTGGCCAATAAATGCTACATTGCTTTGTGCATTTGAAAATAAAACTTATATATGTAGCCATAAGCTACAAAAATTACTCTAATTAATACAGAGTTGATTTTTTTTGCAAGATGTCAAGTTGAAGCTTAAAACTCTACAGCAGAGGTTAGAAACAGAGTGCCATTCTATGAACCAGGTCCCCTGGAACCTTCCCAGGGTTGCCTGTAAGCACTGCCCCAATCCTCAGGCTTTTTGTAGACCATATCACACATCCGTAGTGAAATTCCTCATAAAAAGGAATGGCTGCAATAATTGAAGTATACCCTTTTCAATTAGCCTCTTGTGGAGAGGGTTCTTTTCTTTATATACCCTAAAGTGGTCAGTTAATATAGATTAGAACAAAGCCTCAGATTTACAAAGCCTCATATCAGAACAACCAACTTTCTCATTTTTATATCAGTTCATTACTGAATCAATTGAAACTAAAACCTTTTAATGAAATAGAGCAAGTATGTTAGCCTGGAGCAAATTGTGTATGGCAACAATTATAAACCACAGAAAATGAGTCATTTATAGTGGAAAACTGGCAATACTTTCAAACTATAAGGTTATGGCTTATCTACAGCTTTTGTAATCATATTTTCTGTACATAGAAAAAAAATTTCATTCCTGTTCATATTACCATGGCAAAAAAAGTTATTTTCTCAGGCCATCACATTTGTCTCCATAATTCTATAAATATAGGCATGATACTAAGAACTTCTGGGGTGCTCATAATGTACAATTCATGCCCTCATCAAGAAGGGATTTTAGAAGGCATTTCATGTTTCATATGTATTTATTGCATTATAACCAAGTTTGTGAAGCTATTTGGTATCCTTTCCTGAAAAAGGGTGCTCTCATATATAAATGTTTGCAAAGAGCAAAACCATCACCTAAGTCAGGTGCCTTTTCACATGTGAACAATTCACGACCTAGGTTCATTCTGCATTCTCCTTGCTCACTCTGGCACAGAATGTTTTGAAGGTTCAATACAAGAAAAACAAACTAAAAGCTTTCTCACTTTAACCCTGATAGATGGGGGAGATTAGGATCAAGGCTCTTTTGAACAGGGTTCAGTCCCTTAAAGCAGATGTTGTTGCTTTAATTTCTCTTCCTCGGTGACCTGTTTGTGTACAGAGATGAGTATTACAGTAAAATGCTCGTTACTTATAAACAACACTGAATTCCAGATGAAATACCAAGTGCATGGGAATGAGAGGTTTTGCTCTCCAGTATTTGCTTGTCAAGGTGAAAATTCACCTCCAAGTTATTCATTTGCAAATGGCTTTGAACTCATTACATAATAAGATTGCCTTCAAAGGCACTAGGAGGCCAGATTTCACATTGGACCTGTGTGTACTCAAGAGTGGAATTTGGCTTCCAACCTATAACAAAACGGATAATGCATATTGGTTTTATAAAGTGAGTTTTTCTCCTATAAGAACACTGGGAAGAGAATGCTAATGTGTTCTGGCCTCCCTCCAATTCTGCCATTATAGATTCACCTTCCTAACCCATAATATATATAATTCCTTCTTCCTGGTGCCTACCTCATTGAAGCCACAAACATGTGTGACCACTTAGCTGGAACATTTATTGGGAGAGCAAGGCTAACATGACTTGGTGCTGCATCCAATTAGCTCACAAGTCTTCAGACCATTCCAAAAGCATGATTCTACAGCTCTGATTCATGATCTGGATGATTTCCAATCTTTGGGAGCTGCAGGATAGGACTAGGGCTGGGTACAATAGAGATGATCACAGATCTTTAGTGAATGATACTATTGTGAGGTCTACAATGGCATCCTATAATCACCTCCAAAACTCTTTGTGACAGTCTTGGGTCTACCCCATGCCTTCCTTACTCCGAGTCTGTACAGGAATTTATCTCTTAGGAAAGCAAATATATAGTCTCTAACCATGGTCTGCAGTGCAGACACTTTTAAGGAAAAATGCCTAAACAAGCATGTAGGCAATAAATGGCAAAATGATGTTTCCTAAGCTTACTTGAGTATGAGACTCACCTGAGAAGTTTTCAGAATTACATATTTCAAGGGCTGACCCCCAGAGAGTCTGATTTTTAATGAGATCTGAGGAGAATAAATGGATTGGGAACTGCAATCTCAACAAACGTCCAGGTGATTCTTCTGGTTGGGCAAGTTTAGGACAGAAATATAATGATAAAAAGTGGACAATGAAAGAGCTAAGAGAGAAAAAAAGGACACAGCTAAGTATCCACATGGTCCCATGACCAGCAATCTCAAAGTCAACCCAAACTGAATGAAAGTTCACATTGCTCAGGGTGTTATTTGTGCAACCTCCAGTTCCTTGGAACTGTGAGGAAATGTTTTTCCTCATTTTCCTGCAGCTTTTTCAATATCTGGGCAGAATATCTGTCCTTGGGGGAAAATAAACAACTACTATTTGTAGAGAGAGAAAAAAGGGAGGAACTACTGCCACCAGTTTAAACCTTCAGTTTTTAAGAGATTGTAGGATCAGCCTTGCAATTCCCCTGAAGGAACACGTCTGAAACCTTGGGAAACTCATTTAAGCTTAGAGGTCTTGGCCGGGTTTAATGCCCCAGTTGTTGAGGACATTTGGAGGCCTTTGTTTTTACTGTTGCAATGGCATGCCATGTTCATTCTAGGAATCAGGGAATGAAGTATCAAACTCTCTCCACCACCTGGATGTCTTATGACTAAATGTTCTGGGTAAAAAAATAATAGTTTATTTGAACTTGACATTGTGATGAGCAAAATTTAAACAAAATAATGACTACAGCTGAGATTAAGTGAAGGATTTGCTGTGGAAAATGTTTGCCTCTATCTAATGTACATAACAACATTACTCTACTGCATATTCTCTACAATGCTTCATTTTTCTCACTTTTGTATGTGTTTGTTTTTCAGGTGGTACCACTGTGCTGACCACAGAAAAGCCAACCATACTAGACAGCACCATACAATCAGGTATCAAATAAAATAGAAAATGTGGTTGATTTCCCATATGCCTGTCTTCCCTCCCTGTCTCCTTCTAAAATAGAGCATTGCTGTTCAGCTTCTCTCAAAGCCCTAGAAAAGAGATGCCATGCAGCATCTGGTCTCTAAGCATGAGCCATAAATATTGCCTCCCTTCTATCCACATGTATTTGCGACAGGGAGTGAGATTTCCTGCTCAATCAGTAATTGCCAAATGGTGACAACTCAGCTCTCAACTGAAGAAATGGGCTAACATACTTTGTTTAACCACAGCACATCTAGGACATGGAATGTGTTTGCAAACTACAGAAGAAGGAAGTCGTACAAGCAGTAGCCTAACTATTTATTTTCATCACCATTCTACGAAATCAAGACAGGCAAAGTTTGTCAGTTTTGCCTGACACAGAGTTGGCAGTTTTACAACAGCATTTCCAGTGGGTGTGCGTGAAATGGGGGACAGGGAGCCAGGGTTCTAATTGTATTGTATGTGGGGAGAGGACCACCCTCCTGAACGGCACCTCCTCATCTTTTTATTAATAGAAAAGCACAATGACTTTTAAGGCCCTTAGTTTACTGTTTATCAAGGCCAACCACAGTTAAAAGGTGGCCTCACTCTCCTTTGTATTGTGTTAGTGTTCTGTAGAATTCTTCCCTACAGATCCACACAGAGGAAAACAGTCAGTATAAAGCAATCAGAGGTTTTAAATACTTTAAAGTTAATCATTAGAGTAAGGTGAACAGGTCAACGTTCCAGTTTCTCCCATTTCCTTTAAAGAAGCTCACTCAGGCTTCACCTCCACAGTCATTTATTAATGGGGCATGTGGTGTATATCAGTGTTTCCTCAGCACTATGACACTACCCAGCTAGGCAGAGGATATAAAGGATTGTTCTAATTAGTATGCTTCCTTAAAGGTCCTTATCACTGTTGACCTGATTAAACTGCAAAATAAACTTCTCTTCAGTTAGACTTAGCACCAAGTTTCCTGTAGTGTACTCAGGTTGCCAAAAGCCTTCTACCACGCAGTTCAAACAACCCAAATACCAAAAGATGAAAGAGAAGAAGAATATGTTCACCAAAAAATTCCAAAAAAGCTGTAGTCCTACCCACATCTTTTCATGTTATAAAATGTGGCCTTAATGGATTGTGTAGCAACCTGGAATGGCTGAAAATGCCTCATCAGTGAAGCATGGCCTCTTGCTTGCTCCCTTCCTTTCCTGAGAACCTTTACCCCTTCAGGGTGGTTTTCTGTGGAACAACCACCAGTGGGTCTTTTGGACTCAATAGTAGAGAAGAGGGGTGAGGTGAAAAAAATGAAGTTCTAATGATGAAGCAAACACTTTAACTATTATTTTAGTTTCTTCTTTTGCCAGAGAATGAATTAAAACCACTAATATATTGCCAATGAACTGTTTTATCTTGCCTATCAAAAGAGCTAGGGATCATTAACGAAATGAAAGAGAATGACAACTGCAAAGAAAACAGAAAGATAAATCAGATCCCCAAATTGGGTCATTCTCCCTATACTGTCAGAGCAGGAATGACTTTGTGAACACACTTGATTTGTGCATGAGCTCAAGGCCATTGGTGTGAAGGCTTCACAGAGGAGTTCCAGGGCCAGACAGTCATATCACAGGATCTACTCTAGTCAGAAAGCAGATGTGCAAATGATGAGTCAGATAGACCATTATTAGAAGTTCATGTCAAGCCAGAGTTTACTGATAGGGTCCAATTGTGAATTCCAGGGTTTGCCCAGAATCCTTTACAAATCACCCTGGTTTTCTGGTTTTCTATTGCCTGAATAAAATAATAAGCAAGTCTTTGGTTGTGGATAATGGATATCTGGTGTTTTGGGGGGAGTTCTGTGCATGTTCAGAATGCTCCACAAGGACCTGAGAGTGTTAGTCAGAGGCCAGGTCTAACTCCCCAGGGGTCAGGTCCACATTGTTCTGCAGGCTTCAGATTCTTCAGGTGTCTTTACAGGCAGTAGAAAATCAGAGCCCTAACCTCTCATTATAATCTGAATTTTATGAGGCCAGTATAAAGAGTCTCGAGATTTCATTTTGAGAATTCTTATCAATATAATAAACTCAGTGGACATATATTATTTATATGATGCCTGGGTTATAACCAGATGCATAAAAGTCTATTAATTCTCTAACAGGAATTGATGAAAATTCTGCATTTTAAATCCAGCTCCCTCTTGTGAAAACTTTTACCTTCTGAGGATCTTCAAACATCCCTAAAGCAGCTCAGAGTATATTCATAACTTTTGATTACATGGGCTCAGCTTCTCCACTTGTTTGTAGCAAACATCTGGCCTATAAGTAAGCAAGTTAAAACACTCCCTAGAAATTTAGATTTAAAAGTTAAATCCTTGTGCATGTATGGTGCTAATGATTCCACTGCGGTCAAGATAGGTTCAGCAAGTACTACTGGTGCGTGCTCACAGTGACTATAAATTTGTTTTAAGTTCAGAATACTGTTTCCTGCTATTTTAAGAGTTAAGAAAGAATTTAGCCAGATTATTCCCAATGAATTTATTTATTTTTAAAAATATATATTTTATTGATTTTTTAAAGAGAGGAAGGGAGAGAAATAGAGAGCTAGAAATGCCGATGAGAGAGAAACATTGACCAGCTGCCTCCTGCACACCCCCTTTCGGGGATGTGCCCGCAACCAACGTACATGCCCTTGACCGGAATCGAACCTGGGACCTTTCAGTCCGCAGACCGACACTCTACCGCTGAGCCAAACCGGTTTTGGCAGATTATTCCCAATGAATTTAACAAGAATTGGGTAATATTTTGAAGATTTAAAGATCAATAGCCCTATACATTTATTTCATTCATCTGTTGCTTTTTCCTTTCTCAGTTCTTTTCTCCTCCTCTGTTTTTCTTTCTCCGTTTTTCTTTTTTTTTTTCTTTTTCACTTCTATAAATGTTTATGTGTATTTTGTGTGTTTAATAGCCTTTCTACCCAGGCTTGAATTTTCAACACTGAGCTACACTTACTCTTACCTTTCCCTACAAAATGCATAGATTTTCAAAAACTTTATTTTAAATAATCAAGATTAACAAAAGAAAGCTATATAATCAGGACAAGAATATAAAAGAGTAGTAAAATCAAATTGTTAGAGCAATTCATCATGTTAGATTCATAGAACTAGAAAGAACATTGGAAGGTCAAGGTGAACTGCCATTCACTGCAGCAGGAGAAATGCCTAAACCATCTTTTCAGGCAAAGCTGTCCCATGTCCATGCAAAAACACCCAAGTTCATATATTTATGATATCACCAGAATATTGAGAGCTGAAATAATGAATAATGTGGTTTTCTGTATGATACAATAAATTTAATGTATTAACCAAGTAAATATAACAAGAAATGTGTGTCTCACAGTAGCTTGCTGCCCCCCTGTAAATGCTTGTCTTATAAACTACATTTAAGGAGAAAATACAAATTCATATATGCATTAACATTTTTCAATACTAACATTTTCTAATATGAGATTATGTACATTCCTGGGTTGTGGTGGTTGACATCCAAGATTGTTCATTCAGTCTTTGTTCAGTTTACTTTACTTCATCTGCATGATTTGACTTTGCTGCACAAGTGTGATACATTTTGGAAAGGGTTTCTCAGGCTCTTAGAAGTCTCATTTCATGGTTTTGATAGATTAGACATGAAATACAGCTCTCCAACAACACTGTGGCTGTAAAGTGTAGCCCTTTTGCACTAACTGAAAGTGTTCCTATTATACACATCCCTTACTAGTTTACTGTTTCACACTGGCTCTACTTATGCATGCTTTGAGAGGTCACATTGCCATTGAAAACATGATTCCATCCTTCTCAATTTAACAATTCATATAGTGAATGTTTTCAAAAAAATGTACATTAGTATTTGGAAAGAGTTCCTTGGAAACTAAAAGTGCAAGGAAAGTCATTCTTATCTATTCAAGAAATCTTTCCATTAAAATTCCTCTTCCCATTGTTAAAATTACGGAGGAGCCATGGAGCCAAGCTCAAAAAAAAAAAAAAAGTTTTGTAATAAATATTTTGGTAAAATTAAAGAAAAGATCAAAACAAGATATGCTCTCAGTCTGTTATGTGTTGTCCCCTAAAACAGCAGATAATACCACACTTCCCTTATTGCACACTGGGTTGGTTTTGAAACATTTTTAAGTTCAGTGGGCAAGTGCCGTAAGTGTGTTTCTCTCTGTTTCAATGCTGCCATCTTGTGGACTGCCTAATCTCAGTGAGGAGCACTGTCCCCATCCTGTGGGGAAAACAGGCGGCTTTGTGTTTCTTTCATTTTAACTGGGAGGCCTAATCGCTTCTCGGCCTTTTGGCTAAGATCAAGTGTTAACTGGGAGGCCTGGAACTGGCAGGATGAGCATTTTATCTTTAGGATTCATTTTACCAAAATAATTCTAAGCATCAATGATTTTATTATTTTCCATGCTTAAAACTCAAGTTACTTTCAAAAGAAGGGTGGAGTAAAAAAAGGATTTAAGAAAATACTATAGTACTTTGTAAAACACACAAGAGAAATATTTCCTGAGAATCCACCTATACTTTAATTTCAGATCCCAAAGGAAACGTTTGGAAGATTCAAAATACAAGAAACATTCCTGGCTAATGTGGTTCAGTTGGTTAGTGTCATCCCGTACACCCAAAAGGTTTCAGATTCAATTCCCAGTCAAGGCACTTGCCCAAGTTGTAGGCTCAATCCCTAGTAGGGGCAGCTTGGGGCAGGAAGGGGAAGCAACTGATAGATGTTTTTCTCTCCCTCTCTTTCTAAAATTAATAAAAATTAAAAAGCATATTCTCAGGTGAGGATTAAAGAAAATAAAAAATAAAAACTGGTAGTTATTTAAATGTGCCTTGGTTTTTACATGACCTTGCACTGAGGTTTTTAAGTGGATGAACAATTTATATGCAAATTTTAAAATTCACTGAAAAAGCAGAAACTGCACTTAAAATTAATTTACCTGATATAAAGCAGCACAGAAGAAGAAAAAAATCTTAAGATGTGCTTCAGAGATCTGACACTAAAGACCAGAAGCATTAGCTGCTGTGGTGAGAATATAAATAGCCTCCAGGATGAGGCATTCACCTGCCACATTTCTAGACTTGAGGTCCTTGAACAATATCTAAGATTTTTTTAATTAGTGAGTATCAATTTATATAACCCATCCTCACAAACAAAAATGCTTTTATATTAAATATTGCAGAAATAGGGAGAATGCTACCTACAGACATAACATACATGCTTTGGAAAGTAACCTTCCCAGAAATTTCATGTAAAATCAATTTGACAGACAGCCCATCATTTTTTTATAAAGCTGGATTTAAAAAGTTACTAAACGTCATTTTGCAAATGTTTTGACATCTCTGTGCATCTTTTGAGTTTCCTGGTAATTTTAGATTTTGTGGCTTTCCCAGAGTTTTCAAACAAATGTTAAGTTGTATAAATTGTGCTTTCCATGAACAAATTAAGGGCCTTTCTGATCTAAATAATTATATCTGTCTTTCTCTGTTTGTCTCTATTTTTCCTTTCCACCCATTGAAGAGTTTCCAACATATGGTTTTAACTGTGAATTTGGCTGGGGATCTCATAAGACATTCTGTCACTGGGAACATGACAATCACGTGCAACTCAAATGGAGTGTGCTGACCAGCAAAACGGGACCGATCCAAGATCACACAGGTACTGGAGAGTTCACTGTGGCCTCATTTCTTTGAATTAAGGCTTACTGTGGAGAGTTATTGGGATCTGTTACTCTAGGGGCACAGAAAATACTGCAGAGCATTCACTTATGCTTTTGTTTCCTGGAATTAACAAGACCTCTTTCCCTAACAGAGATAAAATCAGTAGCAGAAAATGCCGATTAAATTTGGCAACTGATTGACCTCCTGAAAAACAACAAACTGGGGAAAATCATGTGAATTAGTATCTTTTTAACACTTTTCTGGGAGCTTTTTGATGGAAAATATCAACATATTTAAAAGTATAAAGACATAGTAACAAACCCTAAATGTATGCAATCCAACTTCAAAAATTATCAAATCACAGGAATCTTACTTTATCTCTATTATCCCTGACTCTGGACTATTTTTAAACAAGTCCAGACATATATTTGCCCTCTCGTGTATTTACACAGTTGAATAAACAATAAGTGAGCTTTATGCTTGCCCTTTCTGGACCCTTGAAATAGAAGTGGATCTAAGTAGGGAGGGGTTCTTACTCTTTTGGAGAAGATTTTAAATCTGAGGACGTAGAAACCACATCAAATCCCTGGTCACAAGCCACCCCACCACCTGTCTTACTTTCCTTCTAACATTAAGTGGTTGGAGGAGGAAAGAAACTGACAGCAACCCCAGTGAGCTTTTCTATCTACCACCACCTGTTTCCTTCATAGTAATTTCATCACCCACCTTGAGGTATGGTATAAAGAGCCAGCAGTGCCCTACAAAAACACACATACACACACTCATCTGGAACGCCCAACCCACAAACATATATCTTACTCTAATGCTTATAGGCCTGCTTACCCAAGTAGTGGCTTCCCAAAGATTCTCCAAAAGGGCATTTGCTATTGCTGAGAAATCTCATTAAGCAAAGTTTCCCCCAAGCTGGTGCTTTGGGCGCATAGGTCAGTGGGCTGATGGATGGGCAGAGGGTACTTCAAGCCTTTCCCATTTTGTTGTTCACTCTCCCCCACCACTCCCCACCCCCGATGAATGTAACCATTAAGTAGGTTGAATAGGCCTCCTTCCACCACAGCTAGCTCTCTGCCTAATGAGAATGACAAGGAAATTGGATAAAATTGGACTCCTTCAATTCTGAAATACTTTCAATTGAATCTTAAGACAAGCCGTTTTAGAAAACTTAAAATACTTTGACTGTACATATAAATGGCATCAAATTAACCAAATGCAATTAGCTGGAATGAGGGCAGTAATGGTGGGAAAACTGATGCAAAGTAGAGCAAAATGGCTCAGTAGGATCTGACATTCGAAGGTTAAAAACAATGTTAGCCAGAGACAAAAGCTAAAAGGCTTGCAGAAGTATAGCACTAATTGAGAAAATGATGGCAGAGTTCCTGACCTAGAACTGTGATAAAACCCCTGAATGGAAAAATATCAGTATTTTATGTGATGAACATCAGAACAGGAGGGCTTGTCTTAGATTAACAGCAGAGAAATGTGGTTTCTTCAGGAGAATCTGTGCTTTTTGTTCTCTCAGACACCCAGATTTACTTAGCTGTCTAGCCTCCACAGCACAAAAAAACAATCATTTGCAGAGAGTGAAGGGTGAGCCTAATCTTTGAAAGGAAGGAGTTTGTTCATGTGAGAAAATGCAGGTGAAGGAGCCCTGCACAGCACACATGCACACAGACTGCCATGACACAGGATGGGGAACTTTGCAAACCAGACATGGAGATTGTTTCTAAATCAACACTACCCTAGGTACAATCTCCTCCTACTGCTCGCTTTTGAATTTAGTTAAAGGAATCTCACTTGTTTTTCTGCATCTGACCTGTAAGGATGAAACTATACACCTCCTCAGAGAGGATTCCTGAAGCGCAGCATCTTTACCCGGTTCACTGAACACATGGAATTTGAATAGACCCGTTGTTACATGGCAAATGCTGTGTTGAGCATTTGAGATGCACATCTAAGGAAGGGTAGCCCTGCCCTTGAAGAGCTCATAGTCTGCGTCGGGGTGGAAACAATCAGAGTGCAGAGGAATGAGGGTGCCCTATACCAAAGGAGATCATGATGGTGAAAGATAAGACAGGAGGGGTCAGAGGAAACAGGCCTGCCCCACAGACAGTGTAAGCTTGGTTTGAATAAGGAATGACATGTACAGAGCTATGGAGGGGTGGGGTCTGTGTCAGTGGATTGCTAGTGGTGTGCTTCGGACAGATTCTCATGGGAAGAGGTTAGATATGGGGCTGGGCTAAAGGCAGTGAGGAGCCAAGGAGGCATTTTAAATCAAAAAGTGACCTGAGCAGAATTTTCTGTCTACAATGGCATCCAGGCCAAGACCACGGCAGATTGCTCAGCCTTCCTCCTTCCACCCCTGACAGATTTTCTCCTGCTGTTTTCTGCCTATTCTAGGAATTGCCCAGATCAATTCCATGAAATCAATAAATGTCTTTCCTCTCTGCAGATTTCCAACTTCAGGGTGTGTTTTTTTCATAAGACTGAGGGTTGGTGAGACAAGATGGGTGTGTTGTCTACCTGTTTGCTGTCCATCTTGGTGGACTGATCCACTATTCCTCTCAGTGAAATGGCACTGTCTTCAAGACGGGCACTGCCACTTGGTAATTTAGTCAAATAAGAGAAACCCCAGGAGGGACTTAGTCAGCTGGTCACAGGGGACCCTCACAATCACTGCGAGCATAAACATAATCCTGGAGCTGTGGTTTTTATCTGCTCCCTTCTTTTATTATTCCACCCATGGGTTTCATTAATGTGCTCCTTCCAGTGCTATCTCAGATAAGCCCCCAAGTGAAGGAGGAAAGCTACCCTTACTCACTTCCCCGGACATTGTTGACACAGGCAAGCAGATAAAAGAATCTATGTGCACAGAGAAAATTGCCTCACAAATGCACAAGCCTCTGGGACAGCAAACAAAACACCCTTCTGCCCACTGAGGCCCCTAGCATCAGATTCACACCTACATCAGGTGAGGCATAAAGGAGGCGATTTCTATTTGCAGAGCAAACAGTGAAACATGACTTGTGTGTTAGACCAGATGGTGGCAAAAGGAAATGTTCCCACTGAGAGTAATTAAAAGCAAAGCCTAGAGTAGGTCCTCACAGCTCCGCAAGTGTCTATGTTGCCAAAATGTCACATTCTAATAAAGCCTCGAAAATGCAACCTTTCCTTTCCTTGAACCAAACATTCGCAACATACAGGAGCCTGGATCACAGTTGAGACCCAAGCTCTTGGGTTTATTTCAGGAATTTATAAGCCATTAAAGTAAACTAGGGAAAAATTATCTGAATTTGGGGGGAAAGTCATTAGATTATTTGGAAAAAATGCAGTTTTCTTATTAGCAAGCAATTATAGTGACCAAAGTATCATCAACCAGAAGTCCTGCTGCTTGAGACTTATATAATAAAACCTTAATATGCAAATTGTCCCCTCAACCTGGAGTTCAATTGCAAGTTTGACTGGGAGTTCAACCAGAAAGCAGGGCCAGCCCGCTAACCGCCCATGGCCCCTCCCCCTGGCTGGCTCTGCCCCTCCTGGCAGCTGGGGAAAGGGAGACCCCAGCTTGCATCTCACAGTGGGCAGCAGCTAGGAACCCTACCCATGTGCGAATTTTGTTCACTGGGCCTCTAGTGATAAATAAGAATACATCTAAGTTATTCCATTTAATGTTTGTGTTCACACGGGTTCTGCTGAAGCAAACTTAAAGTTGCACGAAAATAGATCTGCCCGGTGCTTTCAGTCCGCTTGCAGTGGTGCAGAGGCACCCTGAGTCACAGCCTGTGTCCCTATGCCAACGCATCCCTAATGATCAGCATCTAAATGTTGCTTTGCAGCCTTCCGCCAATCATATGCCCATTTATTGCAGCTCAGAGCCGAACCTTGGGTCCCCAACAACTGCACTCCATCCTTTTTCCACTGCAAAGCAGGTTTGGGTTCTTGGTACTCAGCTCAGGAGTGAGTCTGAGTGATGAAAGTTAAAAAAAAAAAAAAAAAAAAAAAAGAGAGAGAGAGAGAGACAAAGGAATCATAAATGTGGGCACTCTCCCTAACACAGTTTTCTGTCCTAGCAGGAGATGGCAACTTCATCTACTCCCAAGCTGACGAAAATCAGAAAGGCAAAGTGGCTCGTTTGGTGAGCCCCGTGGTTTATTCCCAGAACTCCGCTCACTGTTTGACCTTCTGGTATCACATGTCTGGTTTCCAAGTGGGCACACTAAGGGTCAAGCTGCGCTACCAGAAACCAGAAGAATATGACCAGCTGGTCTGGAGAGCCATTGGGCACCAAGGAGACCACTGGAAGGAAGGACGTGTCCTGCTCCACAAGTCTCTGAAGCTTTACCAGGTAAACGCCTTCCCCCAGTGGAGAGGGCTGCTGCTTCAGGGACATGGGGTTAATATTTTGAAGGTTATCAAGTGACATGTCAGAATCATTCTCAAAATTATTTCAGGGGTTCCCTAACTTGAGATATTGCTGCAATAATGATAATCTCAGCAGCATATTTCAGTCTCCTACATTACAGGAATAGAATCAATTATCTGATAAAGGAACAAAAATGTTACTTTATAATGGGGCTGTAACAATGAACATTCCTTTTATTTCCTGCCTCTTTCAGTTTTAAGTTTTGTATTATAAAAAGAGTGTGAGGACTTTAATGCCATCACCAGGCAGTTAATATAGATTGATGAGCATAGCATGTGCTTATGGGAAATCTCATGAATTTTATTTATGTTCTATAGCTTAAGCTGAACAAGCATTTGTAAACACTGCTGTTTAGGACTGAATATTTAAATAACTAAAAATTATCTCATTTTGTTAGGTGATTTTTGAGGGTGAAATTGGCAAAGGAAACCTTGGTGGGATTGCAGTGGATGACATTAGTATTAACAACCACATTTCACAAGAGGATTGCGCAAGTAAGTATAAGTTCTATAGAAACCAAGGGTAGGATCTTGGCATGAGGTCATCTTTGTCTTATTCATCTACACCTGGAATTTCACTGTTAACTATGAGAATATCATGTGAAATGATTAATCTAGTGCAACAGGGCAAAAATCAGGGTAGTTTTCCTTTAGCTACCCTATTACCTACTCTTCATTTTTAGAATGTCTGGATGGTACCTATAAAACTATATATGTGATGATGTGGATTCCAAAGATAATAATAAAGAAAAAAAAATCTCAATTTACAGGCTATATATGTGCCATACTAAAACACTCTGGTGAAAAGCAGAAAAATCAGACATCTGGATAATTCTAATTATTTGATGCATAAACAAAACAGCAGGCCTTTGAAAATGTTAATCACAGTGAATTTATAATTACATTGTTAATGAATCATAGAAGCCATAATTCTTTGTTTTATTACAAATAAGTAGATATTACTGACTCTTAAAATATTTAAAGTGATTCAAAAGAATATATTATATTTAGAAATGTTGCCTAGTATTTCAGAGTTTATGTTTTTTATGGTCTGATATATATATATATATATATATATATATATATATATATATATATATATATGGCTCATTGCAGGAAGATTCCTGCAATAAAGCTTTCTGCTGCGGTTGTTGCCCCACCTGCTTCCTTCTCTTCTCCCCACCCCACCTGCTTTCCTCCCTTCTCCATCGCCCAACTTGCTTCTCCATAGCTTCGCTCCCTTCTGCAGCACTTGGTTTCTTTCTATGCTGTATTCAGACTTCGCTTTGGCCTGGATATGCAAATTAACCACCATGTTGGTTGGGTTAATTTGCATACTCACTCTGATTGGCTGGTAGGCGGGACTTATGGGCATAGCAAAGTTGCAGTCAATTTGCATGTTTCTTTTATTAGGTAGGATATATATGATAAAAATCTGACAGAAAACTTAAGTCATATGCCCTTGTTCTTAATATAGCATCACTAATGGTAGTGTAATAGCACAGTAATTAGTATTAAGCTACATTTGCTACACTTAAACTTCTGTTATATATTATTACATAATATGATGTTAATTGTAACAAAATGGAATGATCCTATTGGGTGAATTAAGACAAAAGAGGCCTTTTGGGATTTTGGTCACTTCAGCAATTTACAAAAGTTTTCATTATATAATATATTGAATATACACAATGCCTAAAGCAGCAGTGATTTGATAGGGTCTGTTGAAAACATTGGAGGAAATGAAAAAATCAGTGAATAAAAATCCAAAAGAAACCTAGTTGAACCATGAATGTGTGTGTATGTGCGTGTGTGTGTGTGTGTGTGTGTGCACGCGTGTATGTTTGTGTAAGATTTCTGCACTTGTGTGATTGTATTTTGTTGGCAATTCAAATATCTCTTTTAATTTTGTTTGACTTGTCAGGACAAGCAGATCTGGATAAAAAGAACCCAGAAAATAAAATTGACGAAACAGGTAAATGTATCTTCTTGATCAATTTTTAAAATAGTTTTCTATGGCTTTCATTTTATTTATAGGGAAACTTTCTGTCACAATCCAATTTAAGCTGATATGAAATCTTGAGGATTGTGTAAGTGGTTGAGCTGTGGGGAAGAATGCCAGCCATGGCCTTTCCTCTATGAGCTGGAAGAGGACTTAGAGAACCAGTCTCATTTGATAACAATGGAAATAGATAACTAGTGAGGACTGTGATATACCTAAGATCTACAGTTATCTTCATACTGTAATTTGAAACTGACCCAAATACTTGGGTCTGGTTGATATCCAGATATGGTCTTTAAAGGGCTGGAGCCCAGTGTCTGCAACAATTTGTTGAGTTTGGTGCATATGTTCCAATCCTCATCTACTGGAACCCTAATTTTGTGGTGATGATGATGATGATGATGATGATGACGATGATGACAAGGATTTATTGAGGAGCTAGAATGTCCCAAGCACTTTACTTATTGCATAGATGATCTCTATCTTCCTCACTGTTATCCTCTTTCTCTGAGGTACATTTTTCAGATGAGGAGACTGAAATTCAGGGCAGTGACTTCCCTTAAGTAGCATTGCTATTTAGGTGGTTGCATCTGACTTGAGATTGATTACCTTGAAAATGTGTTTTCTTTGGACACTGGTTGGTGATCCAATTTAAGACATTTGATCAGAGTTAGGCCTTGCCTGGTGTTATTTTATTTCTATAAGTTTCTACACCTCAGCCAGCAGTTTTGAGTCATTGGACACTTGTCCCAGCCCTGCCCATTAGCATCAGCATCTGTTGCTGTTAACAATGTAGTCCGACCACAGCCAGACTTGAACTTGATTGAGATACATGGCTCATTTAGCTTAGCTACATAGCCTGCTCTGAGATGTCAACATTACTAAAGGTTGTTCCAAACTAATGTTTTACCATGGGTTGTTTTCCCCTATTTAGGGACTTGCATCTCACATGTTAGGTTTTCTTTGACTGGTATCTTTGTTGATCCAAACACCCCTAAGTAAACACCCTGCATGTTGCACATTAACATTTTAGTCTCATTTCTAGTACCAGGTAATTAGGATCAAAGTTCCCATATTCATAAGCTCTCATGTTTTGCTCTAGAGAAAACATTTCTCCAGGGACTGAACTGCAGGGACGTATGACTGTCTCTAGGGAAACCCCAGGGCTGCAAAGATGCTGATTACTGAACGGTTTTTATTCGGCACAGCACAGACACAGTCTCTAGATAGGAGCCATGGCCTGTTTTTAATGTCAACAGCAAGCATTCTCTTTATCTGCAAGATCTCTTTTTCTTAAGAGAAATCATTGTAGACTTGGGAGAAACTTCCCTGAATCAAAGATCTCCATGTGGGAGAATAAACACTGTGTAAACCATTCCAAGCACTGGACACAGCACCCCATGAAAGGGCAGCTTGGGAGGTTTCCTCGTTTCTGGGCGGGGATGAGGCGAATACACAGGGAAAGGTTAAATCCTCCTCCAGACAAATGTGTGACTAAGCATTTTGCAAAGCTTAATGACTATATCTGGCCAAGAACTAAAATCACAGATTACAATCTAGCACAGCTGGTGGGTTGCATGAAAGCTAAATTACATTAGAAGTAAACCCCACTGTTTACCCAGAATTGGTTGTGTCCATGTGCTAGGCTAGCTGACCGAGTCCCAGCTCCCTCGCCTTCCACATCTCCATTCCCAGCAATGAGTCAAACACAAACCTGGCTGTTTCCCAGCACTGAGGGAGCCAAAACCCAATTCAGAGATCTCCCACAGGCTCTGGGGCAAGCACAGGCAAAATAAACATGCGATTTTCTCCTTTTTCTGTCCTTTTCTCTATTTTTCTGTCTACTTCCATGTGATATATTGGCAGTGCTCATAGATCCAATTTTGTTTTTCTCCCTAGGGAGCACCCCAGGATATGAGAGCCTGGGAGAAGGTGATGAGAACATCTCCAAGAAGCCAGGCAATGTGCTGAAGACCTTGGACCCCATCCTCATCACCATCATAGCCATGAGTGCCCTGGGTGTCCTCCTGGGTGCTGTCTGTGGGGTCGTGCTGTACTGTGCTTGTTGGCATAATGGAATGTCAGAAAGAAACTTATCTGCCCTGGAGAACTATAACTTCGAACTTGTGGATGGTGTGAAGTTGAAAAAAGACAAACTGAACACACAGAATACTTATTCAGAGGCATGAAGGCAGACAGATGAAAAGACAGAGAATTGAGGTGAAGGACATAACTTGAGTGTGTTGATCTTTCACTGTATAGGCTGGAAAATGCGTCGATGACGCTGAGCCAGGCTTTTCTCAGGAGTTTCAATGAGTATGGCCAACAGACATGAACAAGTTAGCTGTATTAACAATCGGAATCATGTACAGTCAGCTTTTTTCTGTTGGTTTAATTTGAATCATCAGATGCTGGTGTTGAGACCAAGTATGATTGACTTAATAATTCATTTTGATTCCCCTTCCCCCTCTCTCCTCTTCTTTTTATGGATACTTTTCTGAAACTGTGCAAAATCCAAGATGCTGGTGCCAAGTGTATTCCCTGGGGCCCTTTTGACGAACATGCTACCTGTAGCCCATGCCCACAGTTTATTAGAATCCCTGCATTTTAGTGGACTCCTGAAGCTGTACCTGTGTATAATCGCCTACGTTGTGCCCAGGCAAAGGAGGATTAGGGTTTTGCTTTAAAGTACTGTAGCTTCAGTACCAGTACAGTGTGTCACCTCTGTTTATGAAGCAATACCGTCAAGTTTCCTAGATGTTTTCAGTGTTGTACTAAACCTCGTGCTTGTGAACTCCATACAGAAAACTGCCCGATCACCAGACACTGCTGGCAATTTGGCGTGCTGCCAACAACCACAAGGGAAATCCACGGCACTGGCTAGTCCATGTCCTCTCAAGTGCCTTTTTGTTTGTACTGGTTCGCGTTGTGTTCCATTAATGACCCGCTCTGTTCTTCGATGGTGAAAGCCCAACTTGAATCAAACCCTGGTGACCCACTGACTAAAAAGAAAGTATATTTTAGTGTAAGATGTCAGCCCTCTCCCCCAACCCCCGAAAACCAAGGGCTGGGAAGATTTGGCAACATGGCTTAATTCTTCTGTTTTTTCTGTAGTTCAATTTCATGTCTCTTGATCCTTTTGTATAAAGCTGCAATATTCTCTCCTACTGTTCTTTCATATGGAATGTATTTTCAAATGTAAACTCTTTCTCTCCTATCTCTCTGTCTTTTCTCTCTTAAAATTTAAGCATTTGCCATTGTCCAGAAAAGAAACTTGCAGCTTTAACCTGCTGGTAATGGCAAAGAATTTTACTGGACTTTATGCTTAAAAATAAGTAAGTAAGAAAATAAATAAATAAATAAATAAGGGAAATTCCTAACTCTGCCCTCCAAAGTCTAACTTTGGTTTTCTTGTTAACTGGTTAAAGTGACAGTATCTTTTTTCCTTGAGCCATTTATATTTATTCCAATCAAAATAATCTTTGATAAAAATGTTTGCATTTAGTAGAAATAATGGTAAATTGAGAGAAGAAATTATATTAATTGGCTTTCAAGTGAGACCCAAAGGAAGGGTCTCAAATTATCCAACACCTTGGTTTTTACATCCAAATATGCAGAAATGATCCATGAAAACCTTTCTGTTTGGATATTAGATAAGACAAGGAAAGTGAAAAAGAATAATTAATTTAAGAAAGAGGCTAGAAATCCTGGTGCCTGATGGTAAAGTGTTTTTAGATAAGAAAGGGGAATAAAAATGAATAAAGTCAAAACAAATGTTTTTAAAAATCCCTTCAGCAGTAACTCGGAGAAAACAAGGCTTGAGTGAATGCTTCCAGAAACTTTCAATTGCTCACACAAAAAAAAAAAAAAAAAAGCCTGTCTTGAGACTGGTAGGTATACTTCTGATAGCTCAAAGAAGTAATATCTTATCAAGCAGCATATGAATTAATCCAAAGAAGCTTTGGTTGTTTTCACTCTATTTGTGGTCATGGCTCATTGTACATAGATCTTCCTCCCTTTCTGCATTGCTACAGGGCTCACTCAGAAATATTTGTGGGAATCACATTTGTATCATGGAGGAGACAGTCCATTCATCTTGGCTTAATTGGATTGAGAATGCATTTAGTTTCCAGGAAAGTATTGATCACTATAAAAGAAGAATGGATTTTTGTCCCCAGAGGCATTCATTCATTTGTTTTAATCATACCAGGACAAAAGCACTAAGACTTATTTTTTTTTTTAAAGACAATGAATTTAAGTTGTCCTCAGCCAAGGAAAAATGATACTGAGACTTTAAATTTTAAAGTATCTTGCACTGATAAATATATTTAAAAATTATATGTTTATAGAGTTATTAATTTGTAAAGTCAGTGTTATAAAATGTCCAGTTTATATTGTTTTAGGTTGTTTCGTAATTTTTAAAGGTGTAAAATAACATATTTTTTCTTTATTGAAGTCTATAAAACCTCCTGTAGTAAAATGTTTTCATTTTACTGGTATATTACTGCTTCGTGTTTTGTACCATCATAAAATTTTGTGCAAGTTTTTTTTACAGAAATTTTTATTTTCTATGACAGTATGACACTTGTAAATTGTTGTTTCAAAATGAACAACGAAGCCTTAACTTTAACTGACATTTGTATTCTCAGACACTAAGTAGTATAAAAACTGCATAGAACTGAACTGTAACTTAAATTCCAAACTATGACTACTACATTCCAAAGAAACAGTTGAATTAAACATTTTCATAAAATATCCCAAACCTGATGGCTTTTATTATATTAGCTTTGCTATTGTTAAAGAACTTGGTATTATTCCAGCATCAAATAACTTTCAAGGTATTGTGTGTTTTTTTAAGTTCTCTTTTAAAAAATAATTCTACCTAATAAAAGAGTAATATGCAAATTAATCACCACTAATTAATCACTACACCCACAAGCCACACCCACAAGCCAATCAGAGTGAGTATGCAAATAAACCCAACCAAGATGGCTGTGGCCACAGAGAGCAGGAGGGAAGCCTGGGTTTCCCAAACAATGGAGGAAGAAAGCTTTCCACCTGCCCTTACCAGCCTGAGCCTCCACTCAAGGCTACAAAGTTTCAATTATAGAAGGTAAACAAATCCAAACAGAAATGGCTGCAGCCATGAAACCAGCAGGAAGCTTGGCTCCACTCCAGGCTACATAGTTTCAATTGTAGAAGGTAAATAAATTCCAGATACCAGGGCCTCCACTTGGCTTTTTGGGGGGCATGGCCAGCCTGCAAACCACCACAGACCCCTCACCCAGGCCATCCCACACCCCAAGGGAACCCTTACCCTGATCCGGGACATCCTTTAGGGCAAACCAGCCAGCCCCCACCCATGCACCAGGCCTCTATCCTATCTAATAAAAGAGTAATATGCAGATTGACCACCAATCCAACACACAAGATTGCTATCCCCGTGTGGTCAAAGTTCCTGTCCCCATGTGGACACAAGATGGCCATCACAAGAAGGCCAGCAGGGGAAGGCAGTTGGGAGAGATCAGGCCTGCAAGGGAGGGCAACTGTGGGCAATCAGGCAAGCAGGGGAGGGCAGTTGGTAGACACCAGGCCAGCAAGGGAGGGCAGTTGAGAGAGACCAGGCCTGCAAGCAAGGGCAGTTGAGGTTGATCAACCCTGCAGGGGAGGGCGGTTAGGGGTGACTGGGCCGACAGAGGAGGGAAGTTGGTGGCAAACAGGCTAGCAGGGGAGCAGTTAGTCATCAATCAGACTGCCATGGGAGTGGTTAAGAGGTGATCAGGCTGGCAGGCAGAAGCAGTTAGGGGCAATCAGGAAGGCAGGCAGGTGAGCAGTTGGGAGCCAGCAATCCTGGATTGTGAGAAGGATGTCTGACTGCCCACCAGGATCGGGCCTAAATGGGCAGTCAGACATCCCTTGAGAGGTCCCAGATTGGAGAGGGTACAGGCTGGGCTGAGGGACACCCCCCTCCCCATCCTGTGTGTGAATTTCATGCACTGGGCCTCTAGTATTCTAATAAGGAAAGAAGATTAAGAAGGTATTTCCTGAAGGTAGAATATCAACCCAAATTGGACACTTATCAAGATAATGAATAGTGAATTTAGCCTTATAACTGGAAAATTTTCAATCCCAAATCTTGTGTCAAATGTCTATGTTCCATTTGGCAAAGTACTTTTAGGTGTTTTTATAATGAAATTCACAAATACCTATTGGCAAGTGTTCTTGTAGAAAACAGCTAACAGATATTATGGTCTTTATGCATGCACCATGCGAAATTTAGGTGGTATAGGGCAAAGTTGAGACTGGCATTACTACTGGCTATTTGGTAATTCTTCAGAAAAATTCTATGCCATCTAGGAACAAAATAATAGTGATACTAATAATAGCAGCTAAAAAAATAGAATTATTGCTGAGTAGGGCCCTGTAGAAAGCTTGTTACAATATTGGCCTACCCTAATCCTCATTATTCAGGGACAAATAATTCTTTATCTTCCTCTGGTTATAGAAAAACTTACTTTTGATAGCATAGGAACTCGATAAGAGATGGGCTGCTCTACACAGCTCTTGGTAGTGAATCCACATCTCTGCTTTTTTCTGGATGTTTATACCTTTTATGCCTAAAAAAATAGGTCATTTTCCCTATTAAATGAAATTTTAGGTCTCTCTGCTTAGAGAAGAGTCAGAGATGCAATTTAAATTGTATTTACACTTATAGATATTTCTCCAGAAAGCATGATGAGTTGCAAGAAGTCTATCAGAATTAATCCAGGCATACTTCTTGAAAAATTCTTAGGGCCATCTATACTAATGAAAGGATAATATGCTAATTAGACCGGACATCTTTCTGGACAAAGCCTCAGTGGCTGGGGCTGAGGCAGAGGATGATTAAGCCAACAGGGTTGGGCAATTAGGGAATGATAAGGTCAGCAAGCAGTGGCAGTTGGGGGTGATCAGGCTGGTAAGGGAGCAGTTAGGGACATCAGGCTAGCAGGCAGAGTGGTTAGAGGCTATCAGGCAGGCAGGCAGGCTAGTGGTTAGGAGCCAGTGGTTCTGGATTGCAAGAGGGATATCCCAGATTGGGGAGGGTGTAGGCCAAGTTGAGGGACCCTCCACCCTGTCACAAATTTCATGTACCAGACCTCTAGTGGATTAATATTATATCTGATTCATTGTTAGAGAAGACGTAAAATATAGCTTTTCAACCCTTTCTTATCTCTAATTAGTGGCGAAGCTTGGCTTTTCTTAGTGAGTTTAATGAGCTAAATCAATGTACAGTACTTCCCCAAATCAGGAATTAAATGTCATGAAGATTGAAGTATTTAACTTAAAACATAAAAATCATTTATTATTCCATCTCCTATTTCCCTGCTAGCTTATTAATTGCCATTTGTGCTATATGTTTTTGGAAATCAAATGGATTTTGTAACACTCGATAATGTTTCTACTTCCAAATTGTAATTATAGCTATTGTATTTAATTAAAAAACAGCTTTGCCACAATTAGCTCTATCTTCCTAAACTATGTCCACCAAGGGTTCTTAAACAGCTCTTTTGACTTGGAGGTTGAAAAATCTGAGTGAAGAGAGCTTCAAATTCAGTAGAACTGAGCACCAAGAAGCATGTGAGACTAGGAGGATGACTGACTTTCACTTTTAATATTACAAAGAAACATTGCAAAGGAATACAGATGAGAACTCCATGTTATCCCAAGCAAGTCAATTATTTGTCAGCAATAAAGATCCTATGAACTGATCCCATCATTTCAGAGAAAAATCTAATTCATGGGACTCTCCTATGATAATGGCAGTAAACTTCTCTAATTTGAGAATAGCTCTGCAAGGTAACTTTTATAATTACCCTACTTTATCAATGAGCAGTTCAAAATTTATAGAGGCTGAGTGAAGAGTTCAGGATGTATCTGATCTCATGCCCCCTCCAACCCTCCTATCATTCCACAGCCCTGCATTATCTTGTGAGATGCTTACATAGGACCTTGCTAATCAAGAACCACCAGCAGCAGCACCTGGATGCCTGTTAGAAATGTAGAGTCTTGGGCCAAACTGAAGCTCTGCTGAGCAATATCCCCAGGTGACCTGTATTCCCATCCATTTAATTTTGAGAAGCACCTACATAGTCTGCAATTACACTGAACCAGTAGTGCGAGAGTTTGCCTTGCTTCCAATGGTGGTTGTGGGACACTCAGAGACTGGAAAACATCCCTACAGGTTTTACAAAGTAATTTTTCAGAAGCGTCTGAGCACAGTGCAGCCTGGAAAAGAGTGAAATCCCACTCAGAATCACTTTGTGGCCAATCTGCCAGATTACTTGGGAGGGGCCTAAATGTGGGTTTTTCTGAGAAGAGATAGAGCTGAAGAAATATTTTCTCTGGATAAAAATTTTGAAAGGCTAGAGAAGCACAGTAAATACTCTGTTACACTTCATAGGGCAGTCAGGGAAAGAAGGGGAGGGACAATTTGTGAAAAGGTTAATTCATGGGACTGTTGGTAAAACTACACAAACCCTATTTAATCCTTTTTGGATGACCTCTAATCTTGTTCCTGAGGGTCCTTTTTACAAGTGAGTAACTGTCAGATTATGGAGCTTTATTGCCCAAGAGAACTCCTGAGGGAATTTTTCTGCTCAGAAAGATTGTCTCCACCTCCGAATGGCATGGTACCAATTATGATGTAGGAGTCCAATAAATGTCTAATATTCATAGCCAATACCTAATTTTATCACTGACCTGTTAATGAAGTTAGAAAGTTACTTGCTCTGGCTGCATTAATGGGCCTGCTGTCTGTGAAGGTGCAACTGAGTCTCACCCATGTAAAGCTTGAATGGGATGACTGGTCAGGTCACGGTCCCTTATGATGCTCTTTTCAATGACTTGGACATCTCCCAACTCCATCATTTTTTTAAATTTCTTTATTGATTAAGGTATTACATATGTGTCCTTTTCCCCCTCCCAATTTCCGCCATCCCCCTCACTCATGCCCTCACCCCCTGTTGTCTGTGTCCATTGGTTAGATTTATATGCATGCATTCATGTCATTTGGTTGATCTCTCCCCCTTACCCCTCCCCTCCCCTAACTTCCCTCTGAGGTTTGAGCATCTGATCAATGCTTCTCTGTCTCTGGATCTGCTTTTGTTCATCAGTTTATGTTGTTCATTATATGCCAGAAATGAGTGAGATCATGTGATATTTATCTTTCTCTAACTGGCTTATTTCACTTAGCATAACACTCTCCAGTTCCATCCATTCTGTTGCAAATGGTAAGAATTCCTTCTTTTTTTTTTTTTACCACAGTATAGATGTACCATCTGTTTTGACAGAAGCTAATTCTGCACTCTTCTTCAAATGGCCAACCTAGAATCTCATTATCTTGCAGAGATGTGGTGCTGGCCATGTTGATGCAATCCTGTTAGGAAGCCGTTTCTTGTCTATTGGAGCTATCATTTCCCTAATTTTGTTCAGCTTCTGCAAGTTTCCAATAATGTTGAAATTGCGTCTTAACTTCTAATATATGACCTAAAACAGACTCAATCATTTTAGTAAGATCTCTTACAGTTCTTCTGCTCTGATTCAAGCCTTCCATCTAAAAGGACATTATATTTTGGAGTCTTAACATGTTTTCTTGGGTCACTGCTTAATTTTATATGTATTTAAGTCACATAAATTCCTATTAGTTATAAGAGTAATAGTTTCTGTCATCCCTTCAATTTAGTTTCACCATTTATTATTAAGTTTGGATGGCTGCAGAGATCCTGGGAGTGGCTCCAGTTAGGTCTTTCACCTGTTCCCTAAGCAAACAGTTATGACATCTGATATGTGTGCTTCAACCATTATTGAAGCTACTCTACATAAAATTCGTTTTTTTTTTCTTTTCCTTTTTTTATTGTTTAAAGTTTTATATATGTCTCCTTTTCCCCCAATTGATAAGCCCCCCCCCTCCCCATTCCATCCATTTCCACCCCGGGCAAGCCCCCATCGCCCCAGTGTCTGTGTAGATTGGTTGTGCTAATATGCATGAATGCAAGTCCTTTGGTTGCTGTCTAACACCTCCTCTCCTACCATTTGTCTCTAGATTATTCTTGTTCATCAAATTATGTCGATTATTATATCCCAATATGAGATCATATGATATTTATCTTTCTTAGGATATAGTTCTAGGAGTGGTTTACTGGGTCAAATGGCAGTTCCATTTTTAACTTTTTGAGGAAACTCCATACTGTCTTCCACAGTGGCTGCACCAGTCTGCATTCTCACCAGCAGTGCACAAAGGATTCCTTTTTCTCTACATCCTTGCCAGCACTTGTCCTTTGTTGATTTGTTGATAATAGTCATTCTGACAGGTGTAAGATGATAACTCGTTGTTGTTTTGATTTGTATCTCTCTGATGATTAGTGACTTTGAGCATGTTTTCATATGTCTCTTGGCCTTCAGTATGTTCTCTTTCAAAAAGTGTCTATTTACATCCTTTGACCATTTTTTATTGGATCATTAATCTTCCTTTTGTTAACTTGTGTGAGCTCTCTGTAAATTTTGGAGATTAAATCCTTATCACAAATATCATTGGCAAATATTTTCTCCCATGCAGTGGGATTTTTGTTGTTTTGTTGGTGGTTTCTTTTGCTATGCAGAAGCTTTTTATTTTTAGGTAGTCCCATTTGTTTATTTTCTCCTTAGTCTCCATTGCCCTTTGAACTATGTCTATAAAGATATTGCTTCAACATATGTCTGCTGTTTTGCTGCCTATGTAGTGGTGTACGATTATTATACTTTCCCATCTTACATTCAAGTCCTTAGATATTTTGAGTTTGTTTTTGTGTATGGTGTCAGTTGGTGATCTAAGTTCATTTTTTTTGGCATGTATCTGTCCAAATTTCCCACCACCATTTATTAAAGAGACTGTTTTGACTCCATTGTATGCTCTTGTGAGATGCTTACATAGGACCTTGCTAATCAAGAACCACCAGCAGCAGCACCTGGATGCCTCTTAGGAATGTAGAGTCTTGGGCCAAACTGCAACTCTACTGAGCAATATCCCCAAGTGACCTGTATTCCCATCTGTTTAGTTTTGAAAAGCACCTACATAGTCTGCAATTACACTGAACCAGTTGTAATTGGTTTGTCAAATATTAATTGAGCATAATGGCTTGGGTCAATTTCTGGGTTCTCTGTTCTGTTCCATTGTTCTATAGGCATTCTTGTGCTAGTACCAGGCAATTTTGAGAAGCATGGCTTGATAATATAGCTTTATATCTGGTATTGTGATCCCTCCAACTTTGTTCTTCTTTCTTAGGATTGTTGTGGCTATTCAGGGTCTTTTTTTTATTCCAGATGAGAGTTTGTTCTAGATATTTGAAATATGCCATTGGTATTTTAATAGGGATTGCATTGAATCTGTAGATTGCTTTGGGTAATATGGACATTTTAATGATATTGATTCTACCAATCCATGAACATGGTATGTTCTTATATTTGTTTATGTCTTTATCTATCTCTTTTTTAATGTCCTAAAGTTTTCCAAGTACAGGTCTTTTACATCCTTAGTTAAGTTTATTTCTAGGTATCTTAATTTTTTTGTTGCAATGGTAAACGGGATTATTTTTGTTGTTTCTTTTTCTGTGAGTTCATTATTGATGTATAAAAAGGCCATAGATTTTTGTTGATTTTGTATCCTGCTACATTGCCAAATTCATTTATTAGGTTTAGTAGTTTTATTGTTTTTGTTTTTATTTTATGGAGTCTTTGGGGTTTTCTATGTATACTATCATGTCATCTGTGAACAAGGAGAGTCTTACTTCTTCTTATCCAATTTGGATGCTTTTTATTTCTTCTTCTTGTCTGATCAATATGGCTAGCACTTCCAGTACTAAATGGAGCAGAAGTGGTGATAGTGGGCATCCATATCTTGTTCCCATAATTAAGAAAATGAGATTAGTTTTTATTATTGAGTATGATGTTGGCTGTATGTTTGTCATATAAGACTTTTATTGTGTTGATATATGATCTCTCTATTTCCACTTTGCCGAAAGTTTTTTATCAAGAAAGGATATTGAGCCGAGACCGGTTTGGTTCAATGGATAGTGTTGGCTTGGGGACTGAGGGGACCCGAGTTCGATTCCGGTCAAGGGCATGTACCTTGGTTGTGGGCATATTCCCAGTAGGGGGTGTGCAAGAGGCGACTGATCAATGACTCTCTCTCATCAATGTTTCTAACTCTATCTCTCTCCCTTCCTCTCTGTACAACATCAATAAAATATATTTAAAAAAAAAAAAGAAAGGATATTGAATTCAAGAAAGGGTGTTGAATTTTGTCAAATGCTTTTCTGCATTGATTAATATGATTATGTGATTTTTGTCTCTCAGTTTGTTTTTGTGATGTATCACATTTATTGATTTGTGGATATTGAACCATCCTTGCATCCACAGAATAAATCCCACTTGGTCATGGGATATGATTTTTCTAATGTATTGCTGAATCCAATTTGCTAAATTTTTGTTGAGTATTTTAGCATCTATGTTCATCAAGGATTTTGGCCTGTATTTCTCTCTCTCTCTCTCTCCCTCCCCCCACCCCCCACCCCCCTCTCTCTCTGTTTGGTGTCTTTATCTGGTTTTGGGATTAGGGTAATACTGGCTTCATAGAAAAAGCTTGGAAGTATTCCTTCCTCTTGAATTTTTTTTTAATAGTCTTAGGTGAATAGGTTTTAGTTTTTCCTTGAATACTTGTTAGAACTCCCCTGTAAAGCTTTTCAGACCGGGGCTTTTGTTTGCTGGAAGATTTTTATCACTGCTTCAATTTCTTCAGTTATCGTCCTATTCATTTTTTTTTGTTTGTTTTTTGTGTTTTGTTTTTGTTTTTTGGTTTTTTTTATTCTTGATTGAGTTTTTCTAAGATGTCCATTCCATCTAGGCAGTCCATTTTGGGGAGTAGAGTTGTTCATAATATTTTTTAATAATCATTTGTATTTCTGTGGGATCAGTTGTTGCTTCACCTCTTTCATTTCTGATTTTATTTGGGTCCTCTTTCTTTGCTTCTTGGTGAGCCTGGCTAAAGGTTCATCAATATTGTTTATTATTTCAAAGAACCAGCTTTTGGTTTTGTTGATCTTATGTATTGTTTTTTTGGTCTTTATGTCATTTATTTTTTCTCTGATCTTTATTATTTTTTTCCTTCAGCTTACACTGGGTTTTCCTTGTTGCTCTCTTTCTAACCCTTAGAGATAGATAATTTATTATCATTGTTTCTCAGTTTTTGAAAGTAGGCCTGTAAAGCTATTCAATATAAACTTCCCTCTCAAGACTGTTTTCACTGTGTCCTATAGATTTTGAACTGTTGTGTGTTCATTGCCCTTTGTTATCAAGATGATTTTGATTTCTTTGGCAACCCAATCATTATTTAATAGCATGCTATTTAGCCTCCAGATTTTTGAGTTTTAAATTGGTTTTATTGTACTTGATTTCTAGTTTTATGCCATTGTGTTCTAAAAAGATATTTGATATGATTTTTATCTTCTTGAATTTGAAGAGACTTTGCCTGAGTCCCAATATGTGGTCAATTTTTGAAAATGACCCATGTGCACTTAAGAAGAATGTATAGTCTATGGCTTTGTGGTGAAATGTTCTGTAGATGGCAATTGATTCCATCTGATCTAGTGAATCATTTAGTATTGACTTTTCTTTGCTGATCTTTTGTTTAGAAGATTTGTCCAGTGGTGTTAGTGGAGTATTAAAGTCCCCTACTATGATTGTATTGCTGTTGATCTCTTCCTTGATATCCTCCAGAATTTTTGTTTGTTTGTTTTGTTGTGTTGTTGTATTTTTTATGTATTTGGGTGCTCCTGTATTGGGTGCATACCAGAATTATATCTTTTTGTTGAATTGCTCCCTTTAGCATAATGAAGTGGCCTTCCTTATCTTTTGTTATGGCCTTCACTTTGAGGTTTTATTTGTATTGCTACCATAGATTTTTTTTTCATGTCCATTCACTTGAAAAACCTTTTTCTATCTCTTTACCAACAGTCTGTGTGATTCCTTTGTTCTGAGGTGGGTTTCCTATAGACAGCAGATATATGGGTCATGTTTTCTTATCCATTCTGCTACCCTATATCTTTTGAATGGGGCATTTAATCCATTTACATTCAACATTATTATTGATAAGTACTTGTTTGTTGCCATTTTTATTTTCTTCTTCATTTCCTATTTCTTCTTTTTACAGTAGAGCTTTTATCATTTCTTGCATTTCTGGTTTGGTGGTAATAAAGCTCCTTAGTTCTTTTTTGTCAGTAAAGCTCCTGATTTCATCCTCAAGTTTAATTGATGGTCTTGCGGTGTACAGTATTCTTGGATTCAGACCCTTCCTTTGCATGACTTTGTATATTTAGTTCCATTCCCTTCTTGCCTGATGCGTTTCTGTTAAGAAATCAGTGGTTAGTCTGATGGGGGATCTTTTGTAGGTAACTTTCTATTTCTCTCTGGCAGCCTTTAAGATTCTTACTTTGTCATTGGAGTTTGTCAATTTAATTATAATGTGCATTGGTGTTGGTCTTTTCAGGTTCATCTTATTTGAGACTCTGTGAACTTCTTGAATTTGTGTGTTTTTTCTTTCCTATATCAGGGAAGTTTTTTGTCATTATTTCTTCAAACAGGTTTTCTATTCTTTTCTCAGTTTCCTCTCCTTCTGGTACCCTTGTAATGAGGTTGTTGTTTCATTTTGTGTTGTCCCAAAGTTCTCCTGTTTTGTTTTTTGTTTTTTGTGTTTTTTTATATATTTTATTGATTTTTTACAGAGAGGAAGGGAGAGAGATAGAGAGCTAGAAACGTCGATGAGAGAGGAACATCGACCAGCTGCCTCCTGCACATCCCCTACTGGGGGTGTGCCCGCAACCAATGTACATGCCCTTGACCGGAATCGAACCTGGGACCTTTCATTCCGCAGACCGACGCTCTATCCACTGAGCCAAACCGGTTTTGGCAAGTTCTCCTGTTTTTTAAGTTTTGTTTTTTTGTTTTATTTTTCTAGATGCTGCTCTGCTTGGGTATTTGTTCCTAACTTGTCTTCTAACTCATTGATGCAGGCCTCCACTTCTTCTAATCTACTGTTGATGCTTTCTATTGAGTTCTTTATTGCAGTCATTTTTCATTTCTTCTTGGTAGTTTTTAATTTCTTCCTGATTCTTACACATGTTGTTCAATTTGTCTTCCATCCTTTTCAGCAACCTTATGACCACCATTCTGAATTATTTCTCTGATATATTATTTGCCTCTATTTCATTTATTTACTTTCTGGTGATTCCTTTGTTGTTGTTGTTGTTTTTTGTTTTTTGTTTTTTGGGGTTTTTTTTGTTGTTTTTTTGTCTTCCCATAATTGCTCCTCTATGGATGTCTGGTTATGTAGCTCTGTCTCTCCCCTGCGTTGACTTAAAGGCACAAAATACAACAAGACACAACACACAGGACACCAAACACAAATGCATTCACAAAACTAATAACCCTAAATATAAACCCTAAATATAAATAACCCGAAAACAAATAAGCAATAAAAATAATCAACAATCAAACAAACAACAAGAAGACAGATAGAAAGAAAAAGGCAAATAAAGGAAGGAACAGAAAATCTGAATAGTGAAGAAAGAGAAGACAGAAGTATATATGGACTTTGAGCAGGAAAACAGAAATTAGATATATGAATAAGATCAATTTTTAACAGGGCATAAAGAGAATGGACAGAGAAAAACTAAAGCAGGAACAGGGTAAGAGAAACAGGACAATAGGGGAAAGTGAAGAAGAGAGCGTATGCATAAAGGAAAAATTGGGATAGAGTGAAATAATGCTAAAGGAAAAATTAAAATAGAATGTTGACCACTAATCCCAAAATAAAATAAAATAAAATACAGAAAAAATTTTAAAACTGTAAAATAATAGTAGTAATAATAATAATTAAAATATAATAATAAAGGTGAAATCAAGTGAGAAAAAAATTAGTTTCTTAAGTAAAAGATCAAAAATAAAAAAGTGAAGCAGTGAAGGTCATTCACTTCCTTTACTATTCTGCTTAGCAGTTCTGTTTCCTGTCAGGTAGACAACACAATTTTGAAGTTCCCTGTGCTCCATTACTCCTCTGTGTCATAAGCCACAATCCTGTTTTCAAGCAGTGGGAAGCTCTGTTTCTCAGCCTGCCTTTAGTTGTATTTACACAAGAGTCAATTTCTGATACAACCCCTGGGTGGCAGTGTTTCTGTATTGATATCTGCTGCTAAAAGGCCCCTCCCCTACCCAGTGTTTAGATTTATTTCCCTGCAACACTCAAAACTGGGTTGGGACATAGACTGCCCTATTGCTGGTTTTCTGCTCGTCTCTCCCCACTCTGAACCAAAACAACTTTTCCCTGCAGTCTGTGTGAGTGTTTTTTAATTGGAAGATCCTATGTAGTGGACTTGGCAATCAAAAGCAAGGATTTAAAAAGAAAAGGAAGAGGAAGAAGGCCACAGGATGCACGCAAACTCACGTCTTTCCCCCCTGGCACTCTGCAGTTGGTATACTGGTAGAACTTCAGGCTGCCTTTCTAAACCCAGCCATACTGTGGGTTAATTTCTATAGTCCCCTTCTGCTCTGTGGACCCCCTTCCAGATTCTAGGGCTACACTGACCCTAGCAGCTGCAAATTTTGTGGGGCAAAGTCATCCTTTGATACTTTAATTCTTGCTGCATGCATTTTCCGCACATTTTGAGCAAGTTTCTCCCTCCAGCCTGGATCCCAGATCTCACCTGGATCCCATATATCACCAGGATCTGGATCCCTAGGTGATATCTGACCTGTGTTTGATCCGCCAATTTCAGTTGGATATTAATCAACTCAGATGCTCCTCCTGTCTGTTCTGTGAGAAGGCTCAGGCTCATCCATGTATTCGAGCCACTTTGTCTCCTTCTGGACAGAATTTCTAGGAAAGGCTGGAGTCTTCATGTTTCTGGGTTCACAGCAAAAGCAGCTTGTCCCTGGGGTTTGTGGTTGTAGAGTCTGGGAGGTATCCAAGGTATCTGAGGTCTCCCAGTTAAAGGTAAGGCTGGGTTTCAGATTACTGCCACTCTCCCCTTCAAGATGGCATGGTTTCCATGACAGAGCCGGCCACTCCAGTAGAAACTGCCCAGCCAGGGGAGCCGATCCAGCAGTCCCTAACAGTCCCTTGGAAAATAACTGTCTCTCACTCACAAATACAGACGCTCTGCACACATCCACACACTCTCCTTTTGTTCTTTCACTCGCACACTATTTTGCAGCTTGCTGTCCCATCAGCAGCCATCTTGGATCCTCTACATAAACTTCTTAACTCCTTAATGAATTTTCTGTATATTTACTATGTACTGAACTTTACTAGAAGCTTCAATGAACTCTTAAAACACCTTATGACATGAGTTTAAAAATAACTGAAGTTCAGAAAGGCTGAGAAATGAAACTAATATCACACAACAAGGTACTAAGTGGCATTGCCAAGATTCAAACCCATATCTGTCTTACATATCCTAAATGCCTCTCTGCACTGCCTCTGCAGTGTGAAGGAAAGTCTCCTTGTTACCAAATGTCTACTGTTATAAGAATGCTTTGAAATGCATGGTACTATGATCTCTCTTTACATTTAGGCCAGATAGTAGTCAGTGTAGGCTAGTCCATGCTGTGGTAAGAAACAAGCTCCCAATTATTAGTGGCTTAACACATACGCTCAATTTACCCAAGCTTGACTGTGCATTCAGTGGCTCCACAGGACAGCTCTATTACAAGCAGTGAGTGAAGGATCAGGCTGTTTGCTTCTTGCTGGAATACCAACCAAAATGTTTGGCTTCTAGTCTCTGAGCAAAAGACTAGTCTCTTGATGCTGAAGCCTAGTATTAACACATGGCCCTAGCAAATTGTAAGGGCTCTGAGAAAAGTGGGGGAGCACATGCATATTCAATAAGCATTGGGTATCTCTGCCACAACATACAAGAGACACTCCTGCTGCTGAAGGTAGATGAGATTATTTACTATGCCTGACACATAGAGATGTGACATGTCTCTGGAAATCAATCATAACTTAGGGAGAGAAATAACTTAGGGGGATCAGTCAGTTAAGTGAGATAAATGAGATGATATGCTTCTGCAAAAAAAAAAAAAATGAGACTCTTGCATGTTGGATTGCTAGGAGACATATCAGGAGAGAGGTGAGGAACCTGGGCTAAGGGGCAATGGAATTATATGAGTCCTTTGCATCCAGATTAGGGGGACCTCAGGGGAAATGGAAAATGAGGAGATAGAGTTAGGGATGGGTTTAACCTATCATAAGATTCTTCTTCTGGAGCAAGAATTTAGATTTTAAGAGGCAGTATGTGAAAGGAGGCAGACTCTGTGAGCCCTGGGAGCAAATCTTTATATTTCTCACATGTTTTTTGTATTTCTATTTGAATTTCCCTTAATATTTAGTCTTTTAGAATGCAGCTATTTTAGAACTGTTGAGTAATTTTTAAATTCCTCAAGCATCTCAGCTATCCAAATGGGAGACAGCAGAAGGGTCTGTGTTCTTATGTGGCTAAGAGAGAGAGAGATAAAAAAAAAAAAAAGCAAATATTGCCCTGTGTCTTATTCATTTCCACAGTTCCCATCTCTACTCCTTATTTTTTTCATAGACTTTACCATCTTTTAGTATAGCATATATTTCACTTATTGATTTTGTTATCTATCTACTCTAATAGAATGCAAATTTTATGAGGACAATGATTTTTTTTTTTTTTTTGGTCTGTTTAGGTTCACTGTAGTATCTGCAGCAGATAGGGTAGTTCCTGGCATGTGGTAGTTACTAAATAAATATTTGTGGGTTAAAGAAGCTATGGTGAGCACCTTGATCAGGGAAACCTCAGTGGAAGTGGGAAATGAGGAGACAGATTTAGGGGTGGGATTAACCTATCAGGAGATTCTTCTTCTGGAGCAAGAATTTAGAAAGTTAGCATATCAGAATTTTTTCCTGAAAATAAATTTATTTCACATTCTGCTTGTTATGTAATTTCTCTTTTTCTTATCTTTACTCAATAGCAGCATCCTCGCCATATAGAATTAAGTGAGAATTCATGACCATCTCACTGCAGCCCATCTCCCAGCAATTGTGAGAAAATGAATTTTGTAGATACCTAGTTGAAAATGGCATATAAATTTAGCTCTGTGGGATGCCAACCTTAGATATAAATTTGGGGAACATAACTGGACCACCCACAGAATAAGCTAGCATAGCAGAATGTCATGGCTTGGGAATTACTCAAAGATCTCCCAAAACCTATCATTGACTCTGCCTTTTATTTTATTTTTTTAAGATTTTTAAACCAGTATTTTCCCTTCTCCTAATATTTTATTTTACATATAAAAATAATACTTTTTAAATTATTTTGCACAGCTAGAAAAACAAATATTATGTCAGAATGGAAAACTTGAGAAAATATAAGAAGATAAAAAATGAGTAAGATATCCTATGGGGTTTTGAATTAAAATAGTGAATAATGCAATGTAGAAAATTAAACAAAGAGGAAGATAGAAAATGCTGGGAGAGGGGTTATAAATGATTTTTAAAATTGAGAAAAACAATAATAAAATAACTTCTCCTATTCTGATAACTATGAATATGAGATTCAAAATAGCAAAATTATCACCAAAATCATCCTTAAAAAGTAATGACTATAACCTACTTCAATAAACTTATGTGAATATTTATCACTTTTCCGCATCCAGCGTGGCTAGAGCGGATCCAGTTCCTGAGTAGGAGCTACTGGGGGTTGAGAAAATGAAAGAAATAGACACAGAGATGGAAGGAAAAAGCTGGAGCTGGGTAGGACTACTGTCCTCTGTCAGAGAGACAAGGACAGGGACAGGGACCCAGAGCCAATAAAAGCATGTTTATTTTATACAGCAAAAAACAGGAACTTTTACTAAAAGTCAAGACAAAGGAGATAATGTACATTCTTGGGTGGGCCTGAGTTATACTCAATCCTGGTACTTGGCTGGATTTAAATAATAAAACCTACCCCTGGCACCTAAACTGAAGGTCAAATTGACAACACTCCTGCCTCTGGCAAAGTGTGTTTCTAGGACTTGGTTTTGCCAAAGCCACTGGATTCAGCTGACAATAATTAAAGAAATGTCTATGTGCCTTCCCAGGTGCTCTCTACAACTTTAAAACCCATGAATATAATATAGAGAAAATTTTAGAGCAGCCAGGGGCAGCAAATAGGTGCAACACAGCCTAGCTTCTCACCTGATTTGACTCCCAGAAGAGCACACATAAGCAGGTCAAAGGAATCTCAAGGATTTCACTAATGAAATATTGAGTTGTTCAAACTGAAAAGATGTTCTCATCATTTTTTTCTTTTTTTCAGTGAAAAGTGGAAGCTATTTTGGGAACTATTTTTATTTCCCCAAATAAAGGGGAATCGGTGGGAAGAGGAGAGAAAGGCATCATGAAACTCTCTAATTTGGGAAAGCCATCTGAAACCCAAGGGTACCAGTACCCTGGGAGAGAGCCACATCTGACCAAAAGGTGAGAGGAAATTCAGTGCAGCCAAGCCAACCGAGTTGAGTTTCAATTTCTTCCCTCAGGAATAAAATTCCCCAAATTCTTGTGCACATATGACTTCCCAGAATAAAAACTACATTTCCCAGACCTCCTTGCTGCCAAGCCTGGCCATATGACTATGTTCTAATCTAGCTAATCATAGGGGGAAAGTGATGCTTGCACCCTCCAGTTCTTTTTTTTTTTTTCTTCAAGACATGATGTCCTTTTTTTCCTCTTTTTCCTTTACATTGACTGGATGTAGATATGCTGATAAGAGCTGAATGTCACTGTGATATGTAGAGAAGGCTTGACAAACAACCAAACAGAAAAATTCAGCATATGATGCCATGTGCCACCAACTCTAAGTGCTTACATTCTAATAGTTACATAAGAGAATATGAATGCCTACGTTATTTATATCTCTGCTGCTTTGGCCTTAATAGCTAAGCCACTATCACATCTAATACCAGATTAGCTTTCTGATATAGAATTTTAATAAAATCTTAAGAGAACTGAGACCAGATATTCTAACAAAGACTACACACCAACCAAGATGATTTTGCCTTCTTTCTTTCTAATTTTCTCACAATAAATCAGATATAGTGAGAAGAGAATCAAACATTATTCACTCTGTATCAGAGCAAAGAGAAGGTTCAAGCTAAGTGGTCCAAGTATAAGCCAGATAAAAAGAAGCACCTTGGCACCAGGCAAACAACAACAAAATATATACAAAAACACCATGGAAAAAAACAAGTAACAGATTTGGAAGAAACAATAATTCAAGAAACAAAAGATATTTTGCTCACAAATACTTGATGTTATATAGAACATGATTATAATAAACAAAAGCTTATAATTAGAAACTAAATAACAGACTATGAAAGAAATAATACTTTGAGGCTGAAGACAAATTGAACAAAATAGCATATTACAGGTTTGGTAAATAACTTAAGAAAAAGCAAAATAGTTTTGAAAATAAAATTAGTGGCATAATTAAAATACCAATGGCATATTTTGCAGACCTAGAACAAACTTTCCAAAGATTCATCTGGAATAAAAAATAAAATAAAAAAGACTCCGAATAGGAGAAACCAAGATGGTGGCATAGGTAAATACCTAAACTGCTACCTTGCACATATAATTTCAAAACTACAACTAAAAGACAGAACAGACATCATCCAGTATCACAGGAAAGCTGACTGAGTGGAAATTCTACAACTAGAATAAAAGAAAAAAGCTCATGGAAAATCAGAGGAGCTGCAAAGGACTGAGGTATGGAGAAACGTACGCAGAAAGGAAGGGCAGCTGAGTGTCTGGCTGATTTTCTCTGATGGGAGAGGGAAGGAAGCCCTCAACTGCACTGAACCCCAGTTCTAGGTGAAACCCCGTGGACCCAAGCTCATACAGAGGGAGTCTGGACTGTCAGGTAGAGAGAAAGGCACACGGAGACTTGGAGACCGGAAAATCGGAGCAGGCAGAGGTCTGGAGGGGTGCGTGTACAGAGAAGACTGACTGCTGAGGTTTCTGCTAGCTCTCCTTAGCAGAAGGGAGTCAGATGCTCCTGACTACACTGAACCCCACTTTAGACTGCACTGAACCCCAGTTTCAAAAGAGCCTGGGGGAATCTGGACTATTAGGCAGAAAATCAGGAAAGTCTGAAAGGCAGAGGTCTGGAGGCACACGCTCAAGGGCAGGGCTGACAGACTGTCTCCTCAGCCCTGAGATTCTGCCCCATCCAAGCTAAGCACAGAGACTTGCAATTTTGCAAGTCTGGTCCTATAAGACTGTCTCTAGCACAGGTCTCCATGTGTAGACACAGCTAATACACATAGCCAAATGGCCTGGAGGTCAATTCCTCCCAGTGATACCAACAACAATCAAGACTTTACTACAATAAGGCTGTACACACAGACCACAAAAGGGTGTACCAATAGGTGACTGGGAGGCTGACCCACTGGACCATATAGGAAACTTAGCACACAAAGCTACCCTACCAACTCAGGGAAGCAGCAAAAATGTGCAGACAAAGTAACAATCACAAACGAAAAAAATGGAAGGGGGGAAAAAAACAAAAACAAAAAAAAACCCAACTGTATATAGAATTCAAAACCACTGTTATAAGGTTTTTCAAGAATTTCCTTGAAAAGGCTGATAAATTTATCCAGACCCTCAAGAATATGAAAAAGGATCAACTAGAAATTAAACATACACTGACTGAAATAAATATTATACAGAGACCAAACAGCAGACCTGAGGAATGTAGGAATCAAGTCAAAGATTTAAAATACAAAGAAGCAAAAAACACTCAACTGGAAAAGCAAAAATAAAAAAGAATCCAAAAATCTGAAGATAGTGTAAGAAGCCTCTGGGACAACTTCAAGCATACCAACATCAGAATTATGAGGGTGCCAGAAGAAGAGAGAGAGCAAGATACTGAAAACCTACTTGAAGAAATAATGACTGAAAACTTCCCCCACCTGATGAAAGAAATAGACTTACAAGTCAAGGAAGTGCACAGAACCCCAAACTAAAGGAATCCAAAGAGGACCACACCAAGAAACATAATTAAAATGCCAAGAGTAAAAGACAAAGAGAGAATATTAAAAGCAGCAAGAGAAAAACAGTTAATTACCTACAAGAGAGCATCCATACAATTGTCAGCTGATTTCTCAACAGAAACTATGGGAGTGGCAAGAAATATTCAAAGTGATGAATAACAAGAACCTACAACCAAGATTACTGTACCCAGCAAAGTTATCATTCAGAATTGAAGGTCAGATAAAGAACTTCACAGATAAGAAAAAGCTAAAGAAATTCATCACCATCAAACCAGTATTACATGAAATTCTGAAAGGTATTCTTCAAAAAGAGGAAGAAGAAAAAAGTAAAGATAAAAATTATGAACAACAAATACATATCTATCAACAAGTGAACCTGAGAATCAAGTGAATAAAAAATCTGATGAGCAGAATAAACTGGTGAATATCATAGAATCAGGGGTATAGAAAGGGAGTGGACTGATAATTTTCAGGGGGAATAGTGAATGGGGGGTGAAGGAAGAGACTACAAAAATTGTACACCTATGGATTAAGATGGAGGGGGAGAGGTAGAGTCAAAGGATGGGATGGGAACCGAGTGGAGGAGAGCTATGGGTAGTGGGGGGGGGGGGGAGGAGAAACTATTGTAATAACCTGAACAATAAAGATTTATTAAACTTAAAGAAAAGACCCTGAATAGCTGCAACAATCCTGAGAAAGAAGAACAAAGTAGATGGGCTCTCAATATCAAATATCAAGCTGTATTACAAAGCCACTATTCTCAAAACAGCATGGTACTGGCACAAGAACAAACATATAGATCAATGGAATAGAATAGAGAACCCAGAAATCAACCCAAGCCCCTATGCTAAATTAATATTTGACAAAGGAGGTATGAACATACAATGGAGTCAAGACAATCTCTTCAATAAATGGTGTTGGGTAAGTTGAACAGATATATGCAAAAAAAAATTAAAAAAAATGAAACTAGACCACCAACTTACACCATACACAAAAATAAACTCAAAATGGGTAAAGGACTTAAACATAAGATGGGAAACCATAAAAATACTTGTGGAATCCATAGGCAACAAAATCTCAGACATATGCCAAAGCAATTTCTTCACTGATACTGCTCCTAGGGCAATGGAAGCTAAAGAGAAAATAAACAAATGGACTACATCAAAATAAAAAGCTTTTGCACAGTAAAAGAAACCATCAACAAAACAAGATACCCTACTATGTGGGAGAACATATTTGTCAATGTTATCACTGATAAGTGTTTAATCTCCAACTTTTACAGGGAACTCATACACCTTAACAAAAGGAAGATAAACAGCCCAATCAGAAAATGGGCAATAGACCTAAATAGATACTTTTCAAAAGAAGCCAGAAGGAAGGCCAAGAGGCATATGAAAATATGCTTAAAGTCACTAATCATTGGAAAGATGAAAATCAAAAGGACAATGAGGTACCATCTCACACCTGTCAGAATGGCTATCATCAACAAATCAACAAAGGACAAGTGATGGCGAGGATGCAGAGAAAAAGGAACCCTTGTGCACTTCTAATGAGAATGCAGACTGGTACAACTACTGTGGAAAACAGTATGGAGTTTCCTCAAAAAACTAAAAATGGAACTCCTATTTGACCCAGTAATCCCACTTCTAGGAATATATCCCAAGAAACTAAAAACAACAATCAGAAAGTACATATACACTTCTATGTTCATAGCAGTACAATTTACAAAACTAAGATTAGGGAACAGCCTAAATAACCATCATCAGATGAGTGGATTAAAAAACTGTGGTACATCTACACAATGGAATACCATGCTGAGGTAAAAAAGGAGTTCTTACCATTTGCAAAAGCTGTACTAGAACTGGAGACCATTATGCTGGAGAGTTAGAGAAAGATAAATATCTATATGATCTCACTCATTTATGGAATATAATAAACAACATAAACTGATGAACAAAAATAGATCCAGAGACAGAGAAACATTAATCAGACCATTGAACCTCAGAGGGAAGGTAGGGAGTATGGGGGTAAGGAGGAGAGATCAATTAAAGGACTTGTATGCATGCATATAAGCCTAACCAATGGACACAAACAACAGGGGGGTGAAGGCATGGGAGGGGAAGGGGAGATAATGGGGGAATAAACACACATATGTAACACTGTAATCAATAAAGAAATTAAAAAAATAAAGATATAAATAAATAAGTAAATAAACAAACAAATAAATAAACAAGAATACTTTGCCAATCCAGGGATGTTATTCAAAAGTTATGGAAAAAAGCAAACATTATTTTTCTTTATTTTATTGAATTTATTGTGGTGACATTGGTTAATAAGATTATATAGGGTTCAAATATACAATTTCTATGATACATCATTTATATATTGCATTGTATGCACCACCCAAAGTCTCATTCAGTCAACATAATTTAACCTTCTTTACCTCTTCTACATCCCCCACCAGCTTCTCTTAAGTTTGTCTGTCTTGTTTGTTCACTTATAGCTTTCAGTTTTATATCCTACACTAGAGGCCTGGTGCATGAAAATTCATGCATTGAACGGGAGGGGTCTCTCAGCCCGACCTTCCCCCTCTCACAGTCTGGGACTCCTCAGGGGCGGGAGGTGACCTGGTGATTAGGGGAAGGTGATGCTCCCATCACACCTCTGTTGCTGCCACTGCCACAGCACAAGCCTCAACTGGCTCTTGTTTCCTGCACCTCAGGTGGCCCTGGGCAGCTAGGCAGTGATTTGCCTGGGTGTTGGGCTGGTCCTGGGCAGCTGGGGGCTGAAGGGAATGGGGGACTCCGAGGCAAGTGCATGAAGCAGCTGGGCTCGCACCTTACGTGCATGCCTGCCACCCTACTGGGGATGAGGGGACTGGGAACCACCATCTTGTGGCTGTGGGTAACTGCCATCTTTGAGGGTGGGGCAGAAGTTAATATATTCCCTCCTTATTGGCTGTGGGCACTACCATCTTTGTGATGGCATGAGGATCAATTAGCATATTCCCTCTTTATTAGATAGGATATTAGTGAAATCAAATGGTTCTTCACTTATTTCACCTAACTTATTTTAGTTAGCATGGCATTCTCAAGATCCATCCATAAATCTCAAGATCCATCCAGTATTTCATCTTTTCTTCTGGCTGAGTAGTATTCCATTGTATATATGTACCACATCTTATTTATGCAGCTATTGAAGGACACTTAGGTTGCCTCCAGGTCTTGGATACCATGAATAATGCTGCAGTAAATATAGGGGTACATATATCGGTATGATTAAATGTTTTCAAAATTTTCAAGTAGATACCTAGAAAAGGGATTTCTGAGTCATATGGAAATCTATTCTTAATTTTTGGAGGAATTGTCATACTGTTTTCCATAGTGGCTGAATCAGTTTACATTTCCACCAACAGTGAATTAGGGTTCCTTTTTTCCCCCACAACCTCTCCAACACTTGCTATTACTTCTATTGTTGATAATAGATATTCTAATAGATATGAGGTGGTACCTCATTGTGGTTTTGATTTGCATTTGCCTAATGGCTGTAATGTTGAGTATTTTCATGTATCTGTTGGCCATTTGTAAAGGCAGGCATTCTTAAAAACAGAAAATTCAACATCTACATTACCCATGAGCTACTGTTGAAAGAACTGCCAAACACTCAAATTCAAACAATTCAAAGATGAATTGAAAATAAGAAAGCCAAGGGGCGGAGCTTGAAAATGGCGACCGAACAGATGGACTTGTTCGGACTCCGTTCCCAAAACAGATAAAGGCAGAGTCTGAGTAGCTCAGGGAATGTTGATTAGCAGCTAAAGGGCAGCGGATATCTCTAGGAAAGTAAGGAAGGGTCTGCTGGACAGGATTTCCTGACCAAGAGGCCAGCACTGCCGACTTTTCTCCGAGCGGCCTCGGCGCGAAGGCTGCACCACCCTACCAGGAAAGGAGGAGCATCTCTGAGGCCTGGAAAACTCACAGGGGAGGAGTCCATCGAGCACCTGTGATGCCCCAATTGGCGCAAACGCGTGGATTCAACGGAGTTCATCAGCTACCCACGGAAAGGTCAGAGTTTGCGGGGATAGCCTGAGGGTTCTGGCGGCGCAGGCAGTGGTAGCCCCTGAGCTCCCGCAAGGCCCCGCCCCCAGAGCGGCCCAGGAGCTCTACGGCCCCGCCTATACTGTAGCCCCTGAACTCCCGCGAGGCCCCGCCCCCAGAGCGGCCCAGGAGCTCTACGGCCCCGCCTATACTGTAGCCACAGAGCTCCCGCGAGGCCCGCACCCAGAGCGGCCCAGGAGCAATAAAGCCCCGCCAATATTGTAGCCCCAGAGCGCCACGAGGCCCCGCCCCCACAGAGGCCCCGGAGCGCCGAGGCCCCGCCTCTATTGTAGCCCCAGAGCGCTGCCAGGCCCCACCCCCAGTGCGGCCCCAGAGCACCGCGGCAGCTGCACCAGAGCTGTGCCCAAAGAAGGCCGCAGCGAGAAACCTGTCTGGCAACACCCAGTCTGGGGTTTGGAGTAATCATCCCCAGAAGCGGGACTTTTTCTAAAACGCCAGGGGGACACGGGACAGATTGTTAAGAATCGCGGCTGTCCCGCTAAGGGTGGAACACCTGGACACCTCGGCGCCTGATCCCCTTCACCGCCTTGCGTCTGTATACTAGGGAAGGACTGCACAGTTGGGCATATCCGGGAAATCGCAGGGGGAAATTGCCTTCCTGGAAACAAGGGATAGGAGCCAGATGAGATAGTCTGGGAGCCAGCTGGCACTCTGCCAGCTAGAGCCATAGAGAAAGAAGGCCAGAGCAACCAAAAGACTGGGAGGTCAAACCGGTAACACTGACACCTAAGGGCTGAATTATAAACTGCCTTTTTTTTTTTCTTTCTTTTTCTTTTTCTTTTAATTAATCAAAAATAAATGGACACAAATAACTAAGATATAGCCTACCTAAAATTAAGGACTACCTTACAAAACTGAGGTGCAGTGGAATGCTGGGAACTACAAGATTCTCTGGTCCGAGAATCAGGTGTGCCAAATACAACAACAGAGGAAGTGAATGACCACTACTGGACATTTTTATGCTAATTTTACTATTCTTTATTTTACTTTCATTTTTTACATCTTTTATTTAATTTTCATTTTTTACATCTTTTACTTAAGAAACGAATTTTTTTCTTTTTTCCTTACTTGATTTTACCTTTTCAATTATTACATTTTTCAATCTCTATCATCACTATTACTACTGCTATTTTGCAGGTTTTTTTTCTTTTCCTCTCCAGTACCATTTTATTTCTTCTTTATTTTACATTGGGAGTAACCTTCATTCTATTTTAATCTCTACTATAGCATCATTCAACCGTATCTCAACTCAACCTTTACACCATCACTCTCTTACTAAACTTTAACCTTTTAGTCTCCAGTTTATCCTATCCCTTTCCGGACTTAGTTTTTCCTCTATTCTTTCTGTGTACCCCCTGCAAAGCTCTCACTATACTTATAGACCTAAATTCCAACCCCTGATCCAAGTGTATAAATACCAATCTCTGCAATATATTAACTAGTTAAAAAAAAAAAAACAAAAAAAAACTGTTCTACTTTCTATCCTTTTCTCATGGTTTGTGTAAAGGTTGATTATTGTGAATTTTTATGCTTTTTAGTGAAATTGTTATGCTTATTCCTGTGTTGTTATTGTTGCTTTGTATTTTTTAAACAAAAAAAAAATCATCTGTTTTTGCTTGTTTCTTTTACTTCTGTATATCATAGCCTTACTTAATAATAGTGGATATTGTAGTTTGTATTAACCTCCAAGTATTGTTACTCGCATTGGCTGGCCTCAGTGGTTGTTCTATGGCAATTTTTCTCCACATATATATATAGTTTGTTTCCCATCTCTCTTTAGTTTGCTTTCTTTCTCTCTCTCTCTCTCTCTCTCTCTCTCTCTCTCTCTCTCTCTTCTTTTTTTTTTCCTGTTTTCCACCTTCATTTTGTCATTACTTTCTTCTTCTTTGACTATCTCTTTATCCATCTTTTTTTATTTACTTATTTATTTTTTTATTATTATTTTTATTTTTTAAAATTTTTCCTTACTTTATTTTTACCTTCCTTCCTTCTCTCCTATCCCCTAATTTGCCTTTCTCTAGTGGTCACCTTTATTAGAGGTTATTAATATTGTAAATACATTCCTGTTAAATGCCTCCTGTGTTGTACCTGGTAGTATTGTATTTTGCACCTTTAAATCAACCCAAGAGAAGGAACACCACATAACCAGACATCCTGAAAAGAGATAGCATGTGAGGACAAAAAAATACCACACACATGAAAGAAAAGCAGGCATCACCAGAAAAGGAAGTAAACGAGTCAGAGGCAAGCAGCCTACCAGAGCAAGAGTTCAGAATAATGATCATAGGTTGGCTAAAAAGATGGCTAAAAAGAATGGAAGAGAAATTTGACAATAACCAAGAAGAAATGAGGAAGAACCATGAGGAAGTGAAGAAGAGCCATGAGGAATTGAAGAAGAACGAAGAGGAATTGAAGAAGAACCAAGAGGAACTGAAGAACCAAGAAGAAATGAAAAATGACATCATTACCATGAAGAACTCAATAGAATGCATCAAGAGTAGACTAGATGAAGCAGAGGACTGCATCAGTGAGCTAGAAGACAAGATGGAAAAAAATACCCAATTAGAGCAGCTTCTAGAAAAAAAAGATTAAAAAGCAGGAGGAGAGCCTACGGGAGCTTTGGGACAATACAAAACAAAATAATATTCGAATAATAGGGGTTCCAGAAGGAAAGGAAACTGAGGTAGACATGGAAAAAGTGTTTCAAGAAATAATGACAGAAAACTTTCCTGAGACAGAGAAGAAAAAACCCACACAAATCCAAGATGCCCACAGAGTCCCAAGCAAAATGAATCCCAGAAGACAGACACCAAGGCACATTATAATTAAAGTGGCAAACAACAATGACAAAGTAAGAATCTTAAAAGCAGCCAGAGAGAGACAGAAAGTTACATACAAAGGAACCCCCATCAGACTAGCAACTGATTTCTCAACAGAAACATATCAAGCCAGAAGGGAATAGGATGAAATATACAAAGTCATGCAAAGGAAGGGTCTGAATCCAAGAATACTGTACCCAGCAAGGCTATCAATCAAAATTGAAGGGGAAATCAGGAGTTTCACAGACAAAAAAAGACTGAAGGAATTTATCTCCACCAAACCAGCAATGCAAGAAATGCTATGGGGTCTACTGTAAAAATAAAGAAATAGGAAGTGAAGAAGGAACACCGGTATAGAATAAAAATGGCGTCAAATGAGTACCTATCAATAATAACATTAAATGTATTCAATAAATGGATTAAATGCTCCAATCAAAAGACATAGGGTGTCAGACTGGATAAGAAAACAAGACCCATACATCTGTTGTCTACAAGAAACCCACCTCAGAAAAACAGATGCACAGAGACTGAGGGTGAAGGGATGGAAAAAAGTTTTCCAGGCAAATGGAAATGAAAAAAAAGCTGGGGTAGCAATACTTATATCTGACAAATTAGATCTTAGAGTGAAGGACATAACAAGAGATAAAGAAGGCCACTTCATAATACTAAAGGGAACAATCCAACAAGAAGAAATAACCCTGGTAAATATATATGCACCCAATACAGGAGCACACAAATACATTAAAAAAAAAAAAAAACTGCTGGAGGACATTAAGGGAGAGATTAATAGCAATACAATCATAGTAGGAGATTTTAATACCCCACTGTCACCCTTCAACAAATCATCTAAACAAAAAATCAGCAAAGAAATATCAATCCTAAACGACTCACTAGACCAGATGGAATTAATTGACATCTTCAGAACATTCTACCCCAAAGCCACAGAATATACATTCTTCTCAAGTGCACATGGGACATTCTCAAAGATAGAGCACATTTTTGGACATAGGCAAAGTCTTTTCAAATTCAAGAAGATAGAAATCATATCAAGCATCTTCTCAGATAATAATGGCATAAAACTGGAAATGAACTACAATAAAAATAATCCGAAGAAATCAAACACATGGAGACTAAACAACATGCTATTAAACAAGGACTGGGTTACCAGAGAAATCAAGGAAGAAATTAAAAACATCCTGGAAACAAATGACAATGAAAACACAACAATCCAAAATCTATGGGACACAGCAAAAGCAGTTTTGAGAGGGAAGTTCATATCCTTACAAGCCTATTGCAAAAAACTATTGTAGAAAAAATGGTAACAGATGATCTAACTCTACAACTCAAAGAGTTAGAAAAAGAGCAACAAAAAAGCCCAGTGTAAGCAGAAGGAAGGAAATAACAAAAATCAGAGGGCAGATAAATGACATAGAGACCAAAGAAACAATACATAAGATCAACAAAACCAAGAGTTGGTTCTTTGAAAGAATAAACAAGATAGATGGACCTCTAGCCAGGCTAACCAAGAAACAAAGAGAGAGGACCCAAATAAACAAAATCAGAAATGAAAGAGGTGAAATAACAACAGACCCCACCAAAATACAACGGATTGTTACAAAATACTACGAACAACTCTATTCCAACAAACTGAAAAACCTGGAGAAAATGGACATATTCCTAGAAAAATACAAACTGCCAAAACTCAATCAGGAAGAATCTAAAAATCTCAATAGACCAGTGACGTGGGAAGAAATTGAAACAGTCATCCAAAAGCTTCCAGCAAACAAAAGCCCAGGGCCAGATGGCTTCACAGGAGAGTTTTACCAAACATTCAAGGAAGAACTAAAACCTATCCTCCTCAGGCTATTCCAAAAAATCCAAGAGGAAGGAACACTTCCAAACTCCTTCTATGAAGCCAGCATCACCCTAATACCAAAACCAGATAAAGACAACTCAATGAAAGAGAATTACAGGCCAATATCCCTCATGAACATAGATGCCAAAATCCTCAACAAAATTCTAGCAAATCGACTCCAGAAGAACATCACAAAGATCATACACCACGACCAAGTAGGATTTATTCCAGGAATGCAAGGATGGTACAATATCTGCAAATCAATAAACGTGATACATCACATAAACAAATTGAAAGATAAAAATCATATAGTCATATCAATTGATGCAGAAAAAGCATTCGATAAAATCCAACACCCTTTTCTGATAAAAACTCTTAACAAGGTGGGAGTACTAGGATCATACCTCAACATAATAAAAGCTATATATGATAAACTTACAGCCAACATTATACTCAATGGGCAAAAACTAAAACCATTCCCTCTAAGAACAGGAACAAGACAGGGATGCCCACTCTTGCCACTCCTGTTTGACATAGTATTGGAAGTACTAGCCATTGCAATTAGACAAGAGGAGGAAATAAAAGGCATCCAAATTGGAAAAGAAGAAGTAAAGTTATCCTTATTTGCAGATGACATGATATTGTACATAAAAAACCCAAAAGACTCCATTAAAAAACTAATTGACTTAATAAATGAATTTGGCAATGTAGCAGGATACAAAATTAATGCCAAGAAATCCATGGCATTTCTATACACCAACAGTGAAACTGCAGAAACAGAGACTAAAAAAGCAATTTCATTTACCATCGCACCAAAAAAATTAAGATACCTAGGAATACATTTAACTAAGGAAGTGAAGGACCTGTTTGCGGAAAACTACACGACACTGAAAAAAGAGATAGAGGAAGATGTAAGGAGACGGAAGAACATACCATGTTCATGGATTGGTAGAATCAACATCATCAAAATGTCCATACTTCCTAAAGCAATCTATAGGTTCAATGCACTCCCCATTAAAATACAAACGACATATTTCACCGACCTAGAAAGAACTCTCCAAAAGTTCATTCGGAACAATAAAAGACCCCGAATAGCCACAGCAATCCTGAAAAAGAAGAGTAAATTAGGAGGGATCTCAATACCAGACTTTAAACTATATTACAAAGCCACTGTTCTCAAAACAGCCTGGTACTGGCACAAGAACAGACATATAGATCAATGGAATCGAATCGAGAACCCAGATATCAACCCAAATCACTATGCTCAATTAATATTTGACAAAGGAGGCACGAATATACAATGGAGTCAAGACAGTTTCTTCAATAAATGGTGTTGGGAAAATTGGACAGACACATGCAAAAGAATGAAACTATTGATAGATCACCAGCTTACACCATTCACAAAAATAAACTCAAAATGGATACAGGACTTAAACATCAGATGGGAAACCATAAAAATACTAGAAGCATCCACAGGCAGCAAAATCTCAGACGTATGCCAAAAGAACTTCTTCACTGATACTACCCCTAGGGCAATGGAAGCTAAAGAGAAAATAAACAAATGGGACTACATAAAAATAAAAAGCTTTTTTACAGCAAAAGAAACCATCAACAAAACAACAAGAAAGCCCACTGTGTGGGAGAACATATTTGCAAATGATACCACTGATAAAGGTTTAATCTCCAACATCTACAAACAGCTTATACAACTAAATAAAAGGAAGATGAATAATCCAATTAAAAAATGGGCAATGGACCTAAATAGAACATTTTCAAAAGAAGACAGAAGGAAGGCCAAAAGGCACATGAAAACATGCTCAAAGTCACTAATTGTCTGAGAGATGCAAATCAAAACAACAATGTGGTACCATCCCACACCTGTCAGAATGGCCAACATCAACAAATCAATAAGCCACAAGTGTTGGCGAGGTTGCGGAGAAAAAGGAACCCTCGTGCACTGCTGGTGGGAATGCAGACTGGTGCAACCACTGTGGAGAACAGTGTGGAGTTTCCTCAAAAAACTGAAAATGGAACTCCCATTTGACCCACTAATCCCACTTCTAGGAAAATATCCCAAGAAACTAGAAACACCAATCAGAAAGGATATATGCACCCCTATGTTCATAGCAGCACAATCTACAATAGCCAGAATTTGGAAACAGCCTAGGTGCCCGTCAGCAGATGATTGGATCCAAAAACCATGGTACATCTACACAATGGAATACTATGCTGCCATAAAAAAGAAGGAATTCTCATCATTTGCAGCAACCTGGATGGAATTGGAGAACATCATGCTGAGTGAAATAAGCCAATCAATGAAAGAGAAACACCACATGACCTCACTCATTTGTGGATAATAAAGAGCATTATAAACTGATGAACCAAAAGATAGATATAGAGACAGTATATCACCAAGTAGACTGTCAAATTACAGCAGGGAGGGGAGGAAGATCTGGGAGAGATAATAGATCAACAGAAGGACTTTTATACATGCATACAAGTACAACCAATGGACACAAAACTCTGGGGAGGGAGGGGATGTGTGGAAGGGAAGGAGGGGGGCAAAAAAAATCAATAAAATATATTAAAAAAAAAGAAAGAAAGAAAGAAAGAAAATAAGAAAGCCAAGAAGAAAGAGTTCAATAAAAAGGTAAACGTTCCATGGGAATTAAATAATGTGAATGTTATATATTTGAGTAATATAAAAGTACTAATTACATATCAGGATGTAGGGGTAGGGTAGTGAGAGATTGCTGATGCCCTCTTTCTTCACAGCTGGGATGTTATTTGTTTTATTTTAAATTAAAACACCTGTTCATTTTTTTTTAACAACTCTAACTCTTTAAATTTTCCCCAAAATTCCTTCATTGAATATAAAGTGATCTTTTAAGTAACTAATATTGCCTATAGTGAAGAAATGTTTTTTTGAAGTTCAACATTTTATTTGTTTCCTATTATCTTTAATTAAAAATAAATTCAATTACTTTATTACCATTGCATCTGTAATATAATCCTATTTACTTAAAAATGTGTCTACTTATACATCCATTTATTAATCTATATTTTACCTACTGCTATAATATTATAAATATTGTATTGTTTTTATAACCTGTCTTACTGTGCTTTTAAAAATGTACAATAATGAAAGAAAAAAATTTGATATCTGATGGATGGAAAAAACTGATGCCCCCAAGCAATTTATTGAATATTAACACATGATTGTTTTACTATTTTTCCTTTATCCCTTATTTCAAGCAGGCAATCAACTTTGTCATTTCTTGCTCCAGCATCTTTTTTAAAGCCAACTTTGTAAAAATATTAACCCACTTAAAGATTAGCATTAAGTATTTTATGTGAATGAAGAGAAGTAAAAGATTTGGGGGGCAAGGAACAATGGAATTGAAATTCGCTCAGATTGGGAACAGAATAAAAGTGTCTGGGTTTTGTACTCCCCATACAGTTCCTATGAAGGGAAGTAAGATCCTATTGGCATAGGTCATACAGGCTACCTAAAATTTCTCACACCCTGAGGCTGGGAACATGAGAATTTTAAAACAAAATTCAAATGAAAGTTTATTACTTTCTAAATAAAAAATAAATTACATTGTAAAAATAACTGAAAACATTATTATAAGTTTAAATTTATCATGTCAGTTCTCCAAAGTATTACCAAGAAAGTAATGTATTAGCTAGTGAAAACATTGATAGGAATTGGTTTATATTATGACCCTACCTCTACCCACTACCACTAGAAGAAAGTGTGGCTGTTAGAAAATGGAATATCAGGACAAGAATATATTCTGGAAGAGAAGGGGACCAGGAGCATGAATCATTTTCCAAGCCAGGAGAAGGAAAGCTCTGGAATATGGCAACCTGAATAACCACAGAAAATATCAAGAAGGGAAGGAAGAGAAGATCCAAAATGTCAGCAGTGGAGTAGGTGGAACTTACACTCACTTCCTTCTAGGACCAAACTGAAATGACAACTAAAGTATAGAACAATCAACCTGACAGATGTTTTATAACCAAAGATTTATAGAAGAAGCCATATTGAGACTGGTAAGAAGGGCATAGACACGAAAAGGGCTGGCCCCACACCCACATGTGGTGTTTGAAAATCCAGAGGGATTAAGTGCCCATCAACAAATGAGTGGATTAAAAAAAAACTGTGGTACATCTGCCCAATGGACTACTATGCTGCTGTAAAAAGAAAGGAACTCCTACCATTTGCAACAGCATGAATGAACTTGGAAAGAATTATGCTAAGTGAAATAAATTAGTCAGAGAAAGATAAATATCACACGATCTCACTTATTTGTGGAATATAATGAACAACATAAACTGATGAACAAAAACAGGTCCAGAGACAGAAGCATTGATCAAATGCTCAAACCTCAGAGGGAAGGTAGGGAATGGTGGAGGTAAGGGGGCAGATCAACCAAAGGACTTGTATGCATGCATATATGCATAACTAATAAACACAGACACCAAGGGAGTGAGGTCATGAGATAAGGACATATATGTAATACCTTAATCAATAAATCAATCAATAAATAAATCCAGAGGGTTTTCTCAGCTGCAAAGCCTCCTCCCTCCAAGAAGCAAGAGATCTCAGCCCCACACTGGGATTCCCAGCCCAGAACACCAGAGATAATAAGAGGAGCTTATATAACATCTGGCTGTGAAAATCTGTGGGATTCTGTCCTCCAGGGAGAGACAGAAGTTGGCTAGAAACCCAGAAGCCTTCTTAAAGGACCACAGACACTCATCCTGGTCTCCAGCAGAGGGAAGACAGAACACCTGAAAGTCCTGTGAAGAAAGACTGGGTTGTGTGGCTCTAGGCAAGGTACAGCAACCAGAGTTCCTGAGCTGAATCTTTTTGCCACATCACACAGATGACACATTACCAGGGTCCAGCATTCCCCTCTTTGTAGCATCAGCCTGTGAAAATATCACAGCCCCTCTTCTGACTCCCTGTACCCTTATCCTGTCAGCTTATGCCCTATAAAGGAGTCAGCTGCCTGAGTCCATAGTACAGATTCTGTGGAAAGCTCTTAAGGAAGACCAAGTGGACTTGGGGGATGTCAGAGACTGAGTTGTGTGGTTCTGGGTTGTGGGCCATTCCCAAAACTTGCTTTCTCACCTGAGGAGATCTACTAGCCTCTCCAAACTCATGGTGGCCTGGCCCTTCCAAGTTCACTTTCTGCAAAGGAGTCATCTGGCTGGGGCCAGCCTTTGCTTGCATTGTATATATTATACTTTCTTGGAGGGTTCTTGAAAAGGTCATGGCAGACTCAAGGAGAGACTGAATTGTATGGTTGTAGGGTAGGGGCTATTTTCCCTTGCATGCCTAACCAGTGCCTTTGTTATAGTGCAGAGTCCTCCCTTCACACCACCAAATCTTGGTGTGTTTGGGCCCAATGAACTCTGCTGGCCTCTCCTTGATGACTCCATGAAATTCTTTTTTACCACAAAACTCTGCAGGCACCAGATTGTGGTGCTGGCCTTGGTGTACCTTGGGACTTTTACTGAGTGGTCTGAGACTCAACATTGGTGCCAAGTTTGATCTGTACCAATCTGATGAACTCCATCCACTCCTATCTGGTGATTCACTGAGAAACCAGACCCTGCAACTCATGTACCATCAGAGGTTTTATCAGTGAACAGCACCTAACAGGCAACTAGCAGGTAGAGGCAGATCTTGGATATGTGAGCTTTTTGCTAAATTGCACCTGGACTCAGTGCTGGTGAAAAAAGGCCTTGACTCTAGCTGGTTTGGCTCAGTGGACCCATCATCCTATAGACTGAAGGGTCCTGGGTTTGATTCCAGTCAAGGGAACATGCCTGGGTGCATGAATAACCTAGAGGGTATTATGCTAAGTGAAATGCTAGACAGTGAAAGATAAATACTATATGCTTTTACTTATATATGAAATCCAGAGAACAAAATAAATGAACTAATGAAATTGAAACAGATTCATAGATACAGACTGAGGATTGCCAAAGAGGAGGGAGGTTGAGGGTTTGGGTTGAAAATATTATATAAAGGGATTAAGCAGTACAAATTGGTAGTTACAAAAGTCACAGGGATGAAAAGTACAACATAGGGAATATAGTCAACAATATTGTAATAGCTATGTATGGTGCCAGGTAGGTACTGAAAATATGGGGGAAAACACTTTGGAAAGTATGTGATTGTCTATCAACTGGGCTGTATACCTGAAATTAATACAAAATAATATTAAATATGAACTTTAATTAAAAATAATCTTAAAAAAATAAAAAAAATGATTTATAAAAAAAAAAGAAGGGAAGGAAGATTTCACAAAAGAGAAGGAGACAGAAACACCAAAACCAAATTGCCCATATACTCATTTATGAAACAGGTCCCAGTAGGAAGTTGAGTATTTTCAGACAAGGAGATTGTCCATCCATATTGGGATCTTAGTATTGAAACAGTCCAAGTATTGCAACAGTCTGGCACAAAGCAGGAAGAAGTGAATGATTGGAAATTCCATCTATATTATAAAAAGCTAGTAACCATAAAACCCTAATGCTGTAACAACCAAATGACTGGTCACCAGAAGGTACATTGATGGGTCTCACAGCACAATGGGTCTGGGGTCCTGCAGTGGAATGGTGGGTCTGGGATCCCACAGCAGAGTGGCAGATCTGGGGTATCATGGTGGCACAGCCAGTGTGGGTCTTACACGATTTCGAGTGCTGGGCCTCTGGTCTATATATATATATAAAATCCAAGTGAGTGGAATGATGAAACTACCAGAACAATGTTGCTATGACATGCACTGTGGCAGCCAACTGGCCCAATCAGGGCTCCGATTGCCCCTCCCAACTTTTCACAGCCCCTCCCCCTGGCCAACCTGAACCCTGACCAGCCCCCACATCCCAATTGCAAGAAGGGCCGACTAGCCAAGTGCCCACAGCCCTTTCCCCCAGCTGGCCACACCATAAATCAGGAGCAGGGATAGCCAGCCAATCTCCTGCATCCCCTGCCCCCTGCCGGCCTAGCTTCAATAGGGGCAAGAGGCAAGACCCCATTTATGCACGAATTCGTGCACTAGGACTCTAGTAATTCATAAGAGCATAAGTACCATGGTGTGTGGTTTAGATGGCTATATTTCCTGGACAATAATTTAACCTATTTCAATCATATTGCTTATAAAAACATCCAAATGCCAAGAGATGCACCTCTGTTTTTAAAACCACCCTATAAGTCACTCATTCAGGTAAGTGTTATCTCATCAGTAGGTCAGAATTAAGTGCACCGGCTCAGATCTATCTTATTAGAGGGCCCAGAAACATTGCCACCAGTCTCCACCAGTGTACAATGGAGATCCTGTGGCTGATGGATACTCTAGGCTTTCATACAGATCAAAAGAGGGCACCACATTAGTCTCCGTTGTCAAATTTCTAGCAACATTTTGGGATTTCAGTGTCATTTTTAAAATGGCATCATTAGTTTTTTTCTATTGACAATGTTAACCCACAAAGTCCTTCTCATTTATAATTCCTGGTCAAAAGTTTCTACATTTATATACTTTTAAACTTATGAAAATATACAAAAGGCAAAGCACTTTGCACTTCAACACCTGGGTAAAAAAGCTTTTTAAAAAGAAAATGTTATTCTTGGGTCCAATTTTCCCATTATGCTCATAATTCCCTTTTAATTCAGCAAAATCTCTCAGTGGAGCCATGCCAACACATAATGTACCCTGCTTACCTTGGAAACCATTCCCCAGTCTCAAAGGTTCAGGGAAATGCAGTGAATGTTTATTAAACACAGAAGCCCAGATAGTCACCTGCAAGTGCAGGGAATCCTATCTATTAAAAGAGTAATATGCAAATTAACTGTCACCCCAAAACAGAAGATGGCTGTTCCCATGTGGTCAAAGATGGTAGCCCCCATGTGGACACAAGATGGCCAGTAGGGGAGGGCAGTTGGGAGGGACCAGGCCTGCAAGGGAGGGCAGTTGAGGGCAATCAAACCTGCAAGGGAGGACAGATAGGGGTGACCAGGCGGCAGAGGAAGGAAGTTGGGGGCGACTTGGTCTGCAGGGAATGGCTGTTGGGGGGACCAGGCCTGCAGGGGAGGGCAGTTAGGGGTGACCAGGCCTGCAGGCAAGGGCAGTAGGGGGAGAATCAGGCCTGCAGGGAAGGGCAGTTTGGGGACTGACCAGACCAGCAGGGGAGAGTAGTTAGGGGTAATGAGGCTGCCAGGGGAGGGCAGTTAGAGGTGACTGGGTCAGCAGGGGAGGGCAGTTGGGGGGAACCAGGCCTGCAGGGGAGGGCAGTTAGGGGCAATTGGGTTGGCAGGGAAGCAGTTAGACAGCAATCAGGCTGGCAGGGGAGTGGTTAGGGGATGATCAGACTGGCAGGCAGAAGCAATTAGGGGCAATTAGAAAGGCAGGCAGGCAAGCAATTGGGAGCCAACAGTGGATTGTGACAGGCAGTCAAACATCCCTTGAGGGGTTTCAGATTGGAGAGGGGGCAGGCTGGGCTGAGAGACACTCCACCTCCATGCATGAATTTCATGCACTGGGCCTCTAATCCTATATAATAAAAGCCTACTATGAAAATTGTCCCCTATACCAGGAGTTCTGCTGGGAGTTGAACCACTCAACCAGTCACTATGATGTGCACTCACTACCAGGGGCAGATGCTCCCACTGGTGGGCTGGACTGGAAAGTGATGTGTGAGATGAGAACCACCAGGAACTCCCAGGGTTTGGTCCAAGCCCCTGGAAGAGCCAGGCCGGCGGAGGGGGCAGGCAGGGGGACCCAGGAGGGACTGGGTGGCATTGGAGACTGCTATACATGATCTGAGAGCCATGAACTATACAGCTCACTGCAGCTTGTGGTGCTCACAGTGTACAATTTATAATCTTTAGTGCTGCTTCTTTTTATTTGTTAAGTTTCACTAACTACTTCCGGAGAGTGGGTAGCATCATTATGGGGGGGGAGGGGAGCAGGCCAGGTGCACCTGCCCAAGGCCAGGGGGCAGCCTCAGGCTCCCAGGGAAGCAGCAGAGAGGCGGTCAGGGGTGAGTCAGAGAAACAAAGTCCAAAAACTTGAAAGGAAGCGGGAGTCAGCGAGGGGCAGAGGGCGACAGTTGCACAGGGGCCTGGAAAAGCTGTTGGGTGGGGCAGCCAAGGAGCCCAGTGCCTCTCCCATGGGGCAGGCTCCACATCTCTCCCTCCTCCTCCTCATCACCTATCACCCCACCTCTCCTCCTAGGCCCCAACGGGGCTTGCCAGCAGAGGCCCACCCCACACAACCCTGCCCTGCCCTGCACAGCATCACACAACCCCCTGTACAGCCTTGGGGAGCTCTCCCTCTGGAGGAGAAAGGGAGAGGCTGCAAATAGGAGGTCTCAGGAGGAGGGGGCAGAGCAGGGCCCACTATGTTAGATGGAGGGGAGGTAGGGAGAGACCCTACAGGACTTGGGAGAGAGATGGGTGGGGAAAAAAAACTGTGCAGAAGCATTGCCCTTGGTTGAAGTAGAAATCCTGACGCCATTTTACAGACTCCAACAGAGTGTGTATGTGGCAGGGCGAGGACAAAAGAGGGTTTGAGGGGACCGGATGGATGGAGAGCAGTGATGTTTCATTCATGGCTTATTTATTTTTATTTTTGTTAATATATTTTTATTGATTTCAGAGAGGAAGGCAGAGGGAGAGAGAGATAGAAACATCAATGATAAGAGAGAATCAATCTGCTGCCTCCCACAATCCAGGAATGTGCCCTTGACCAGAATTGAACCTAGAACCCTTCAGTCCTTGGGCCTTGGCTCTAACTACTGAGCCAAAACACCTAGGGTGATTCATGGCCTATTTAAAAACTGCATTAGCCTGAGCAGGTGTCTTACCACAGTGGTGTTACCTGATAATAAGGGTGTCTCTCCTTATGTTGGGGTAATCAGAACTGCAGCAAAGAAAAGACACACCCATGGAGCCTGTAAATGGTTTCCATACACACACAATGAAATTTACTTTGTGTGGCAGCTGAATAGGGTAGCAGGGCCTTGAAAGGACATGAGGTCTCCAAGACCAGGAGCTGTGAGTTGTGAGTTACAATCTCTCTCTCTCTCTCTCTCTCTCTCTCTCTCTCTCTCTCTCTCTCTATATATATATATATATATATATATATATATATATATATATATGCTTAATATGCTAAGTGTCTGACTGAGCAGTTAATTGACCAGTCACTATGATGTGCACTGACCACTAGAGAGCAGATGCTCCAACCAGTAGGTTAGCTTGCTGCTGGGGTCCAACTGATCAAGACTGGGTGAGACAAGGCCAGACACACCCTGGAGCCCTCCCACAGGCCCTCCTGCAGTCCCGCCTTGGCCACCAGCCCCAAACAACCCCAATCAGGACTAAGCAAGATGGCCCTGATCAACCCTGAATGCTGGCCAGGCAGAGGGGCCACACCCATGCATGAATTAGTACTCCAGGCCTCTAGTTCCTTTTATAAAACCACTAGATAAAGCCCCAGCCAGCATTGCTCAGTGGTTGAGCATCAACCTTTCAAGTTTTAAACTCATGAACTAGGAGGTCACGGTTCAATCCCCATGCAGGGCACATGCAGACAATCAGTGATTGTCTCTCATCATTGATGTTTCTCTCTCTCTCTCTCTCTCTCTCTCTCTCTCTCTCTCTCTCTCTCTCTCTCTCTCTCCTTTCTGAAATGAATAAACAATACATTTTTTAAAAATCGCTAGGTAAGGGAACTTCCTCATGCAGAACAGTTGATTCATTTGCCCATTTTTTCTTAGTATGTTCTGCAGATATTGATTAGCCTTCTCTAACTCCTTCTTTTCAGTAAGATAGAAAAAAAAACATAAATGCAGAAAGTTACAAATACAATTATCTATTATTTAAATAACTAAAGTTATATAGATCTAAAATAAATTCAAATTATTGTTTCACTTCTGAAGTAAATAAATGATTGTTAGAGGCAAAACATGCAAAAAGTTCATATTTATATACTAGTAGTGACACACTTCAGTTAATGCAGGCAATTCTCAGACCAAGTTGACAATAGGTATCTTAAATGATCTGCATTGTACAAATATTATTTCTAAGTTCGTACACTTCTATTTAGTTGAGATAAATGTCTTTGTTAAATTTTGCATTAACTCTCATAACTCATACTAACTGACAAACACATACTATTTTAAATCGACATATTTATATTTCCTCACACAAAAGAAGGATGGAAATAAAAAAATACATCAAGGTAATTCAATGTAAACTTATACTTTCATTCATTCTGATCAATAATATTTAAGATAGCATTTTGTATAGTGGAGAGGACAATGGCTTTGACCTCAGGAGACGTGAGCATTTTATCTAATTCCTCCCTGCTATCACTCCCTTCTTTACCCCATCCTTCTCTCCTTCCAGTCCTTTTTCCTCTCCCTCCCCTCTCTTCTTCCCTCCTTTTGCCCTCCCTCTCTTCCTTCCTTTCTCTGTAAATATTCATTAATTACCCATCTATACAAGGTATTATGTGATATAAAAAGGTACATAAAATCCATTTAATATACTCAAATGATATTTGTAGAGAAATAATAGTGAAAAGGTGATGAAGAAATTACACTGGCTTTAAAATTTAAGAGCCCTATATAAAAATAAAAAATTTAATTGTTTGTTCATGATGCAACATTGCTCAAGTTACTAAACTTTCTGAACCTCACTTTACTCATCAAAATGAAGTTAATTCAAAAATATTTTACTTTATAAAAATGAATATGATAACTATCTGCCTGAAAAAATAGTTTTAAAAACTAAAATTGCAATATTTCTAAAACACCCAGAAAACTGTGCAATGATTTCTTTTTCTTTTTTTCTTTTTTAAATTGTAGACTTGAAGTCAGAAAGGTGGATACAAATTCTGTCCCTGTCACAGGTGCAACTCCCCAGATCCCAAAAACTCCCCCTCAATGTAAGGACAGGATTGAATAAGCTAAACTTGAACACCTCTTCCACTTTTAAATGTGGAGAGAAACTTGAGATTTATGGCAGAATAATTACTTAGGTAAATTAGAAAGATTAACTTGATGTCAGTAGGTTCATCCGGATGTGTGAAAAGTTAAGAGAAAAAGACAAGAACATGTTAGAAAAATCTCTTTTCTCAATATCACACAACACCACCTATACAAGCAGGACCCACCTATTATAATATATATCAACAACACCTACATATATAGTGAACACAGACCTTTCATTGTTTCTTTTCTTTTTTCATGATTAAAATCGTCTTTATTTTTAATTGTTAGTTTTTACTGAGTTTATTGGGGTGACATTGGTTAATAAAATTATGTTTCAGGTACAGTATACAATTCTATAACACATCATCTGAACACTGTTGTGTATCACCAACCCAAGTCCACTCTCCTTACATCACCATTTACCCTCCTTTTACCTTCTTCTACCCACCCCCCACCTCCTTCCCTCTGGCAAACAACATATTGTTGTCTGTGTCCCTGAGTCTTTTTCCTTTGTTTCTTTGCTTAATCCCTTACCTTTCTCACCCAGCCCCTAAAACTCCCCTCTGCCAGCTGTCAATCTGTTCTCTATATCCATGAGACTGTCGCCACTTTGTTAGTTATGTTTTATTATTCATTGGATTCCACATATAAATGAAATCATAAGGTACTGGCATCTTTCACTTAGCATAATGATCTCCAGGTCCATCCATGTTGTTGCGAAAGGTAAGATTTTCTTCTTTTTTCTGGCTAAAGTATCCATTGTGTAAGTGTATCACAGCTTTTTTTAATCCACTCATCAAATTTTTCTTTTTTATTGTTTAAAATATTACATATGTTTCCTTTTTCCATTATTAATCTCCCCTCCTCCCCCCCCCACCCCCCGAGATCCCCATCCTCAAGGGCAATCCCCCACCACCACAGGGTCTATGTCCATTGGATATGCTAATATGCATGCATACAAGTCCTTTGGTTGATCTCTAACCTCCCCTCCCCTGCCTTCTCTCTGAGGTTGGATGATCTGTTCAGTGCTACATTGTCTATGGATCTATTTTTGATTATATTATGTTGATCATTCTATCCCACATATGAATGAGATCATGTAATATTTATCTTTCTCCGACTGGCTTATTTCACTTAGCATAATGCTCTCCAGTTCCATCCATGCTATTGCAAATGGTAAGAACTTCTTTTTTACCGCAGCATAGCATTCTATTGTGTAGATGTGCCACAGTTTTTTAATCCACTCATCTACGGATGGGCATTTAGGCTGTTTCCAAATCTTAGCTATTGTAAATTGTGCTGCTATTAATATAAGGGTGCATATATCCTTTCTGAGTGGTGTTTTTGATTTATTGGGATATATTCCTAGAACTGAGATTATTAGGTCAAATGGACATTCCATTTTTAACATTTTTGAGGAAAATTCCATACTGTTTTCCACAGTGGCTGCACCAGTTTGCATTCCCACCAACAATGCAGGAGGGTTTCTTTTTCTCTTCATCCTTGCCAGCACTTGTCCTTTGTTGATTTGTTGATGATAGCCATTCTGACAGGTGTGAGATGGTTCTTCACTGTTGTTTTGATTTGCATCTCTCAGATGACTAGTGACTTGAGCATATTTTCATAAGTCTCTCAGCCTTCTGATGTTCTCTTTCAAAGAGTATCTATTTAGGTTTGTTGCCCACTTTGTGATTGGATTGTTTATCTTGCTTTTGTTACGTTGTATGAGTTCTCTATAAATTTGGAGATTAAACACTTATCTCAAATAGCATTGGCAAAGGTGTTCTTTCATGTTTTGTTAATGGTTTCTTTTGCTGTGTGGTAGCTTTTTATTTTGATGTAGTTTATTTTGACTTGTTTATTTTCTTCTTAGTTTTCATTGCACTAGGAGCAGCATCAGTAAAGATATTTCATGACATACACTGAGTGGCCAGATTATTATAATCTCTGAATGCATATAATCTGGCCATTCAGTGTGTATATATATATATATATATATATATATATATATATATATATATAATGAGGCCCAGTGCCCAGTGCATGAATTAGTGCATGGGTGGGGTCCAGCCAGCCTGAAGGGGAGGGACATGGGTGATTGGTCGGCCTGCCTGCTAGTCGCATTCCTGGTCGAGAGGACAATTTTCATATTAGCCTTTTATTATATAAGATATACACTGAGTGGCCAGATTATTATGCATTCAGAGATCATAATAATCTGGCCACTCAGTGTATTTCTGATATTTTGCTGCCTATCGAGTCTTCTAAGATACTTATGGTTTCCATCTTACTCTTAAATCCTTTAACCTTTTAGAGTTTATTTTTGTGTATGGTGTAAATTGGTGATCTAGTTTCTTTTTTCTTTTTTTTTTTTTTGCATGTATCTGTCCAAATTTCCCAGCACCATTTATTGAAGAAACTGTCTTGACTTCACTGTATTGTCTTGCCTCCTTTGTCAAATATTAATTGAGCATAATGGCTTAGGTCTGTTTCTGGGTTCTTTGTTCAGTTCCATCAATATGTCTGTTCTTCTGCCAGTACCATGCATTTTTTGAAAACTACGTCTTTGTAATATAGCTTAATATGTGGTATTGTGATCCCTCCAACTTTGTTCTTCTTTCTCACAATTGCTGTGGTTATTCAGGATCTTTTCTTATTCCATATGAATTCTTGGAGAGTTTGTTCTAGGTTTGTAAAATATGCCATTGGTTTTTAATGGGGATTGCATTGAATTTAAATTGCTTTGGGGCAGTATGGACATTTTAATGATGTTGATTCCAGCAATGCATAAATACAGTATGTTCTTCCACTTGTTTAAGTCTTCCTCTATTGCTTTTATCAATGTCTTGTAATTTTTCAAGTTTTTGGTGCAATGGTAAATGAGATTAATTTTGTTGTTTCTTTTTCTGTGAGTTCATTATTGATGTATAAAAAGGCCATAGATTTCTGGGTGTTAATTTTGAATCCTGCTACATTGCCAAATTCATTTATTAAGATTAGTAGTTTTGGATGAAGTCTTTGGGGTTTTGTATGTACAGTATCATGTCATCTGCAAATAATGACAATTTTACTTCTTTTTCTATTTGAATGTCTTTTATTTCTTCTTCTGGAGTAATCGCTATGGCTAGAACTTCCAGTACTATGTTAAACATGAATGATGAAAAAGGGCATCCCTGTCTTGTCCCTGTTCCTAGGGGAAATGGTTTTAGTTTTGCCCATTATGATGTTGGCTGTGGGTTTGTCATATAAGGCTGTTATTATGTTGAGGTATGATCCCTCTATTCCAAGTTTGCTAAGAGTTTTTATCAGGAAAGGTTTTTGAATTTTGTCAAATGCTTTTTCTGCATAGATTGATATGATTATATGATTTTTGTCTCTCAGACTGTTTATGTGATATATCATATTTATTTACTTATTTATTTATTTATTTATTTATTTTGCAGATATTGTACCATACTTGTGTTACTCGAATAAATCCCACTTGGTCATGGTGTATGATCTTTCTAATGTAATGCTGGATCCTATTTGCTAGAATTTTATTGAGGATTTTGGCATCTATGTTCATCAAAGATATTGGCCTATAGTTCTCTTTCTGGTTTTGGAATTAGAGTAATGCTGCTTTATAGAAAGAGCTTGGAAGCGTGCCTTCATCTTGAACTTTTTGGAATAGCCTGAGAAGGTTAGTTTTTAGTTCTTCTCTGAATGTTTGGTAGAATTCCCCTGTAAAGCCATGTGGCTCCAGGCTTTTGTTTTCTGAAAGATTTTTGATGACTGATTCAATTTCTACAGTAGTTATCAGAGTATTCAGAGGTATTATTATTATTATTCCTGATGGAGTTTTGAAAACTTATATTTTTCTAAGAATATGTCTATTTTGTTTAGGTTGTCCAGTTTGTTAGAATAGAGTTGTTCATAGTGTTTCTTCACAATCCTTTGTATTTCTGTGGAGTCAGTTGTTACCTCACTTCTTTCATTTTGATTTTGTTTATTTGGGTCCTCTCTCTTTGCTTCTTGGAGAGCCTGGATAGAGGTTCATTAATCTTGTTTATCTTTTTAATGAACCACCTCTTATTTTTATTGATCTTTTGTAATTTTTTGTGTGTCTCTAAGTCGTTTATTTCCCCTCTGATTTTTATTATTTTCTTCCTCCTGCTTACTCTGGGCTTTTCTTGTTGCTCTCTTTCTAACTCTGGGTTGTAGGGTTAGATAATTTATTACCATTTTTTTCTTGTTTTTTGAGGTAGGCCTATGGAGCTATAAACTTCCCTCTCAAGACTGCTTTCACTGTGTTACATAAATTTTGGATTGTTTTGTTTTCATTGCCATTTGTTACCAGGATGCTTTTTATTTATTCTTTGATCTCTTTGGCAATCCAATCATTGTTTAATAGCATGCTATTTAGCCTTCAAGTGTTTTACTTTTTCAATGTTTTTATTGTAGTTGTTTCTAATTTTATGCTGTTGTAGTCTGAGAAGATGCTTGATATTATTTCTAACTTTGTGAATTTGATACTTTGCCTATGACCAATATATGTTTTAGCTTTTAAAATGTCCTCTGTGCACTTTTGAAGAATGTATATTCTGTAGCTTTGGGCTGAAATGGCCTGAAGATGTCAATTAATTCCATGTAATCTAGTGAGTCATTTAGGATTGACTTTTCTTTGCTGATTGTTTGTTTAGAGGATTTATCCAGTGGTGTCAATGGAGTATTAAAGTCCCCTACTATGACTGTATTGCTTTTGATCACTCCCTTGATATCTTCCAAAAGTTGTTTTATGTATTTGGGTGCTCCTGCATTGGGTACATATATGTTTACCAGAGTTATATCCTCTTGCTTGCTTCCTTTAGTATTATGAAGTAACCTTCCTTAGTTCTTCTTGTGGCCTTCACTTTGAGGTCTACCAGTAATTTGTCAGATATAAGTATTGCTACCCCAGGTTCTTTTTCATTTTCATTTGCCTGAAATTTTTTTTTTGCCATCCCTTCACTATCAGTCTGTGTGAATCCTTTGTTTTGAGGTGTGTCTTTTCTAGACAGAAGATATACATGTTTTCTTATCCATTCAGCTACCCTATGTCTTTTGATTAGAACATTTAATCCATTATTATTCATAGGTACTTGTTTGTCACCATTTTTATTCTTTATGCCTGTGTTCCTTATAGTCTTCCTAATTCTTCTTTTTATAGCAGTCCTTTTAGCATTTCTTACATGACTGGTTTGATGGTAATAAACTCCCTTAGCCCTTTTTTGTCTGTGAAGCTCCTGATTTCACCTTCAGTTTTGAATGATAGCCTTGCTGGGTATATTATTCTTGGATTCAGTCCCTTGCTTTGCATCACTTTGTATATCTCATTCTATTCCCTTCTGGCTTGATGTGTTTCTGTTGAAAAATCAGTTGATAGTCTAATGGGATATTCTTTATAGGTAACTTTATGTCTCTCTCTGGCAGCCTTTAAGATTCTTACTTTGTCGTTGGTGTTTGCCAACCTATCTATACAGTATATTTATCTATTTTTTTGGAAAAGAAGAATGGAGTAGAGATCATATAGGCCTGAGTTTGGTGTAAGCTATTAGTAGAAGAAGAGAACAAATGAGGATAGGAAAAACAAAAGCATAAAATAAAAAAAACAAAAAGACAAACTAACAAACCATCAAACAAATAACAACAACAAAAAAAAAATTGGCCATCAAAGAAAGAGAAGAGAATAGTGCATGTACTTGGAGCAGGGAAGAGGAAATTAGATATATGAGTAATTCCACAAATATTACTGTAATAGTAATGCATCAATAAAGCAAATAAATAAGATCAATTTTTAACAAGGAATAAAAAGAAAGGAGAGAAAAACTGAAGAAGGAACAAGAGAAGAAAAGCCAGATTAAAAGGGGGGAAGTGAGGAAGAAAGTGTTGGTATAAAGGAAAAATGAGATAGAGTAAAATATGATAAAAAAATAAAAATAAAATGTAGAACACTAATCCATAAAAAGATAAAAATACATAAAAAGGAAAGGTTAAAGTAATAATAATAAATAAAACTAATGAAAAAGTAAAATAAAGAAAAGAAAAATATTTATATATATATATATATATATATATATATATATATATATATATATATATATATGAAAGTGAAGTATTGAAGTTTGTTTGCCTCAGCTGAGTTTTAATGCCCCATGGTGCTGATTTAAGAGCCCTCTCTACTCTTCTGTCTTCCACATCTCAGATTCCTGTTAGGCAGTCAGCACCATGTTGAAGTTCCCAGTGTCCCACTGCTCCTCTATGTCAGACACCACAGCCTTGATTTCAGCCAGATGGGATCAATCTGCTTGCTTTGTTTGCCTGTTTTCAGGCATATTTATACAAGTGTCTATTTCTGACATGGTCTCTAGGGGGAAGTGTTTCTGTATTAGTTCCCAGACCAAATCCCCTCAACCCAGTCCCTGAGGACTCCATGGGCTTATTTCAAATCTCAGTTTCCCTGCTGACTCAAGGCTGCGCTACTAGGAGGGGCCTGGTCTTCAGGAGAAAAATGGCTGTTGAGGGTAGGAGAGTATAGACTGTCCCAGAGCTGGCTTCCTGATCGCCTCTCTATGTTTTGCTCCCCAGCTTCCACAAAACCACCTTCCCCTGCGCCACAGCCTCGGTGAGTGTTTTAATTGAAAGATCCTATACCCTGAGTTTAGCGCGTAAAAGCAAGAAAATTATAAAGGTGGAGCAACCTAGCCCAAACCAGTTTGGCTTAGTGCAATGTTTCCCAAACTTCTCTCATGATGAGAATCACCTGGTGGAGTTGTTAAAATACAGATTCCTGAATCCCAACTAAGAAGTGCTAAACTAGAATTTTGGGGAACATATAGGTAAAATTGTATAGTTATCTGTATTTTAACAACTCCACCAGGTGATTCTCATCATGAGAGAAGTTTGGGAAACACTGGGTTAGTGGATAGAGCATCGGCCTGCAGACTGAAAGGTCCCAGGTTCGATTCCTATCAAGGGCATGTACCTTGGTTGCAGACACATCCCCAGTGGGGGGTGTGCAGGAGGCAGCTGGTCGATGTTTCTCTCTCATAGATGTTTCTAGCTCTCTATCCTTCTTCCTTCCTCTCTGTAAAAAAAAAAAATCAATAAAATATATTTTTAAAAAATAATAATGGAGCAACCTGCACTGCTATGCATCTATCTCCCCTGGCACTGTGTAGCCAGTACAGAAAGAACATCAGGCTGCCTTTCTGGGCATAACTTCCCATGGCTGTGGGCTTACATCTAGAGTTCCCCGCTGCAAGCAGCCTTGTGGACCCCCTTCTACAGTCAAGTGTTACACATATCCTCAGGGACATGGAGTTGGTGCAGGCAGTCTCCCTTTGACACTATTCCTGGCTGCACTCATTTCTCCCTCCAGCCCAGAGCTCCAATTCTACGACTCTCCAGGTGACTTCTTACCTTTCTGTTCATGGATTGTCTCACCAGCTGTGTTTAATTCACCAATTCGGGGTGGAAGTTATTCAATTCAGCTGTTTCTTCTCTCTACTCCATGAGAAGGTGCCAGACCTATCCACCTAATCAGCTGCCATTTTGTCTTCCCTGGACAAACTTTCTAGGAGCCCAGGGCTGGAGAGGTTGGAATATTAGTATTCATGGGTTTGCAGCAATGCCAGCTGGTCCCTGGCCGATGTGACTGTAGGGTTCTGGGTAATATCTGAAGTCTCCCCAGGTGGAGGTGAGGCCACTCTTCCCTTCAATGCGGCCTCATTGTTTCTTGATTACTTCAAACAACTATGTACACAAGCTATTATTTATACAGAGTTCTTTTTAAAATTATAAGGTAATGTGTGTTAAGGATGATATTATATATCTGGCAGAAGTACCACATCATATCAAATTATTTAAAACAAAATTGTATATGATACATCTTTTCAAGTCCTTAAGACATTATTTCTAGTGGCATAGGTAAACACCAATACTCTCACAATAACATCAATATTAGAACTAAAATACAGAACAACCATCATTCAGAGTCACCTGATATCTATCTTTTTTTTTTTAATAAATCTTTATTGTTCATATTATTACAAATGTTCCTCTTTTTTTTCTCCCCTCCATTGCTCCCCTCCACCAGGTTTCCACCCCAACCTCTGCCCTTTCCCCACCCCCCATTACCCTCATCCATAGGTGCACAGTTTTTGTTCAGGCTCTTCCCGCACTCCTTCCCCCCTTCCCTTTTCCCCGAGAATCATCAGTCCACTCCCTTTCTCTGCCCAATTCTGTTATATTCACCAGTTTATTCTGTTCATCGGATTTTTTATTCACTTGAATTTTAGATTCACTTGTTGATAGATATGTATTTGTTGTTCATAATTTTTATCTTTATCTTTTTCTTCTTTCTCTTCTTGAAGAAAACTTTTTAGCATTTCATATAATACTAGTTTGGTGGTAATGAACTCTTTTAGCTTTTTATCTGTGAAGCTCTTTATCTGCTCTTCAACTCTGAATGATAGCTTTGTTGGGTAGAGTTATATCGGTTGTAGGTTCTTGCTATTCATCACTTTGAATATTTCTTGCCACTCCCATCTGGCCAGCATAGTTTCTGTTGAGAAATCAGCTGACAATTGTATGGATGCTCTCTTGTAGGTAATTAACTGTTTTGCTTTTAATATTCTCTCTTTGTCTTTTGCTCGTGGCATTTTAATTATGATGTGTTTTGGTGTGGTCCTCTTTGGATTCCTTTTGTTTGGAGTTCTGTGTGCTTCCTGGATTTGTAAGTCTATTTCTTTCACCAGCTAGGGAAGTTTTCTGTCATTATTTCTTCAAATAGGCTTTCAGTATCTTGCTCTCTCTCTCTTCTTCTGGCACGCCCATAATTTGGATGTTGGTATGCTTGAAGTTGCCCCAGAGGCTCCTTACACTATCTTCATATTTTTGCATTCTTTTTGCTTTTCCAGTTGGGTGTTTTTTATCTCTTTGTATTTCAAATCTTTGACTTGATTCTTACAATCATCTAGTCTGCTGTTGTATCTCTGTATATTATTTTTTATTTCAGTCAGTGTATGCTTAATTTCTAGTTGGTCATTTTTCATATCCTTGAGGATCTCACTAAGTTTATTTGCTTTCTCTAGAAAATTCTTGAAAAACCTTATAGCCGTAGTTTTGAACTCTATATTCAGTTGTTTGCTTTCCTCAATTTCTTTCATTTGTGACCAATTTCTTTGTCTCAGCATATTGGCTGCTTCCCTGTGTTAATAGAGTGGCTTTGTGTGCTAGGTGTCCTATAGGGCTCAGTAGTTCAGCCTCCCCAGTTACCTGAGGTGGACACTCTTGGTGCACCCCTTTGTGAGCTGTGTGCATAGTCTTGTTTTAATTAAGCTTTGATTGTTGTTGGTATTACTGGGAGGAATTAACCTCCAGGCCAATTGGCTGTGAGGATCAGCTGTGTCTACAATGGGAGAACTTCTGTGCTGGAGACACCCTTATGAGACAAGACTTAACAAAGCCTCTGTGCTCAGCTTGGATGGGGTAGAGTCTCAGGGCAGAGCAGACAGCAATGGCTTCCATCAGCCCTGTCCTAAAAGGCCCCTGGGTCTCAGTGTCCTGCGGTAATCACTGCAAGCACCTCTGAGAAAAAGCCGCCCTTGTGTTTCACCCCCTGCCATAGAGTCCAATTTCTCTTTGAATGAGTCTGGGTCCCCAGAGTCTGCCCAGAACTGGAGTTCAGAGCTAGCCGGAGCTTTTGTGTCCCTCTTGGTTGAGAAAGCCAGCTGTGTACTCAGTTGCCAGCCCTCTCCACACACATGCCTCAGTACTTCTGCCTTCTTCAGCTCCTCTGAGTCTCAGTGTGCTTTTCTCTTTCATTATAGTTATAGAATTTCCACTCATTCAGCCTTTCTGTGATTCTGGATAATGTCCGTTTTGTCTATTAGTTGTAGTTTTGAAATTGTTGTGCGAAGCAGCAGTTTAAGTGTTTACTGCCTCCATCTTGGTTTCTTCTATAATATGTTTTTAATCAAAAGAGATATCTCCACCATAAGAAGAAATGGGTCCTGGCCCCACACCATAAACTGAGCCTCTGGTTCCAGAGCTAGAAAGAGAAATCCCTGTAACCTCAGGCTGTGAAAATCAGTGGGGATTGTGGCTGAGTGACACTAAGGCTGCTAGAGACCCATCAGTTCCTCTTTAAATATATGTATCTTTTTTTTATTGATTTAAGAGAGGAAGGAAGAGAGAAAGAGTGATAAAAGCATCAATGATGAGTGAGAATCATCTATTGGCTGCCTACTGCATGACCCCACTAGGGACTGAGCCTGCAACCTAGGCATGTGCCCTGACTAGGAATTGAACTGTGATCTTGAGGTTCATAGGTCAATGCTTAACCACTGAGCCACTCCAGCTGGACCCAGAACTTTCTTTTAAGGGACCCGCACACAAGCTTACATGGCCCCACTTCCTCTGAGCTCTAGTGCTAGCAGTGGTTTTGGGGATGCAGGGATATACATGGAGGAACTGGATTGTCTGTCATTGGGATAGGAACATGGGGGAAGTTTTCTCCTAAACTGGGATGCTCACAGGTCATTGCTTCTGTACTGGAACCTCTCCTCATGCAACGATGGCTGGAAGCCATATCTGAGTTTCCATCAGCACGGCCACACTTTTTGCTCCATTCTGGTGATTCCCTGAGACCCTACCTCACTCAATTTGTAGCCCCAACCAAAGTGTTTGCAGCAGCTTTTCTATATGAATGGCTTGTTCCAGATGAGGCTTCAGACTTTGCTAAAAATCTCTCAAACAAGCAGCAGCTGGTGCCAGCATGCCCCAAACCTGTCAATAAGAAGCCCAAGACTTGGCACTAGCACCAACCTGTCTTGCTTCACAGCTAGGCCATGCCTGGGCACTTCCAAGCTGGTCCTCACAGGCAATTGGTCTGGAGGTCAATTCCTCCCAGGGATACCAACAACAATCAAGGCTCAACTACAACAATATTGTGCACATAGCACCCACAGAGCTGCACCTAGAAAGCGCAGCTCAGGAGACTGTGGAGACTGAGCCATTGGGCCCTTCAAATCACCTACTACACATGGCCACTATACCAAGTCCAGGAAATATACCTAATACATATAAATAAACACAGGGAAGCAGAGAAAAAATGCAGAAACAAAGAAATATGACACAAATGAAAAGAAATGGAAGCAAGTAAACTACTGGATACAAAGTTCAAAAAATAATTATAAAGTTACTCGAGAATCTTAATGAGGGCTTCAACAAATTTAATGAGAGCTTTAAGGGACTTAGTGAGATTTATAAGAATCTTAGAATTTCAAAGACATGAAAAAGGACCAATCAGAAATTAAGCATACCTTAGACTTACATTTTTGTGGCTTTGTTTACCTTTCAAACTCATCTCATTTTGACAGTGTTAACATAAAAATATTCAAACTTCTAAAGAATTTTTGTGAGTTTATTTGAGTCAAACTGTTCACAATTGCCAGAAGCAGAACTTGAAAGGATTGAGACAATGCTCCAGAAAATGGTGGGTTACATTTATATTTATACATTTTAATCAAAGGAAAGGCTTACATGAAATCCATTGGTGATACTAGAGAGGTGGGAGAAAGCAAAACAGGGAAAATATAAAAAGTAATTGGATAAAAAGTAAAATAATACACATACTTAGGTGGGTGCAGGAACAATTAGCATGATAGCGATTAAGGGATTTGTGTTATCTGTCCTGTTTCCCCAGACACATTAGGTTGTGCCACAAGGGGTCCAGAAAAAGGGATGTTACAAGTTATCCAGACATTTCAAGGGTATGTTATTATAGATAGGTTCAGTTAAGGTAAAGGTTGATCTTGTCAGGGGAAGACATTGGCCTAGGATGTAACTACCCACCATAAGTGCTTTTAGTTTAATTTAAGACCATCATTTGTGGTTATTTTAGGTCTCTGAGTTTGCCAAACAGCCATGCAGGCCTTCCCTGAGCTTGTCAAATTAGCATGTGGCCACTTTTGTCCAGAACAGAAAAAACACAAATGTAGTTACCATCTGACCAAATTCATTCAGATTCACAGAGGCCAATGTAGGAATGAAACACAGCTCCTTCTAGAGAAACCTGACCCTTGAAACTCATTGTCCCTTTAACTTCCTTTTGCACTAAACCCTATCTCAAGATATAATCATCCCTGTTTCTATACAGCTCCTGGAGTAGCTGTCATTGACACAGAATGGAGGGTAGAACACAATTTCAGAGGGACCAAGAGGAAAAATCTAGAATTTTTATTATATTAAATCATGGAGAGGGAATCTTCTCAGTTGTTAGAATCTGAGTGGTTCACATTTCATCAACTCATAGGAAATAGTATCTGAATATGACAAAATCCTAGTGGGGTTGAAATTTGTCATTTCTGGTTGAGAAACAATGACCTTTATTTATCAGGTGCAAAATTATCTATAAGATGTTCTAACTTGTAAAGATTAAGAACATTCCTGGGATTACTGCTGCCTGGAAAACTCCTGAGTGTAGATGCCTTGAAAACAGAGGCTGGGGTCTCTAGGTGATGCCTCAGGACATTTTATTGCCCTGGTATAAAGAGTTCCAGAAAAACAGCTGGTGGCTGTTTCACTCCAAACATGAAAGAAGGAGGAGAAAAATGTTGCAGAGGGAATATAGTAACTAAAATTAGTGGGCTGATTGAAAAAGATGAACAGGAGAGGAAAGCTTTTACAAAGAGTCTCCTAAGGAATCTTGGTATTTTAAGATAATTTCATAAAAAGGATTCTGTGGACTAATGATCTTGGGAAATGCTACTCCTCTTGAAGAATCGCAACTGCTTTGATACGCTAATGAATACTATAATTTTTTATTCATAATTACCCATACTTATTGACCCATAGAAAAATATTTTATGAACCATACTTTGATAAAATCCCCATTCTGAGAAATAGCTAGGTAGCAATAGAGTAAGAAATATATTTGTATGAATGAAAACCAGGGACATTGGCTTATATGGTTGAAAATGTTGTCCCAAGATGTGAAGTGACCCTTAAGATCCTTTGTCCTAGTTGAGCTGATAAATGACCTAAAAAAACCCCACAACAACTAAGAAACTTATTGATAAGGGAGACAGAGATGTACAGACATTTTTGTCTCCAGAACCTTGACCAGAATTTACAGCTTGTTTCCTACTTCTGTCTTTCAATAATTCTTTATGCTAATGAGCCTGGCATTATGTCTCAGCATCCTCTACCTGCTTAATTATTCTTGATTGCTTCTGTGGTACATGCATAACTTCAGGTTAAACGATGCAGACAACCCTTTCCTCTTCTCTGACTGTGACAGTGTATCATAATTGAACGATTCCTGCCTCTCTGGCCACCCCCTATCTTCCAAAGTGCATCCCTGTACATTAATCTGCTGGTTAAATATTGATAGCAAGCCTCTGCCTTAATATTTATTTTGTTGTTCCATTTTTGCTGCATATAAGGATAATCTATTTGTTTTTGTCTTTCCAACCTGTTAAATCAGGACTGAGTCAATCTTTCCTGTTTTGAACCTTCTTGTCCAATCATAGCTAGAGGGTGTTTTGGAGAATGAACTGATACCAGCTTTGAAATAGTTTTCTAAGCACAGTATATGTGCTGCCATAGCCAGTAGGGGTCAGAAGGACATTTCTCTCTGAGGTAGAGTGGCTGGTGGTGAGAAAGGAAAGCCTAGAGGCAATTCTTCCATTGATCATCTCTCTTTGCATGTTATATTCTAAAGGTAACCTAAGAAAAAGGGGGCCAGTTGGGCAGTTTTTATGTCTGCCATGGAATGTTGGCCCTGGAGCTTTTATGGTTAGTAACTTGTAATAAGAGTGGTAGATGATGGAATAGCAGAATTTCCCTTCAAAAATAAAGACCTGGATGCAATTTCTGGCCTTGACAAAAGTCTATTGGAGGCTCTTAGGCAAGTAACTGAACTCTGTCCAGTTGTCCCAAATGCTTCACAGGCTCATGTGGGAGCATTAAGTGATAAGTGAGTAAAAAGCATCTTTGAAAATATGCAATACTGTGCTGCAAAAGAAATGTAAATACAATCCTTGAAGATAAGCAAATCCTTATTCTGCTTTAATCAGAATGCTGTCAGTGGTACTCTTCAAATCTTGTTTCCTAAACTTGAATCTATGACCTTCCCCCCCCCAACAGAAAGGCCACTGTTGCCTAGTGTGCCTGTTTTGGGGCAGGGTGCAATGATTAAATCTTAGATACATTTGTGTTACTGACAAAGAAGATTAAACAGATATGCTCTTGACTAGTCCAAGCCCTGTATCCCTTTTCATTTACCAGTGACTTGTGAAGTCTCTGTTTGCCACTCCATCTGCCTTGAGGGCAATTGGGGCCAGCAGCAACCACTCACACCTGCTGACAGTGTGGAAGATCAGGGCTGGCTCTGAGTACTAGCAGTAGGTGTGAGCAGGGCTGGCATTGGAAGCTGATGTGAGCACCTGGTGGGACTGTGGCAAACAGGAGCAGACTTTTCAGTAACCCCATGACAGTGACTAGCACCTCACCTTCGTCTGGCGCCCCCACTCATCTGCTCCACCATCCCACCACAGCTGACATCCACCATCTTCTGCAAGTGCCCCGTGGTGGTCAACACATCTCATAGCGACTGGTTGTTCAGTTTTTCCACCATTTGGTCTATTTGCATATTATATATATATATATATATATATATATATATATATATATATATATATATATGTATATATATATATATATATATATATATATATAGAGAGAGAGAGAGAGAGAGAGAGAGAGAGAGAGAGAGAGAGACTAGTGGCCCAGTGCATGAAATTCGTGAACATTAAAAGGGAATTAATTAGAGGAAATTTTTAATATTGCTATTTGTCCTTTATGTCAGAGATGAAAGAAAATTAGTAAAATGTATGTGAAAATCTTACTCCTGTCAGAGTCTGGGGCATGCTGCAGGGCCCAGAATAATGTTCCTGCCCACCCACACACACCTTGAAATCACGTAAGACCCAGACCCGGCCGGCCCCACCCCCATTGGGCAAGATTCAGACCCAGCCATCCCCACCTCCATCAAACCCTGCCAGGTGGGAGATGCAGCCTCAGGTCCCTGGTGCACACTGGGCTGGGGGCCCAGCCTCAGATCCTCCAGTGTACCCTTAGGTTCCCCATCCCAGTGCTGGGGTTGGGGTCACACGTTGAAGTCCCCTGTCAAGCCCTGCCAGGTTGGGAGCCCGGCCTGCGGTCCTCTGAACTGGGCCAGTGTGAGGGGCATGCCTTCACATCAAACCCCACCAAGCAGGGGGGTGGGCACAGCCTGAGGTACCCTATCAAGCCCTGCCAGCCAGAAGGCATGGCTTGAGGTCCCCTGACCCGGCACTAGGGGGCACAGCCTCAGGCCCTGCTGTTGACTTGTTATGGGAACCCCGACTCCACGATGGATGCAGCCATCTTATGTTATAGGAACCCCACTGTGGGTGCAACCATCTTTGCGATAAGGTGAGGGTTAATTTGCATATTACCTATTTATTATATAGGATATGGGTTAATGCTTGCTGATACAGGAAATAATCCTTTGCATTGGTCAAGTGGGAGGGCATAGTGCCAACTTTCCAGATATTTCCAGGTGATTCCTCCTATCCTCTGAGTCATGGGGAATTTAAAGTTTCTTTAGCAGTAATGTCATCTGTAATCATAGAAACTAGAATCTGAATAGCTAACCTCCAGCAGTCTACTTATTTTGTGCCTGACCTATTCTTCAATGGATTTTGATTTGAAATTTCTTGTAACTCCATATTCTGTCACATTGCCATGCTTTTTGCAAATTATTAGAATATTCTCCCTACTCCTATCTTCTTCTCCTTAAGTATTTGTCTGTGAACTTTCTACTCATTCTTGGAGCTGTATCTCAAATTCCCATTCAGTATATGCCTTCCTAATCCTTGCAAGTGAAGGGGAAATATCTCTGTAACACCTTGATCATGTTCACAACAGCAAACATGAACTTCATCACATCTGCTTATTTTTTATTAGTCAGCCTACAGACAATAGAAGCTTATTTCATATAGTTCAATAGGAAGAATTCAATGTAATAAATTAGTAACGAAGGTGCTGAGAGTGTTGATAAGCCAAAGAGGGGACAATGAGGTAATGCAGATTTTAGTTACACTAGGAAACTGCTAGCTTGATGCTAGGGCTGGAGGAACAATGGCAATAAACTGTTCTCAGATACCAGAAGGCTAACAGGCCAGGTCTGGTCCATGGGGCAGGAACCACTGGGACACCACCCAGTGCAGAGAGATGGGGATAGATATCCGGTCATCTCCCTACCACCCAACTGCCAATCTTCTGCCAGTGCTTAAATGCCTTAAAAGTGGCCTGGGAAATGCAGCTCCCAAGGAAAGAACTAAGATTGGGTCAGAGAGTAAAGAAGCAAGTGACTAGCTCATATACTTCTTCCCCTCAGTAGACACTGAGCTTCCTTTTGGTACCCCCTGCACAAGAAAGATACTACATAAATCTGTTGAGTAAAGGTCTGACTTAAAGTAAGATCTATTTTCTTTGTATTCCTGTCAAAGGACTAAGTGTCAGATTCCTTGCACAAATTCAGGGAAAACAATAATCAGGCTACTCCATGAAGGAACAAATTCTGAAAAACTCAATGAGGGAAAAATATGTTCTTGCCTGAGGAAGGTGGGTAAGGTGGATGGTAATGCTGGAGCCACTTGTATAGACTCTCAAGACCTGATGTGCCCAATTTTCCCTACTCTGTGTTCAGTGAAGTCACATGGGTAGCTTGAAATTGACCATGGTGCGTCTATTTACACTTCACTCATTGACAAACACTACCAATCAGGGCCTTTTTCTTTTTCCCTTCTTAGATATTTGTAAAACATTTCCCAGTGCACTGCTGTGAGGAGAGTAATCCCATTTTTTCCAACTCCTAACATTTGATAAAGCCCATCAAATAAAAGACTACTAGGAACACACCTGCATCCAAACAAGCCAAGGTATTTCTCCTGCACCAGGGGTAATGGGACTGGGGGACATCTCATTGAGAGGGAGTGAGGAGGGGCTTAATAATGGATCTGGGCTCTGTAGGAAGATTTTTACAGGAGCCTGAGGAAGGGGGCAGCTCTACCTGTGAGCTGCCATGAAGCACAGGATAGAAAAGGTGTTAGTAACAATCATGATTTAGGAGTAAGAAGGCAGTGGGGCTGGGGGAGCCATTGGGAAAGAAGTTACCATTAGGTAAGAAAGGAGAGAGGCTGCCCATCATTTCACAGCTGAGAGACACCTTGCCTATGTGGCCTTGGCCATGTCTCATCAGATAATTTTTTTTTTTTTTTTTTTTTTTAGGTTCTGCTAGGAACTACACAGTCTGATTACCAGCAAGTCTAAGAAGTGGTCTTGGGGTCGTGTGTTCTTAGAAATTGACAAGTTCAGATAATTGTGGAATGTTGTGTCCAAACCCCTTATCACCGGATTTGGAAACCAGGACTGCTTGCTGTGTCAAAACACCCCCTAGTCACAGAGTCTCCAGGTGAGAGTTGGCTGTCCACTCCCACTGAAGTGAGTCAAACAGCAAAGCTTCTTATAATCTAGAACATGAAAAAATATTGCTTTCCAGCACAATTTCACTGCTATGAATAAACTAAAGCAGTTTTCCCAGGTTTGTGCCTTCTACCAACCTTTACCTACTCATTGATTACTTCAGACTCACCAGTCTGCCATTGGATTAATAAGAAACATGGCTTCCTTTTTACCCAACTCAGTGCAGATACAGGGAGAGGTTTTAAGAGCTATATGTCTTAAACATTTTTGTCTCCAGAACCTGACACAATGCCTGGCACAAAGTAAGTGCCTAATAAGTGCTTGTGCAATTAAACCCTAGGAGATGGAAGTATTTCGGAGTGAGGTAGGACTGTTGGCACTTCTCAGGCCACAGTGTTTGGCCAGTTCTATGCCCTGTGCATTTACAGGTTGTTTGTTACCACCATAATCAAGTTCCTTTTTCTGTAGAAAGTGCCATCTCACTGATAGGAAGGAAAGTGCGGTATCTGCAGCTGTATCCTCTAAGTGTGGCCCTGCCTGCAAGTAAACATGAAACATGATCTTTTTTTGGAGTTCAAATCCAAAAAGCCAATAACTGCCAGAACCTTTCAGCTGGGTTTCTCTTATTTTGGTCCACAAACCACCTGCACCTGGATCACCTGAAGTGCTCGTTGAAAAATGCAACTTCCAGTCTCCACCCCAGATCAACTGATTAGAACCTCAGCACTGGAAACCCCGGTCTGCATCTTTGATAAACTTCCTTGTTTGATGCCTGTGCACACTAAGATATGAAAACAGTGCACCAAGATGGTGTGGATTTTTTCTGATTTTTTTCAATTAAAAAATCAACAGGAATGCACAGATTCCATTGTCTCATTCAGCCAATGTTCACTGAGAGTAAGATATGGAGGTAATAATAATGCACAAGCACTCAGGAGCTTGCAGTCTTCCCATAAACTCATCTGTCAAGACTATTTGTTAAGAAAGGTCTCATTTTCCATTTCTTAGGCCAAAAACACAAAATGGCATCATGCTTCCTGACCAACAATTTGAATTGCTAATATTTACAAATCAGCTGTTTATAGTAGTTCCTTTTCAGAAGATGAGACTACTTGGAGTGGGAAGACTTACTTACCCTGTTGTACTGCTTCCTCCACCCCAGTCCACTCTCCACATCCTGATCTGGCTCCCAGGTCACTGCCTGCCCCCTCCCACTGCTGGTTGCCTCATCTTCTTCAGGATCTGGGGCACTGGCCATGCTGGGATCTGAGGCAGGAACAATAATAGCTCCCAGACCTTGGACCCAACTGACCAGACCACTGGAAGGTCTTAATATCTGTTTCTATCTCTTACTAGATTTGTGGCCTAGCACTTTTTTGGAGCGTCTACTTTTCCCATAACTTCCAGATTCTGAGGATGTTCAGTGTAGTGAGCATCTCACTTGCTCAAAGGCTAGTTGGGGCAGGTTGTGTCCCACATCAGGCAAACTTTGGCTAATAAAGGACAAGACAGGCAAGAGCGTCAGAGAAAAATCTTGTGTATTTTATGCCTTTAGGTCAATACAGGAGAAAGAGAGCTACACAGACACACTGAAAAAGTGTTCATGGGGAGACAAAGAAATAGCCCATATATAAAAGAAAAGGAGGCACCAGAAAAGGAAGAAAACAAAATGGGGGCAAGCAATATGTCAGGAAAAGATTTCAGAGCAATGGTCATAAGGACGCTGAAAAGGTTGGAAAATAAATTCAACAATATGTGTAAGAACCAAGAGGAAATGAAGAAGAACCAAGAATAAATGAAAAATTACATCATTGCAATAAACAACTCAATAGAAAGCATCAACAGTAGACTAGAGGAAGTGGAGGAACACATCAGCGAGCTAGAAGACAAGGTAGGAAAAAATACCCAAGTAGAGCAGCATCTAGAAAAACAAACAAACAAACAAACAAACAAACAAGAGGAGAGCCTAAAGGAACTTCAGGACAACACAAAAAAGAAACAACATCCAAATTTTAGGGGTGCCAGAAGGAGAGGAAACTGAGCAAGGAATAGAAAACCTGTTTGAAAAAATATTAACAGAAAAGTTTCCTGATGTAGGGAAGAAAAAAAACTCACACAAATCCAAAAAATTCACAGAGTTCTAAAATAAAATGAACCCCAAAAGACCAACACCAAAACACATTATAATTAAATTGGCAAACACCAAGGACAAAGTAAGAATCTTAAAAGTGTCCAGAAAGAGACAGAACATTACCTACAAAGGATCCTCCATCCGACTAGTGACTAATTGATCAACAGAAACACATCTAGCCAAAAGGGAATGGAATGAAATATACAAAGTCATGTAAAGGAAGGGTCTGAATTCAAGAAAACTGTAACCAACAAGGCTATCAGTCAAGATTGAGGGAGAAGTCAGGAGCCTCAGAGACAAAAAAGGACAAAGGGATTTTATTACCACCAAACCAGCAATGCAAGAAATGCTAAAGGATCTGCTGTAAAAAGAAGAAATAGGAAGGGAAGAAGGAACACAGGAATAAAGAATAAAAATGGCAACAAACAAATACCTATCAATAATAACTTTCAATGAAAATGGATTAAATGCCCCAATCAAAAGAAATAGGGTAGCTGAGTGGATACCCAACTATCTGCTGTCTAAAGCAACCCACCTCAGAAGATAGGACTCACACAGACTGATGGTGAAGGGATGGACAAAGGTTTTCAGAAGAATGATAATGAAAAATCAGCTGGGGTATCAAGACTTATATCTGACAAATTAAACCCCAAAGTGAAGGTTATAACAAGAAATAAGAAAGGCCACTACATAATACTAAAGAGATCAATTCAACAAGAAGATATAAATCTGTTAAACATATATACACCCAAATGCAAGAGCACCCAAATACATTAAAAAACTTCTGGAGGATATCATGGGAGAGATTGACAGCAATACAGTCATAGTAGGGGACTTTAATACTCCACTAACACTACTGGACAAATCTTCTAAACAAACAAACAAAAATCAGCAAAAAAAAAAAAAATCAATCCTAATTGATTCACTAGATCAGATGGAATTAATTGCCATCTTCAGAAGATTTCAACACAAAGTAACAGAATATGCATTCTTCCCAAGTGCACATGGGTCATTTTCAAAGAAACCATATATTGGGACACAGGCAAAGTCTCTTCAAATACAAGAAGATAGAAAGCATATCAAGCATCTTTTCAAATCACAATGGCATAAAACTAGAAATAAACTACAATAAAAACAATTTAAAATATCAAACAGCTAGAGGCTAAATAGCATGCTATTAAACAATGATTGGTTTGCCAAAGAGATCAAAGAAGAAATAAAAAGCATCCTGGTAACAAATGGCTTTGAAAACAACAATCCAAAATCTATGGGACACAGTGAAAGCAGTCTTGAGAGGGAAGTTCATAGCTCTACCAACCTACCTAAAAAAAAAAAAAAGAAACAATCGTAAAAATTATTTAACCCTACAACTCAAAGAGTTAGAAAGAGAGCAACAAGAAAAGACCAGAATGACCAGAAGGAAGAAAATAATAAAAATCAGAGCAAAGATAAACAACAAAGAGACCAAAAAAACAATACACGAGATCAACAAAACCAAGACCTGGTTCTTTGAAAGGATAAACAAGATCGATGAACCTTTAGCCAGGCTCACCAAGAAGCAAAGAGATAAAGACCCAAATAAAATCAGAAATGAAAGAGGTGAAGTAACAACCAATCCCACTGAAATACAAATGATAATGAAAAATAGTATGTGAAAAATCACATAAACAAAACGACAAAATGCCCACTTTCACCACTCCTTTTTGACATAGTACTGGAAGTGCTACTCATAGTGAACAACCTAGATTAATGGACATATTCTTAGGAATATACAAGCTCCCAAAACTCAATCAAGAAAAACAAAAACAAAAAAAAACCCCAACACCTGAATACGCTGATAACTACTGATAAAATTGAAACAGAGATCAAAATCTTCCAGCAAACAAAAGCCCTGCTCTGGACAGCTTTACAGAGGAGTTCTACCAAGCATTCAAAGAAAACTAAAACCTATCCTCCTCAGCCTATTCCAAAAAATTCAAAAGGAAGGTACACTTCCAAGCTCTTTCTATGAAACCAGTATCCCCCTAATCCCAAAACCAGATAAAGATACCACAAAAAATAGAACTAGAGGCCAATATCATTGATGAATATAGATGCTAAAATCCTCATAAAAATTCTAGCAAATTAGATTCAGCAATACATTAATAAGATCATGCACCATGACCCAGTGGGATTTATTCTAAGAATGCAAGGATGATACAATATCCACAAATCAATAAATGTGATACATCAAATAAACAAACTGAGAGACAAAAATCACATAATCATATAATCAATGCAGTAAAAGCATTTGACAAAAATGTGACACCCTTTCTTGATAAAAAAAAATCTCACCAAGGTGGGAATAGAGGGATCACAACTCTACATAATAAAATCCTTATATGACAAACCACATCATACTCAATGAGCAAAAATTATACTCATTTCTTCTAAGAACAGAAACAAGACAGGGATGCCCACTTTCACCACTCCTGTTTGACATAGTACTGGAAGTGCTACCCATAGTGATCAGATAAGAAGAAGAAATAGAAGGTATCTAAACTGGAAAATAAGTAAAATGTGTATTCACCGACACATCATATTATACATAGAAAACCCCAAATACTTCATAAAAAAAAAAAACTATTAGACCTAAGAAATGAATTTGGCAATCTAGCAGGATACAAAATCAACATCCAGAAATCTATGGCCTTTTTATACATCAATAATGAACTCACAGAATGAGAAATGAAAAAAAAATCTAATTTACCATTTCACCAAAAAAATTAAGATACCTAGGAATAAACTTAACTAAGGATGTAAAAGACCTGTACTCAGAAAACTTCGTGACATTGAAAAAAGAGATAGAAGAAGATAGAAACAAATGGAAGAACATTCCATGTTAATGATTGTTAGAATCAACATCATTAAAATGCCCATACTACCCAAAGCAACCTACAGATTCAATGCAATCCCTATTAAGATACCAATGGCATATTTCAAAGATCTAGAACAAATTCCAAAAATTCATCTGTAACAAAAAAAGACCCTGAATAGCCACAGCTATCCTGAGAAAGAAAACAAAGTTGGAGGGATCACAATACCAGATATCAAGCTATATTATCAAGCCACAGTCCTCACAATTGCATGGTACTGGCACAAGAACAGACAAATAGACCAATGGAACAGAAAAGAGAACACAGAAATTGATCCAAGCCATTATTCTCAATTAATATTTGACAAAGACAATAAAATTGAGTCAAAATAGCCTTTTTAATAAATGGTGCTGGGAAATTTGATCAGATCCAAGCAAAAAAATGAAATTAGATTACCAACTTACACCATACACAAAAACAAACTCAAAATGGCTAAAGGGCTCGAATGTAAGACAGGAAACCATAGAAATCCTACCAGACTCCATAGGCAGCAATATGATGCTGAAGCAGTATCTTTACAGACACAAATCCTTGGGCAAGAAAGAGTAAGGAGAAAATTTTTAAAAAATGGTACTACATAAAAATAAAAAGCTTCTGTACAGCAAAAGAAACCATTGACAAAATATCAAAAGCCCACTGCATGGGAGAACATATTTGCCAATAATGTTTCTGACAAAGATTTAATCTCCATAATTTACAGAGAACTCATACAACTTAACAAAAGGGATATAAACAATCCAATCAAAAATGGGCAAAGGATCTAAATAGACACTTTTCAAAAGAATTATTACAAAAGGCCCAGAGACTTATGAAAACATGTTCAAAGTCACTAGACATCTGAGGGATGCAAAGCATAACAAAAATGAGGTACAATCTCACACCTGTCTGAATGGCCACCATCAATAAATCAACAAATGATAAGTACTGGCAATGATGTGGAGAAAAAGCAACCCTCCTGCACTGTTGATGGGAATGCAGACTGGTGCAGCCACTGTGAAAGACAGTATGGAGTTTCCTCAAAAAGTTGAGAATAGAACTGGCATTTGATTTAGCAATCCCACTTCTAGGACTATATCCCAAGAAACCAGAAATACCAATCAGAAAGGATATATGCACCCCTAAGTTCAGAGCAGCACAATTTACAATAGCTAAGATTTGGAAACAACCTAAGTGCCCATGAGCAGATGAGTGGATTATAAAACCGTGGTACATCTACACAATGAAATACTATTTACAACAGCATGGATGGAACTGGAGAGTATTTTGCTAAGCTAAATTAGCCAGTTGGAGAAAGATAATTATCACATGATCTCACCCATATGTGAGATATAATGATCAACATAATTTGATGAACAAGAATATGCTGAATAGTAGGGGAGGGAGGGAGGTTAGATTGTAACCAAAGGACTTGTACTCATGCATATTATCATAACCAATGGACACAGACACTGGCTGGGAGGGGGGAGGAGTGGAGGCTTGCCCAGATGGGAATGAGTCGGGGGAAAGGGGAATCTATTGTGGAAAAGGGAGGTATATGTAAAACTTTAGACAATAAATTAAAAAAGAAAAGAAAGTGAAAGGAAAGAAATTTAAAAAAATACTAAAAGACACAAAGCCAAAAGAATTAGAAGGGAACAAAGGGAAGAGAAACAAAAACAAAAAGAACAAGAGGAAAAAAAGAATACAATAGAAGGAGATAAAGAAATCAGCTTAGAAGAAACCAAGATGGTGGCATAGGTAAACACCTATACTGCTACCTCGCACAATAATTTCAAAACTGAAACTGGAAGACAGAGTGGACATTGTCCAGAACCACCAGAAAGCTGGCTGAGTGGAAATTCTACAACTAGAAAAAAAGATAAAAGAACACCGAGTCTCAGAGGAGCTGTGAAGGACAGAGGTGCTGAGACCTGTGCTCAAGGAAAGGGTAGGTGGCGGAATATGTGGTGCTCTGAAAGGGCGGGCAACAAGCTCATGGCTAGCTTTCTCATTCTGGAGGGAAACAAAACCTCCCAACTGCACTGAAATCCATTTCCGGGTGGGACTTTGGGTACTGAGACTCATTTGGGGAGAAACTGGACTGTCTGGCAGCCAGTGAAACTCAGGGAAGCCTTCTCTCAGAGGTGCATGCAGCCATTGCCATGGGACACTGAGACACAGGGGCCTTATACGGTGGGGCTGACGAGAAACCAAGGCTGTCTGCTCAGCCCTGAGATTCAGCCCCATCCAATCTGAGCACAGAAGCTCTTCCAGTGGAAACACAGCTGATACACACAACCAATTGGCCTGGCCTGGAGGTCAACTCTCCCCAGTGATACTAACAATAATCTAGGCTTAACTACAAGAATACACACAGCCCACAAGGGATGCACCAAGGGTGTCACCTCAGGTAACCAGAGAGGCTGAGCCACTGGGCCTTGCTAGGACACCTAGCACACAAAGCCACTCCATCAACTCAGGGAAGCAGCCAAAATGTGGGGACAAAGAGGCATGTAACAAATGAAGGAAATGGAGCTAAAGCAAATGACTGGATATAGAGTTTAAAACCACGGTTATAAGATTTTTCAATAATTTTCTAGAAAAGGCTGATAAATTTAACAAGACCCTGGAGGATATGAAAAAGAATCAACTAGAAATTAGACATACACTGACTGAAATAAAAAATATTATACAGAGACCTAAAAGCAGACTAGAGGATTCCAAGAACCAAGTCAAAGATTTCAAATACAAAGAAGCAAAAAACCCTCAACTGGAATAGCAAAAAAAAAAAAAAAAAAAAAAATCTAAAAAGTTGAAGATAGTGTAAGAAGCCTCTGGGACAACTTCAAGCATACCAACATCAGAATTATGGGGGAGCCAGAAGAAGAGAAAAAGCAAGACACTAAAAACTTATTTGAAGAAATAGTGACCAAAAATTTCCCTCACCTGGTGAAAGAAATAGATTTGCAAGTCTAGGAAGCACACAGAAGCCCAAACAAAAGGAATCCAAAGAGGACCACACCAAGAAACATCATAATTAAAATGCCAAAAGCAAAAGACAAAGAGAGAATATTAAAAGCAGCAAGAGAAAAAGAGTTAGTTACCTTCAAGGGAGCGCCCATACCATTGTCAGCTGATTTCTCAACAGAAACTATGCAGGCCAGATGGGAGTGGCAAGAAATATTCAAAGTGATGAATAGCAAGAACCTACAACCAAGATTATTCTACCCAGCAAAGCTATTATTCAGAATTGAAGGGCAGATAAAGAGCTTCACAGATTAAAAAAAAAAAAAAAAAAAAAAAAGCTAAAGGAGTTCATCACTACCAAATCAGAATTATATGCAATGCTAAAAGGTATTCTTTAAGAAGAGGAAGAAGAAGAAAAATAAAAATTATGAACAATAAATACATATCTATCAACAAGTGAATCTAAAAACCAAGGGAATAAAAAATCTGATGAACAGTATTAACTGGTGAATATAATAGAATCAGGGGAATAGAGAGGGAGTGGACTGACAATTCTTGGGGGGAAAGGGAATTGGGGGATTTGGGAAAAGATTGGACAGAAAGTATACACCTATGGACAAGGACAGTCGTGGGGAGGTAAGGGCTTAGGGTAGGGTAGGAACCTGCTGGAGGGGACCTATGTGAGGGAAAAAGAGGAGCAAATGTAATAATCTGAACAATAAAGATTTATTAAATAAAAGAGAAATCAGCTTATAAATAAAATAGAAGACAAAAAAAAAGCAGAAAAACTTATGATCTGCTATTTATGGATCTCAATGAAATTTGCTCTCAAGTTGTTGAATCTGACCCCCTAGTGTGTTTGTCTTGAGTCTTCTGGGAGTTTCCCTGGTGTGAGTTGCTGTCCCTGCTTGGCCCTGGATAACTTCACTGAAGCGCAGCAGGGCAGATCCCCAAATAGTCTGCTTCATAGTCCAGAGGCTGGCTCTGTTTTAGATATCCTAATTTGAATGTCCCTATTCTGAACTGCTCTCCCTTTCCTCACAGAACATTAATTCAACTTAACTATTTTCCTTTTTGTTGCCTGTATTTTAATATATACCTCATTTCCCTTTCAATAGTAATGTGTTTTAGTTTCATGGATACAATAGTATCACTTATCTTGTAAGAACATTAATTGCAGGTTTGTTTGATTTTTACTTTTTGTTGTTGTTTTGTTCTTTGCTTTATCTTTGTTTTGTTGTTGTTGTTGTTTTCTTTTTTCTTTCATGATGGAGTTTTTCCTTAAGTGCTTGCTAAGCTTTAGTAGTTATTCAACCTTTAAGGTTAGGTACTAAAAGCCTCATTTGGACTCATTGAATATGGGTATAATAAACAGAACAAAATAGTGGGATTTACTTTACAATGATTTTTAACTAGTATGACACAAATTTTTTTAAATGTGCAATACCTTACTATTTAGTCAGAACTCTCTTCCTTAGATTTTCAAATAAAAATTAAATGACAACAGCCAACACAGCAATAGTTGTCCATTGTGGATGCCCTGTCTTGAACCATTAATGTATAGGTCATACAATAGTAGATAAGGTCACAAGGATTGAGTCTTCCTAATTGGACACGTTGCACAATAAGGTTGCATCATGTTGTTTAATTCATGGTATCAGAAATCCTTATGTACAAGTATAGGCACCTGATAGTTTTTAACTCTGGAGCAAAAAGGGAACATAATTATTTTTATTTTTTGTAAACCAACCAAAATTGTACCTATTTTTTGTAAGATTGTGCCACAAAATTTTAGTGATTAGTTTATGTCTGCCATGAGATAAAAAGGGTTAAAAATCACTGCTCTAAGACAACAATATGTCAATGCAACCTTTTAAAGAGAAGAATCCCTAATGTCAATGCATGCAACCATTTCTTTGGGGCCCTGAAATTCCTCAGAAGAGTAGCTATCATCTAACCTTCTGCTTTGGAGGCATTAACCTGACTACCAGTACTATGAAAGCAGGATGGGAAGAGGGGTATTTGAGTCCATAATTCATTATAATGTTTTTAATCTTTCTTTCAGATGTGTCCTTTTCCTTTCCCCACCTTCTATATCTTTGTCTGATGTCCTGAAAGTTAGAGCTTCTCAGGTTCAAATTCCCCAAAGGGGAAAAAAAATGAATTTCTAGTTTTCAATGGGAGAAGGGCATAAAAGAGAGGAACCTAGCCTTTCTTCATGTAAACTTTCTACTGGCTTTCCTATTGTAGCACTTGTCTTTGTCAGATCAGACCGCTGATACAGAATACCCTAATCTGTGGCTTGTAAGCAACAGAAATTTATTTCTCACATCAAAATTAGAGTGCCTGGATGTTTGGGTTCCAGTGAGAGCCCTCTACCAGAGGCAGACTGCTTATTCCTTGCTGCATTCTCACATGAAAAGAACAGAGAGAAGAAAGCTCTCTCCATTATAAAGGCATGATTCCAATTAGAAGGACTCAATCCTCATGACCTTATCTACTAGTATTTTAATTACCTCCCAAAGGTTTACTTCCTAAACCCATCACATCAGTGGGTTAGAGTTTCAACATATGAATTGGAGGTGGAGAGCACACATTAATATTTAATCCATAATAGCATCTTACCTAACCAACTATGTTTCAAAGCAATATCTTATGTCTCTCAGTTCTGAGCTTTCATGGGTGCTGAGGGCAAATTGGCTCACCTCTCCACAATATGTTCTTCCAGAAATATTTAATTTACTCCATTTTCCTAAGTCATTATCCCCAAAATGGACTTCTCATTTCCCAGGAGTTTATTGTAATCCTTTCCCCACTATTGTCTTCTACTGCTTTTGAGAGTTTATATATATTTTTTTCTTTCTTTAATTGCACATTTGGGAGAAGAAAAAGAAAAATATGAGGTCAAGTTACCTTGTCTTACCAAAAAATCCCATTGTCTTCCGGAGTCCTGCTGCATGTCTTTTTCTCTATGATTGAGGATGTTCAGCATTTCTCAAAGAACATTTTGTAGGAATAGTGGTTACATGAGCTGTTAATTAAAAAATATGTAAAGGATCCCAAAGGATCATGAGAAATCTTTCTGCAATGCCAACATCTTTCATATGAGTTGAGTAGCATTCAAGGCCATCTTAAAATCCAGATTTAAAACAAACAAACATTCTCTTTGTAATTACACACACACACACACACACACACACACATCTATATTAGATTCAGCTTAAGAACTATCTTATTCCCAAGATTTAGCTCTAAATTATTTTAGACTAAAATATTCAAATGAATATGCTTCAGTCTCTAAAGAGGAATTTCAAGCATATTTTGAGTGATGGCATAGTTAGCTTCAGTAGAGAGCAAGCCAAAATAAGCGCTTTGCAAGGAACAGTATGCAACCAAATGCAGAAGCTCTGCTTATTAATGTTTTAAATCCTTTTATTTTTATGGTCATAGCTCATATATTCAAATGAAGCACATCCTGTATGATGGCTTCCAACTTCCTACAAAAATAAGGATTGATCATTCTCAGTGACCAGTGAAGTCCTCTCCTTTGACAGGCATCAAAACCAGCAAGCGCTTGAGCTGTTTTCTTTATTTTTTTCAGTTAAGCTCTTCCTACAAAGTTGTCTCACATTTGATGTGTTCTTTGTAAAATTAAAAACATGCTTTAGTTCTAGCTCTTTCAGCAGAAAGGGAGGATAAAAGAGGGCCAGGATTTTGTTTTTCAAGAGTGGGTAGGGAGAAGCACTGCCAAAAGCATCAACGTTTTCTCCATTCTCAATTTTGACATTCTCACATGATTTGCATTTTATCTGAGGAAAGATGCTTCTTGTATGCCAAAATTCCACTTGTTACAAATGCAGCCAGCGTTCCCGAAACACTCAGAGGGTTACTTCGTGATGTGCTCAAGTGTCTGGCTGACACACAGTGAAGCTCAGCTGCCAGGATGCCAGGACCCTAACTGAATGATGCAGATTACAATTAAATGCAAATTAGTTGCAGCAATCTATAATAATAGAAGTGTAATATGCAAATCAACCGAAAGACCTAACAGTGAAACAACTATCCAAATTGACCTTCCAGATGATGCTGGAGCTGAGGTTCTGAAGTAGCTGGGGTTGCAAAGGCCTTCTCTTGCATAAATTTCATCCATTGGACCTCTAGTACATACATAATTTCTTCAGCTGCCTCCATATTGCAGGGCACAAATGCCATTCCAAACTGTTATAATTAACTAAAGGCCCAGTGCACGAATTCTTGCATGGGTGGGGTCCCTCAGGCCCCAGCTCACACCCCTGCCTGGCACCTCACCTTAGCTTGGTGCCACCCCCTCATCTGCTCCTCCATCCTGCCTGTGGGGCAATTGATTGGGACTAGGCCCCCTGCCCAGCTCCCTCAGCACCTAGGAGGCAGGTGGCAGCCCTGCCCCTTGCCACCACCACTGGTCACTATCTATGTCATGATCAGCAGGGCAATCAGGCCCCCACTCATATCCTCCTTGGCCTGTCATCACCCGCTCACCTGCTCCACCATCTAGTAGCGCTTCTGCTCTTATCAGGCCCCATCGGGGCCAGCAGCGCCTCCACTGCTGCCTGCTGCCAGTGCTGGGTCACCCATACCTGCCATGTTCTGTGCCACCCCTGCTGGTCAGCACACATCACAGCAAGCCATTAAACTCCCAGTCTCCTGGTCGAACTCGCAGTTCAAGGACCACTGCAGGGGACAATTTTCATATTAGGCTTTTATTATATAGGATTGCCCCCAGAAAAGTGTACAGCAAGGATATCCCTACCATTCTGTCTTTCATCACTGATTAACACAGCTAGGGAGCATGCCGTTTACCAGTTAGGCAGTTTAATTAGGTTAGCTAATGCAGCCACAAAAATGTTATGGAAGTCAATAGATTCTTTATTACCCATCTGTCTTGTCTCTATGCAGAGTAATACACTCATATACACTCATGCACCAGAGCAACACTGCCCTCTCCAGTTCTTAGCACAGTGCCTGGCACATAATAGGTGCTCATTAAATGTGTTAAATGGATGGATGAATGCATGTTCTAGATCTTTATTTTTATCACCACAGTGCTTTACTTTCACAGGAAATCAGAGAAGCTCTAGGAGTGAAAAGGCCAGAGGATATGCAGATAGAATAGCTGGTAACAGCAGAACCTATGACCACATGTCCCACCTTGTCCCATTTCTGCAGCTATAGAACTGGCCCTAAGTTCTGTCTGGCCTAGTTGGGTTCACTGGAATGTGCTAAAGGTACAGAGCATCAAAATGCTGCATTTGCCCATCAAACAGAACCTCAATTGCTCACAGCATGATATTGCTTTTTCTGCCAACTTCCTACAGTGTCTTTGAAGATGTCTCCATTTAACCGGAGAGCATTACAATGGACCCATTCATGACATCAAAAGGCTCCATATTGCATGTGACAGAGGAAGCTAGCTATAGATAAAATGTGAGCTTTCTTGCCATCATTATCACTTTGAAGTGACTACTCAGCTAGGGATATATTTTCTAAGCTCATTTTGCATCTAGTGATCTCATGCAACTAGTTCTCACCAGTGGAATTATAGGAGACCATACTAAGATGGCCACAACAATAGGTCCCATTTCACTCAGTCTTATAGTGTGATGCTGCATTCTTATATTACACAGCAGGGTCTATGTTCCCTCTCTATTGTCGGGAGCAGGGGGCTTAGGAAGCTTATCAGACAAAGTTATAAATAGGTGATACAGCTTCTTCCCAGTCTTCTTTGGACATTTACCTTTGAACCCAGCCACCATGCCCTGAGGCAATCCAGGAGCTGAAATTCCAATAAAATTTTTTTATTCATAGCCACAGGTGATGTACCAGCAGTCAGGAACAATAGGAGGTGAGTGGGTCAATGACTCCAGCCCCCAGCCTTCAAGCAATCGCAGGAGACACCAAATGGAGCAGAGACAAGCTGTCCCCACCAAGCCTTGTCTAATTTTCAAATTTATAAGCAAAACAAATATTATTGTTATAAGCCACTAGATTGTAGTTATTTGTTATGCATCCATAAAGAACATGAACAGAACTGTGAATGGAAATGATGTATGTCACTTCCAATATGAGGCATTCAAGTAATAAGAATGACCTCTCCATACTGTCTCTTTCCCCAATGCTCTAGGGCAGCTGAACCATAAAATGGAAGGAGCCAGGTATCCCAATTGCCACTGTGGCAAGTCTTCTATCACTCAAAAATCCTGCATCAGACTGTTCAGGACATAGAAATAAATTTCTACTGTGTTAAGATATTAAAATTTAAGAGTTTATGACTTTACAGCATCTAGAATTACCTTAATTCAACTCATTTTTCTAATCTGCTCCAAATCTTCTATTCTTACTAGTATCTTCCCCTTCTATTCTTACTAGTAGTTTCCCAGTTATCTGAGTAGTTGTAACTGTTTGTCAAATTGGTTTCTGTTCAATTATCCTCACATTAACAGACAAATCCTGTGTATTATAAAAAAGACAATACTTATAAACTTGGAATATCCTGGGTGATGTTTAGGCAGAGGCAAAGGAAGGGCAGGAGCTCACCATTCTTACCTCTCCTCCTCAACCTCAAAGGTTGCACTAGCCCAGGACACAAAAGATAAGGCATCACCATGCTTCATAGAAATAAAACAATGTAGATCAGCAGACTGGGTCTCTAGGCTCATCCTAGAGAAAACCTTGTACAGTAAAACTGTCACAGACAGACCTTTAGGAAGAGATCATATTGATGTTCTTGCCACACTTCATAACAGCTTAGAAAAGGATATGAAGGTTTGGCCCCCATGAGCTTTGAAGCCAGATAGAAGTATGAAAAATTAGAGGCTCAGGGCAGCTTCAACACTCCAGTGACAGTGTCTTACTCACAGGGCTCAGGGCCTACTGCCAATTTCTCAAACTCTCCACGGACAAGAATCTTCTTACTTCCCTTGAATCATCCCAAATAATAATGCAATGCCTTAGAGCAGTGGTTTTCAACCTTTCTAATGCTGCAACCCTTTAATACAGTTCCTCATGTTATGGTGACCACCAACCATAAAATTATTTTTGTTGCTACTTCATAATTAATTTTGCTACTGTTAATGAACCGTAATGTAAATATCTGTGTTTTCTAATAGTCTTAGGCTCAACAGCAATGGTTCTCACCCTGTGGGTCATGACCCATAGGCAGAGAACCTCTAGCAGGATTGCCTAAGACTATCGGAAAACAGAGATATTTACAATACAATTCATTAACAGTAGCAAAATTACAGTTATGAAGTAGCAATGAAAATAATTTTAAAGTTGGGGGTCACCACAACATGAGGAACTGTACTAAAGAGTCACGGTATTATAAAGATTGAGAACCACTGCCCTAGAAAGCATAATTCCTGACAAAATAAGAGTAGATTGCTCATGTTAACAAGAGTCAGTGCCATATGAGATAAATGGTGAGCTTTAGTGGGTCTCATTCAGCTTTCCTAAATTATTTAGAAATAGCTCAAAAGGCCTTGCCCTCTACCTACTCTTAAAATGTACTTCATAACCTGAAATATTTGAAAAAGTTCTTCTGGGGAGCTCAGATTGTGTCCCTGGCACTCTGGAATTGTGGTATGAACAGTGCTGTTCCAGGAAGCAGCTTTTTAAATGTTCAGCATAAATTATGTTTGGTATAAATCATCAGTGTCTGATCTGATATCTGACCTGAGCCTCCCCATAGCACTCAGGGACCTGCCCACATCCACCCACAGCTTCCTTCCTGATGGTATCTTTCACCTCTATTACTTAGAATCGCCTAAAGTCTTCTCTGCTTAATTTTTAATTTTTTTTTCAATATTGAATGGCAAACGCCCAGGGAGCAATTGGAATCCAATCCAAAATGAAAAAGCTTTACCAAATGAAAAGGTATAATAAAAATACAGCTAGTTCATGTTTACTTTTTGAATCCCAATAAGAGCTTACTTCATCAGTGAATTCTGAGTTCCCTGAACTCACCACTGCTTGGCATTTCAGGGTGTGATCACCAGCCAGGTTTGTGGGCCTCACACTCTGCTGCCATCCCTGAAACAGGATCTCATGACATTTCCCCAAATGGTCTGTGGGAGAATTTTTGGCTTTTTATGCTTCAACAGAGACCAAAGACTGGAATTCAGCTTTTCACAGTTCATTCCTAAGTTGAACAAACCCCTTTTCTGTGGGGACCTCAAGAATGTTAGAGATCCACTCATTTACATAGTTCTGAGTTTCGTCGAGCTGTTTGTTTCATGCTGTTTTGATTTCACTGGAACAGTAGAGCCTCTCAAATCCCTCACTCTTGCCTCCTGCCTTCAATGGTCCCTTTGGGCCTTTGGGCATAGTATCTTCAGTGGAGATCTTCCTGGATAATGTTCCAAATTTGTTTTCCAGAGCTTCAGTCCCTGGGAGCAGACTTGCCTGGGTTTTGTCAGTCTCCTCCTCGCCACTATTATTCCCTCCTACTCTTCTTCCCTTCCTCCATCAGCAGCTCCTTTCTTGTCGATTCTATCACTTTGGAGAAGCCGTGAAGACTTTTGGTGGCTGTGCTTATCTGACGAGACTCAGAAGTGCCAAAAGCAATTTCTAATTCTCAGCTTCCCTCTCTTTCACTAACACCTAAAGGTTTGGGAGTTTTAAAAGCTCTCTCAATCTACAAAATCTCTTTTCATCCATCCCTGTCCTTGAATCCCCTCACTATAGGACCAGCTTTCTGCTGACAAGATTCTTCCTTCTTTGTAAATAAACCAAAACTGATCTGCTTTTGTGATGATTAGACAGTAGCCTCACCAAACCTTGAGGACTAGGTCAAGCCATTACCCCACTTCTGATGCTTCAGTAGGCCTGAAAATACATGAGGAGAATGGGGATGTCCCTAGGTTACCCCGCCCCCACCAGTGCTGCGCAGTCCTCTACTACAGACCTAGGCCCTGTCCACTCCCTTGGTGGATTAGAACATTTTCCTGAAGCAAGAGCTGAGAGCCTTGACAAATGCAGTTCCTCTAGCAAATCAGGCAAGGAGGGATTCAGCGACAAGGTGTGTCATGCTCTAGGCCCAGCACCACTCAGGTCCCAGGCACACAGCTGTGTGACTAATTTATGCCTTTAAGTGACAATCAGGTTTCTGATCAGACCCTCTACACCCTGACTAGCACACTTTCCACGTAGAAGCATTAAAGTCTGGGTGCCATAAGAAATGAGGAATGGAGCAGATGCAGACCGAAACTCACACCCCAGTGTAGGACTGAATCAAAGCCACCTTGGAGTCATCTGTAACTCAATTTAGAAACACTTATGAAACAAGGGCCCCAGCCAGGGGATGCAAACACCCACAAACACAATTCCTGTCCTTAAGGAAGCTCCAGACCCATCAGTGAGATAAGCTGTAAACCTAGGCTTCTCCTACATGCCCCCAGCCCACACCTCACTGAGAATCTCTGAAACTAGGCCTCAGAATGTGTGTTATTTGAGACCTCACAGATCATTCTGATGTTCACTCAGGATTGCCAAGTCCTGTAAGGGTACATGGAATGCGATGGAGGACAAAGGAGGAGCAGTTTGCCATCCAGAAAATAGAAAAGAGTGCAGAAACCACAAGAGTTAAGTAATGCATGAATGCATTCATTCATGCATGCATTCATGCATCCAGCAGATATTTGTTGAGAGCTTATATTGGGCCAGTCGCACTTCTCACTGCTGAGACTGTTGTGGTGAAGAAAACAGATAAAGAAAATCCCTGTTGTCATAGAGATGATGGACCTCAATCTCCTTGATTAGGAACAGCTTGGTGGAGAGCTGTGACATAGAAAGGGCATTATATTTCCAATGTGAAATTGAGAAAACTGAAGATTTGCCACTTATAAAATTGCAGACCTAAGGTGGAAATGCATACCTTCCTAATCCCTCTGTGTGCCTCTACACAGGGCACCAGCAAAAAGAGGGGTCACAGAGCCCTGGCAAAACTGCTTTAACACTGGCACCACACGTTGTGGCTGTGAGTTTGGTCCATCTGTTTTCTTTCCTAAAAGAACCTTCTGGAGAGCCAAGGTTTACAAATGCATTTGTGGTTTGGTCAACACTTTTTTAAAAAATATATATTTTATTGATTTTTTACAGAGAGGAAGGGAGAGAGATAGAGAGCTAGAAACATCGATGAGAGAGAAACAACCAGCTGCCTCTTGCACACCCCCTACCGGGGATGTGCCCGCAACCAAGGTACATGCCCCTGACCAGAATCGAACCTGGGACCTTTCAGTCCGCAGACCGATGCTCTACCACTGAGCCAAACCGGTTTTGGCTTGTCAACACTTTTACCATCAGTTTCCAGGTCTATCGGGTAGAGTAGGGGTGTCGAACTCAATCGAGAAGGGGCCAAAATCTAAAATCCAGCCTAAATCGCTGGCCGAATGGTTTACTGAACAGTCATAAACTGTCATTGTGATGGAAACGCAGCGGAGTGCAGTGATGACAGCGCGGTGCGGGCCACATTGCAAGGCCTGGTGGGACAGATTTGGCCCGCGGGCCTTGTGTTTGACACATGTGGGGTAGAGATATCTAGCTACACAAATAACATAACTCCTGGTAAAAATTTAAGACATTTTAGAAACCATAATCAAGTCTATAAAGCCAAAGCAAAGCAAAATATACCAAAACAGCCGAAGCCGGTTTGGCTCAGTGGTAGAGCATCGGTCTGTGGACTGAGAGGTCCCAGGTTCGATTCCGGTCAAGGGCATGTACATTGGTTGCGGGCACATCCCCGGTAGGGGGTGTGCAAGAGGCAGCTGGTCAATGTTTCTCTCTCATTGACGTTTCTGGCTCTCTATCTCTCTCCCTTCCTCTCTGTAAAAAATCAATAAAATATATATTTTTAAAAATTATTAGATTAATATATATATATATATATATATATATATATATATATATATATATATATATATAACAAAACAAGTTGTGCCATAACCAATTTGGTTCAGTGAATAGAGCGTCAGCCTATGAACTGAAGGGCCCTAGGTTTGGTTCTGGTCAAAGGCATATACCTTGGTTGCAGGTATATCCCCAGTATGGGTGTGCAGGAGGATGTTTTGCTCTAATAGTGTTTCTAACTTCTATCCCTCTCCCTTCCTCTTTGTAAAACATCAATAAAGTATATTTTTTAAAAAAGTTGTGAAACCATTTTTTGGTATGCAAAGCTGAAATTAAGAACCAAAATTTGGCAAAAATACTAGGAAAGGGCCGAGATCGGTTTAGCTCAGTGGATAGAGTGTCGGCCTGCGGACTGAAAGGTCCCAGGTTCGATTTTGGTCAAGGGCATGTACCTTGGTTGTGGGCACATCCCCAGTAGGGGGTGTGCAAGAGGTAGCTGATCGATGATTCTCTTTCACCGATGTTTCTAACTCTCTATCTCTCTCCCTTCCTCTCTGTAAAAAATAAATAAAATATATTTTTAAAAAAATACTAGAAAAGGGCATGGAGTTTATGGTATACTAGAGGCCCAGTGCATAAATTTCATGCACTCTGTGGAGTCCCTTAGCACAGCCTATGCCCTCTTGCAGTCTGGGAGCCCTTGGGGGATGTCAGCAGTCAGACATCCTTAGCACTGCTGCAGAGGTAGGAAAGACTCCCACCACCACCACTGGGCTCACCAGCAGTGAGCTCGGCTTTTGGCTGAACTGTGCTTCCCTGTGGGAGCGCACTGACCACCAAGGAACAGCTCCTTCATTGAGCATCTGCCCCCTGGTGGTCAGTGTGAGTTATAGAGACCAGTCATTCTGTTGATTTGCATATTAGCCTTTTATTAAATAGAATTATTTTCAGAACAAATTATAAGAAGAAACATGTACATTTGGGAGGTTTTATGGGTAGGATATTCCAGACCAAGACTGAAATTTCCCTTAGTAACAAAAAAATCACCACATCAGTTAGCTAGAGGGGTAAAGTATAGAATACATTGATAATTTCCAGTAATTGCTTCCTTTTACTTATATACTGGTTACAAGAAAAAAAATTGTTAAAGAAATTCTGAACAGCTTACTTTTCAGAATGAAACTGAGATATACACATACATACCTACTCATTGTTACTTCCATTACAAGAGAAAGAAGACAAAGTTTTATTTCACACCTGATAACAAATTTTCCTTTCATAAGTTAAAAATGCAAAACATGGCAATGTATTACCTTTCAGTGGATGGGTAGTCCATGGACTTTCCTTATCTGCTAGTGATCACTGCCTCCCATTAGCTTTCCTCCACTTCAATACATCTTGTCAAACTTGTCATCTCTGCAGCCCATCTGCAGTCCTTATCTTAACTCTGCTGTTCCTTCAGTTCTACTGCTTCTCTGTCCCAATAGTCCTTCTCATCATCTTCAGCAGAAGGCTTAATTTCTAGACTCATTTACCACCAAATCTTTTATCCTTTCCTCTATCCCTGTTCAGTAGAGCTATTCATCCATCATTTAAGCCTTTCATCCTGTACTACTGTTCTGTGATGTTAGAATGCCTTTACCCTGCCTTACCTTGTAACTGAAACACAAGTTCAGCTGCCTGCTTCAATGAAAGCAAATTTGTGAGACAGGTACTGATACAAAAGAAAAGAGGTTTATTCATGTGCTACAACCTGGAAGAATGGTGGACTCCCATCCCAAAGACTTCCATTTCTGCTCAAGCCTCTGGTCCTTATAGCGATAGGAAATGGAGAGCTTTTAAAAAATATATTTTTATTGATTTCAGAGAGGGAAGGAGAGGGAAAGAGAGATAGAAACATCAATAATGAGAATCATTGATCAGCTGCCTCTTACATTCCCCCTACTGGGGAGCAAGCCTGCAATTCAGGCATGCTCCCTTGACTGGAATCAAACTTGGGACTCTTCAGTCCACATGCCAACACTCTATCCATTGAGGCAAATCAGCTAGGGCATCTATGCAATTATCTTTTTAACTTTTGACTTATGGGGACCCTGTTTATTCATCTTTCTAGCTTTTGGTGCTTTCAGTGTATAAACCTCCCACTGTACCATTTTGGCCAATGGGGGAGGCTCCCTGGCACTTATTGACTCTCTATGGCACAACCTTTTCACCATACTGATCCTAGTCAAGGAGATGGAGGGCCATGAGAAGAGGGATTTTATTGATCTGTTTTCAGCAGTGAGAAGTGTGACTGGCACATTATATGCTCTCAATAAATATCTGCTGGATGCATGAATACCAGTACATGCATGAATAAATGACTACATTGCTAAACTCTTGTGGTTTCTGCACTCTTCTCTGCTTTCTGGATGGCAAACTGCTTCTTTTTTGTTCTCCCATCAGATTCTATGTGCCCTTCCAGGACTTGGCAACCCTGAGTGAACATCAGAATGAACTGTGGGGTCTCAAACAACACACATTCTGAGGCCCAGTTCCAGAGATTCTCAGTGAGCTGTGGGCTGGGGGCATGTAGGAGAAGCCCAGTTTTACAGCTCATCTCACTGATGGGTCTGGGGCTTCTTTGAGGACCAGGATTGTGTCTGTGGGTGTTTGCATCCCCTGGCTGGGGATCCTGTTTCATAAATACTTATGTCAGAATGCCTGGTGCATAGCAATTGCTTAGAAAGGGTAGGTGTGTGAATATTATAATCCTGACATCTATGGATCTTCTCACCCCCTGTGGCCTAATCCAAAAGCCTGTTTTCACAGCGTCTCCCAAACAGAGGGCCTCAAACTGTAGGGGAGCTAACATTCAGGCCAAATACCCTAGAGAGCCTGAGGCATTATGGTAGCATGTACATGTGACACCAAATAATCCTGAAAAGGAAAAGTTTTGTCCCATCATTTGTACATTTTCAAACAGAAAATGATATATTTTGGAGGAAAGAATATTGGGTTTGGAGACCTGTAACCATGGCTTGAGATTTGTTTCCATCTCTTACTAGATTTGTGGCCTAGCATGACTCACTTTTTCTCAGTTTTTCCCAATTAGGAAACATTTAAATGATTTTTGTTAGAATTACATATAAATGCAATGTTCAATGTAAACATTGACCAAAAAAGATGAACCAAAACTAGTTGTGTCTCCTTTAATGGTTGCTAACTAATCTATGTATTCCTTCCCTTCTTTGTTACTTTCCCAACACACACACACCCAACCCGTTAGTCATTTTCTGGACCTTCCAAAAGAAAGGATGCATAGGAAACATGCATTCTTATTTTAAAATCCCAATAAATTATTTAATCGAAAGTAGAGTAGTTATTTCTGGGTTGAAAGTTTGTGAGTGCATTGCAGACTACCCAGGTAGCCACATTGCCTGCAGTTTCCATGAAAAGGATGCATGTGGCAAACCCACCTCTCTGTCAGGGTGCATCTCACTTGGATCTTCATTTTACTTTAGCAGGCTTTCTCTCAAAACACTCCCATTTTGTTCCTACATGACCCCTCTTGTGCAGGGGAGTTTGGTCTTTGTGGCTTGGCATATTTACACAAATAGCTTTGTTTATTTTCAGTCTCTCTTCACAGAAACAGTTGTGCTGACCAAAGGAGGCTATATCTGAGCTTAAACTGAACCAATTATAGGCAAGACCCACCTCCTCCACACCACTTTTCTTCCTGTTCCTGAGTGAATGCCTGAATTTGCAACATGAACAATCTCCATAGTGGCCAGGCCAAGTTCTAAGCCTGGACTTTAAAACTCTTCCTGGCTGCTGTCCCTGTGGACACAACCTTTGAGAGTCTGGGCTGAGCTAAGCTCTCTGCTGTGAACTGCATTTAATGAGAAGCACTCTTCTGATAACTTCTGTAGCTTATTTTGCAGTGGAATACTGGCCTCTATTTTTAGCTTCACCTAGTAAAGTCACATGGTTTTTTAAAGTATTATTTCAGTTATATAATACTCTGTAAACTCTGAAACACCTAAATGTGTAAAAGGCCCCAGGTTTAGTTTAGTACCAAGAAGTTTCACTGGTGGTAAATGAGCCATGGCTGGAGTGGGGGGAGGGAGGAGGAGGGAACGGGGGCGGGGGGGGGGGGTAAGCTGGTAGATAAGCTGGAAGTGAACATGGCTACTTTGCCATCATACAATCCCTTTAAGCTGCCTGCCCCTCAGAGCTGGGGCTCTAAGTAGAATCTAGAGATGACTGGTGAACTCCTATTTAATGATCCCTGACTGGAAAATATTACTAGGTGTTGAACTGGCACAACTTTACCTTGAAATGACTAACCTTCCCTGAGTATGATGAGTCACATGCACTGCCACTTTCAGGCAGGGGCACAAGTTTGGCTTTTTATTACCTTGATGATGGTTCAGGCCTCACCCAATTGGGACTCATGGGGCTGCCTATCCCCACTTTCTCATTAGGAAGGAGGTGACTAAGTTGAGCAAAGCATGGGATGATGACCATTTTACCCTCAGGGGATATGGGTTCTTGACTCTGTTCATCATTGAGAAAGCTTTGGCACATCTCTGGGTGCTTTTGCTCCTTGCTCAGAGCCTGAACTGAGTCCTGTCTGACCCTTGGAGAGTTCATTTCTTTCTTTATTGAGTCACTAGATCTCAACTCTGAAACCTCAGAAGATTTACTTCCAATGGCCATCATGTCCTCTTTCTCCTCCTTTTGTATTTTATTTCCAAAAGTATAGAATGGTATGCCATGTGCCTTTTATATTTAGCTAAATATATAAAATTTATGTGTCTACCTCTATCATCTATACATGAATGTCAATTGTAACATGCCATGTATAGAAACATTTAAGGTTAGGGTTAGCATGTAAGAATCCAGAACTTGATCTTCAATATTAGTCACTATCCTGTCCAATGAAAGAAGTGACTGAATAGACCTAGGGCAAAGATCTGCAGGTCATGTAACATCATATAAGCAAAGCAAGATGGACTCTGGAAAAGGAAACACATCGTCACCAGCTAAGATGGGCTGCCAGTTGATTAAAGGCTCCAGTTGCTCTGCTAGATTGGGGTGCTATGGGAGCCAAGGAGGGTCATCCACACCTAGCCTGATGCATGAATGATAGAGTTGAGTCCCAAAGTTCAATAGGAATTGGCCATGAGAAGGGTATAAACCTACTATTCAGAGGGAGAAGCAAACCTAAAATCTAAGAGGAAAAAGAAATTGAGGGTAGTTCAGTAGTTACTGAAGTGAAGAGAAGTGAACTAGGTTCTAAAGAGGGGAGCAGGACTACATCAAGAAGGACTTGTGTGACTTGCATGAGGATTTTTTAAAAATATATTTCATTGATTTTTTTACAGAGAGGAAGGGAGAGAGATAGTTAGAAACATTGACGAGAGAGTCATCAACCAGCTGCCTCTTGCAGGCCCCCTACTGAGGATGTGCCCGCAACCAAGCTACATGCCCTTGACCAGAATTGAACCCGGGACCTTTCAGTCTGCAGGCCGACGCTCTATCCACTGAGCCAAATCGTTTTTGGCTGCATGAGGATTTTAAACAGGTGAGCCACACTATCAAAAGTACAACTCATAAAGCTTACACAGGTGGAGGGGCAAAAGGAGGCAAGAATAGGAACAAAGGAGTCAGAAGAGAAGCCAGGAAAGAAAGGTGGGTAACTCAGAATCTTAGCAGTGGTGGTAATGATTAAACAAACAAACAAACAAACACCAGAGGAACAAGAGATGGCCAGTGAATGTTCATAGCAGTACAATTTACAAGAGCTAAGATTTGGAAGGAGCCTAAGTGCCCATCAGCAGATTGGAAAACTGGTACATCTACACAATGGAATACTATGCTGCTGTAAAAAAGAAAAAAACCTCTTACCATTCTCAACAAGCATGGATAGAACTGGAAACCATTATGCTGAGTGAAATAAGCCAGTCGGAGAAATATCAATATTACATGATCTCACTCATTTGTGGAATATAATTAACAATATAAACTGATGAGCAAAAATAGAACCAAAGTCATAGAAGCATCAAACACACTGTCCAACCTATGAGAAAAGGCAGGTGTAAAGGTAAGAAATCAACCAAAGAACTTGTATGCATGCATATGAGAATAGTCAAAAGACACAGATGGGGGTGATGAGGGCATTTGCTTGGGGGTGGAGGGGCTAGGAAGAGGTCAATGGAAGTGGGGGAAGGAACCTTATGCAATATTTTAAACAATAAAGAATTTAAATTGAGAGAGAGAGAGAGAGAGAGAGAGAGAGAGAGAGAGAGAGAGAGAGAGAGAGAGAGAGAGAGAGAGAGACATTGCCGGTGAAATGTGTGAACTAGTGAGGAGCACTTGGCCTCTGAGGCCTCTGGTTGGGGCATCTGGAAGAACATCATAACCATTCACTGAGACCAGCACACAGGAAGAGAAGCAGGGCAGAAAGTATAAGTTCCACTGGACATATGTTGAACTGCAAACTCCCATGCTCCACATTTTCCAGTTATAGACAGCATACAAACATGTGGTCTAGTTATGCATGTTTAGATGCCCCATATTCTGCTTCACTCCACTCCTAATGGGGACAGAGAAGGATAAACTGTAGAGCAGACTAGAGTAGGACTGGGAAAACTGGTCAGCTATTCTCTGAATCATGTCAACATGAAGGAAAAGACGTTTGTACACGCCATGGAAATGTTATGTAATTCATAACTTTGTTTAATTCTAACATAAAAGATAATAATTATTTTTGTCTCATGTTAGCCCAGAGCTGATTGATTCTAATTAATTTTACTACATTGATAGAAGAGTTAAGATCCAGGTAGCCAACCAATCAATAATTAACAATGCCTACTATGTGAAAAAGCATCTAGGTAGGAAATGCAAAGATATGCATGGTGGCCCACATCTTCAAATAATTTATAATTTATAATTTTAAGTTACAAATGAATCTAAATAGCTATACTGAAAGACATATCTATAATAATAATAAAAGCTTTATATGCTAATTAGATTAGACATCCTTCAGGACAAAGACAGAGCTGTGAGGGAAGCCTGGGTCCTGGGTGCCAGAGGGAAGCTGGTGCCAGCAGTTGGGGGAAGGAAGGACTATTTCTGCACTAATTTCATGCATTAGGCCTCTACTGTTTCATAAATACTGTTAGCCAACTATCAACAACCCTAGGGTAGGAAAGATTAGTTCTGACTGGGGTGGTGGGATCATGAGAGGCTTTGAGGGACTAAGGTCACAAGACTAAGGATGTTTCATGCATCAAATGGACTTTTGAGCACAAGAAGTTCCACAGGGGGGTACTTCTGCCATCATGAAGTTAAAGGTCACAATTAAGCGTCAAGTGCACACATTAGGTCCAACATGTGAAACTGCAATTTTTATAGGTTAAAAAAAAGGTTGAATACCGCCCATCTCACATAGTTCAAACAGGGTTATGATCTGAGGCCTCCATTCAAAGAATCTGGAGCACATGCTGCCAATCCTGTAGCCTGTTGAGGAGGCTTGGCAGGCCATTATTGTCAGCATCTTCACCTGGACTCAGGGAACCCACTCTCTCTGCTGGAACAAATTCACATGGTTGGATGCCTATGGGCAATTTAAGAAATTTACCAGTATCATCTATCTCATTCCCCAGATTCCCAGGTTTGTGGACATTAAAGGAAAACCAATATGATTAGGTCACATTCCTGAAAAAGGCAAATGTTCCTGAGAGGTCCTGCACCTGAAATTCTCACTAAAACCTGGGCAGCTTTTGGTGGATCCATGTTAATTTCCTGTTCAGTGTTTCATGGAAGAGATTAATTACTGGTTCCAGCCCTATCTGCTGAAACTTGTCCAGTGTTGAAACAGTCTGAACCCAGCCTGCATCCCACAGGAGAATCACCTAAAGGTAAGGGTGAGTCAGACTGTTTGAGGCACATGCATTTTGATCTGAGTGATTACTAATGCTGTCAGCTGATGAGCATTTAATGATTCCCCAAGGCTGAGGTCATGAACCTCGAGCAAGCATATTTCTAAAAAGGTATTAGAGAACCATTTCAACATCTGTGTGGGGATGAGAAAAACAATTTTTATAAATAATTTAAATAATTATATTTTGATTCTGCCCCTCACCCCAGGATTATGGACTCAACCACAGTGTGACAATGGGGTTATTATGTAGTATATAAAAATTCACCAGGAATGGCTTTTTTTTTTTTTAAGAGTCTCATTTTAGAATTAGAAAGAAAAATGCTTTGGAAAACCAAAGATCTCACAAATGTTTTCAGACATGACTTCATTGGCCTTAGAGTCCTTTCACAGTTCTTGTTTGGCTGGGTTCAGGTGCTAGAGCAAAGCAGGGGGCTGGCCAAGGTTACTACCTTGGGCTGGCAGAGGTATGCCTCTCAAAGGATGGTGCAAGCTCTCACACAGCTTGCCACAGGACTCACTACTGCTATCCTTCTGTCCTTGTGGTGCCAACTGTTGATAGGAGAGGAAAAATACCATTAGAGCTGACCTCAGTGCTCAGCCAGTTTGGTGATTTGAAGTTCTGAGTCCCTGTGAGCTCTCCAAAAGCTATCTTTTGTGGCCTTGGTGGGGCAGTTTTGAGAGGGTTCCAGGCCCTTGGTCATCATTTCAAATAAATCAGCCCTGATTTCATCATCTAAGCATAACTCCACCTCCTGCTTCTATGCATAAGGAAACTGTATCCCACAAGGGTTCAGGGTCTTCTTTAAGGTCACAAAAAGGAGTGGTATCAAGCCATATCTCTTGCTTCTATGAAATTAAGCAAGCAGGAAAAGAAAAAGAAAGAAAAATGGGGGAGAGAGAAGAAGTAGAAAATATAATGTTGCAAGTGTAGGATGCTTTTTTGTCCCTGACCATGATCTTCAGCCTGCTGACCTCCCTGTGTGCCTATGTGTGGCCTATATGTAGCTTCATCGACTATTATGTGGAACATGCATAACAGGCTCAGGGCATTCAAGGGAAGCATAAACCTCAGCCACTACATCTTATAGGAAAGGAAACTTCAAGAACTGAGCACTATCCCATCCCAGGCACTGTGCATAAATGATCTTGTTCAAGAAAAATTGCTGCTCATTTTACAAAAGAGTCAACTGCTCCTACCCCTTGTCAATTTGTGGAGTCAGGGCCCTACTTTGTGGGTCTAACCTTTCTGCATCTGTGCACACCCACCAATCACCACCAGACTGCTGGTGAAATTGGGGAGAGGGACAGGGGCATGAGGCATCAGAAATAGCAGAGCCTCTGACACCATGTTGCTGCCCCTGCCACTGCCTCCAAATACATATAAATGAAACAGAGAAAGTCCTGCGCTTCTAGCTGAAAGCAGTTGCCAGAGAGTGTATCAGCTGACTCTTCCCAAGCCTGGCATCATGGTTAAGAGGGACCATGAAAAGAAATACTCCATCTTGCTTCGCTTGTAACTGATTCTTCCCTGTAACTTCCAAACTAGTTTGTGCTCCCAGAGGTCAAAAATCACCTGGAAGATGCTCCTCTTTTTTGGAAAAGGTAGTTGCAGAAACCCAGCTCCTGCCAAGGTGAGCGTGAGAAGAGCAGAAATCCAGGCACAGCTAAGGAGAAGGAGCACAAGAGACAGGAGGGATGTCTGCATGTCCTTGCAGGCAAGACATGTGCACTGTCTTCTATTCCTCAAACAGCCTCTAACAGGAATGGCACACATAATGTGACCAAAGTAGCTTTGGAGATAGTTAGGGTGGAGAAAGGGTGAGCAGAATGGCAGTGTTTCCTGAAAATCTATCTCATGCCCAGAGAAAACTCCAGAACGTCAGCTATGCCCAACTCTCCCCTCTTTCACCAAATCCACTTCTTGCCCTAAGTTGACTTCCAAGAACATGTCAGATCTAGGAAAAAAAAAAAAAAAGACAAAAGGAAGCACTACCATATTCCACATTTATTTGTGAAAATAAGTTAGTAGAGGAAATGGCTTGGAAAATCACCTTCCATTTGCCTTCCAGATCTATCCTGTATAATAAAAGCGTAAGATGCAAAGCAACCAAACAGCAAACCAACCTATCACTATGAGGAGCACTGACCACCAGGGGGCAGATGTGCAAAGCAGGAGCTGCCCCGTGGTGGTCAGTGTGCTCCCACAGGGGGAGTGCCACTCAGCCAGAAGCTGGGCTCATGGCTGGCGAGCAGAGTGGTGGTGTCTGGAGCCTCTCCTGCCTCCACTGTGGGTAGGCAGTAAGGAACAATGGGTATGGGACTGCGAGAGCCTCAGACTGCAAGAGGGATGTCTGACTGCCAGCTTAGTCCCAGTCCCCTAGGGAATCAGGCCTAAGTCGGCAGGCAGATATTTTTTGAGGGGTCCTGGACTGCAAGAGGGCACAGGCCGGGCTGAGGAACCCCTCCCCTACCGCTGCCCCAGCACAGATTTCGTGGCCTCTAGTTGAACATAAAAGGAAATTCCCTAAGGAAGAGGTGAGCTACAAAAAGCCTACATGCTCAGCACTGTGTAAGGACTGGAGGTGTGATGGCCCTGGCTGAGGACAGGAGAGAAATGAGATCACCCTCACAGGACTGCACACTTGAGCTCTGTCTTTCTTTGTTGTTCTAGCCAGACTCACTGGGACTCATATTCTATTTGAGCATGATTATTCATCTTTGATAAGTAAATTAATGAGGATGACTTAAAGTTTCCTGATGCTTTGAAATAATTCCCAGCTTATCCACACTTTCCTGGGATATAAAAAGGAAGACAACCTCATGGCCTAACCCCCCTCTAGCACTCTGCCCTAGCTCCATGTATGTGCTTCACAGTCTCTGCTGCTCTTTTTTTTTGGCTTTGTTTCCAAGCTTTGATGACTGGGCAGTGTACCTATTAATCTTGAATGGGATGAAGTCTCCACCACTTCCATTTTAAAAAGAATTATCTTTGCCTTCTCCATTTGATTCAACATTATAAAATATTTATGATTCCTCTGGCACCTCCAAGCCCTTCTCCCCCATCGATTCTCTCAGTGGGCACTAAGTGCTCACTCTGAGGAAAGTACTTCCCATCCATCAGAGACAAGCCAGGATGACAACATTCAGTAAGCCCAGCTGCTCCATGTCCACTGGGTCACTAGTGAGCTGCTGCTGCTCAAATGGGAGCACTCCTGAGTTTCCAAGCCACTCTGCTCCTTTAGGCTCTGGGTCCTGCTTTCCTTCTTATTTTCTTCCATTTAGGTGTTCCTGCTTCACCCAAATGTAACTAGTATCTTTGAGTCTACTGTGACCTCAGAGACAAAATTAGGGCAATTGGGAGTGTGGCTGGTATAGAGGTCTCCTGGAACCTCCAGAATCAGTTAAGTTAGTAGGTGTTTAGGTCTTCCAGCGGGAAAGCACCCATATTGCTGTTTTTGAGACTGGTTGAGGTTTTCCTCTTGCCTCTCCGAAGTGACTACTGCTCTGTCCTTGCTGGTCCATATTTAATACTCCTGACTTCACCACACCAGTAATTCCTCCAAATGAAAGGGCAGAAAATAGCTTGGAGATAGACTGAGATGCCAATCTTAACTAACCAAAGGAAAGATAGAATTCTAAAAGTCACTAAGCTCTTCTGAACCTCAGTCCTGGGGATAATAAAGTTAGTCAGTATCCTGAGTAATTAAAGATGGTTCTAATTAATAGATGTAAAGAGCTTAAAACAATGGCTGGTACTTAGTAAGTGCTCAGTAAATATTGTAATTGTTGTTTATTTGACAAGGCAATATCAGTCCCAGCCATCAGTGACAGTAATATGTTTCTGGCAGATGACAGGGAACACAGTGGGCTAAAAGCCAGGGAACAAGGAGAACTGGCTGAAAGTTTTGTTCCTGCCTCAGCCTGTATGCCCTTATGTACTTCTTGCCTTTAGCCCAGAGCCAGCAAGGAGGAGCATATGAAGCATGTTGGGCAGTGGAATAACTAGTATGACCACATACTTCTAGGCCCTAGTGTAATTCTCTATACAGAGTAGATGTTCAATAAATCCTGAAAGTATAGCATTTATGTTCAGCATCTCCTATCTCCTATATTTCAGCTTCTTAGTGCCCCAAGTGTTTTCCCTAAGGAAGAATGTCATATTCTCTCTCTACCCCCATCAGAATATAACTGTCGGGTATCCCAAATTCCAAGAGTCCTACTCTTAGCCCACTGTATAATTTTGTAACTATGTAATTGTACAGTGGTTGAAAAACAAAAGTTTTGCACTAAAACAGACTTGAGTTTAAATCCTTGCTCTGATACTTATACATGAAGCAATCTATTTAACCCCCAGAAGCCTCGTGGTTTTTTTTTTTTTCCTTTACTTTTGAAATGAAGATAATAATAGTGACATACTTTTAAAATTATCATTCATAAAGTAGAGATTTTACGAGATATTGTAAGGAAAGAAATAATCAAAGTGCCTGGTATCTACTAAATGCTCAATAAATGTTGATTATTATGGCCACTATTGTTCATGTGTTAATGCACTTAATCAGAGAATGTTTGACTTGTTCTAAATCTTCTAGAGGCCCTGGCACAAGATTATTAGAAAGACAATTAGTGGTGGGCATTTTACTCAAGTCAGACTAAAGAGATTTTGATAACTGATTCTCTGGACAGAGAACAATTCACTGCCAACAATGGGGTGTTACCCCCTCTGGCCTGCTACTGAGCTGAAAGGTGAACTGAGCTCATCCGGTCCTTTACTCTGCCAAGGAGGCAGAATGGGGAGAGATTAACAAGTAGAAAACTCATTTTGAGTCAAGTGTGGTCAACTTGACAATAGGGCCAATTTTAGTCACGAATTTATTTTGAGTGTTAGCAGCAGGAGGCTGTTTTGAGGTTGCTTAAATGTATTGTCTGTCCTGTGAAAAATGTAAAGGCTGGAGAATATAAGAAATTATTAGAAGTCTCCCTGCCGATCCTGGTACATTCCCCCTGAGAGCCCATAATGTCTACTGACCTCACATGGTGCTGCCAGCCTGTCCTGGGTGGACCAGAGGAGCATGGCTGTGCACCTCCCTGATGTGCAATCCCAGCCCTCCTGAAAAGTGTTCAGCAAACACAGTTGTTAAGTGCAGCTCCATTTGCCCAACCAGTGTCAGCACTGAATATATTAGAATGTATCACACTTGGCCTATTGGCACTTTCCTCATCTCTTTACATTTAGAAAGAGACTCATTGCCAAGGATTAAAACTCTGAGAGCCCACAACCCAGAAACACAAATCAAAGGGTAGAAATAAAAACAAATTGAAAAGGTACTTGTTGCTGGCTTAGTTGACTTCAGAAGGATGAGGAATTTTCCCCTAGAGTGTTCAGTCTCAAAGAGGAGGATTTTAGTGACAGGAAACCCAAACTGACTTCACGAGGCCTCTCTCTAAATTTATCACCTAACTCTCCTCCTCCACCAGTAGGTCATGAGCTCCTCAAAGCAGGAGGGACATGCTAAATTATTTTTAGTTTTTCCAGCCTAGTTCTGGTATCTGTGCTTAAATGCTCTTGAATGAGAAAGTGAATTACAATCAGTATTTAGTGTGATTTTCAAACACGACCACAAATTCTTTGACACTGTTCCATTGAGAAATCATGTCTGCATCCCCTTCCCTTGAATATGGACAGCATTCTGATTACTTTCTGGTTGAGCAGAAGTGATACTTATGTGATTTCAAAGCTAAGTGATAAAAGGCCATAAAGCTTTTGCATTTGTTTTGGGGTCCCTAAGCCCTAAGCCACATATAAGCTGTCCAACCACCCTGGGACTGACATGCTAGAGAAGCCATGTGCAGTGACATCATGGAAAGGTTTGTGCACTCCACAGAGATACCCAACATGATTCAAGGCATTTGACATGTGAGTAAAGAAAAAGCAGTTGAATCCAGGCCCACCATGTAAGTTACTCCCAACCTTTCAAAGCTTCCCAACTGAAGCCTCCACCATTGGGTAGTGAAATAAGACATTTTTGCTGTGCCCTATCTGAATTCCTGACCCACAGAATCCATTTCTTATTTTACCTAATGAAGTTTTAGGGTGAAAATAGTCAAATGTACCATTCTTCTAGAATCAGGGCAGGTGAACTTGTGTTATTCTAGCTGCACAGCTCATAACTTTTTTTATTTGGCCTCTGAAAAGATGGGTAACAGCTGGTCCCTACTCTCACTTTATCATAGGCCTTAACATTAAGTAAGTAGCTATTCAGAAGCTTTTTCTTCTTTGAGTCAAATGCACTGAAAACTTTGCAGATTATTTTTTATCTTTCTTCATATTATCTTGTATTTGTCACCCTCCTTAAAAAGATCCAACAGCTTTTGGAGATATAAAGAATATCATCATGAAATGAGAACCATAGATTTAAAAAAAACAATTCTTTTGGCATTTAAGTCACTTTACAGTATGCAAACCATCTTCACCTACATTATCTCCAGATTCCCCTAACTACCCAATAATATTAGTAAGATAGACATTTATTTCTACTTACTAAAGTTAACCTCCATTCTCAGAATCATACTTGTTAATGGCTAAACTGAGATTAAAAAACAAACTTTAAATTGCAAGTATGGAGGTCAAGAATAAAATTGAAAAGAATAAAATCAGCTGATGTGTTCAAAGAGTAAACTGTTTTCTATTCAATTTTTCTTGATTACAATTTTGTCTTTTCAATACACAAAATCGGAAAATTTTAAAAAAAAGAAATACTAAGCCTTTATAAAGTGCTTGGATAGCATTGAAATATTTGGAAGCATATAATTTTAACCATAAATGACTCAAATTATAGGCACAACAGAAATGACATAGTTACCTTCTCATAGTTGTCATTGACTTTATTATTTTTAGTTATAAGAAAATGGTAGAAAATTTGTTGTAGTGAGAGTGAAATACTAGTAAATATATACTGAGTGCCACTGGGTTGACCTAAACAATATTTTTACGTTTGTATTCAAGTGCCAATTCCAAATGGGCTCTGTTACATGAATAATGTATTAGACCAGTGGTCGGCAAACTCATTAGTCAACAGAGCCAAATATCAACAGTACAAGAATTGAAATTTCTTTTGAGAGCCAAATTTTTTTAACTTAAATTTCTTCTAACGCCACTTCTTCAAAATAGACTTACCCAGGCTGTGATATTTTGTGGTAGAGCCTCACTCAAGGTATCAAAGAGCTGCATGTGGCTCATGAGCCGCAGTTTGCCGACCACAATGTTAGACCATAAAGAAGCACCAGGATATTTTAGATCTCATGCAACATCTTCATCAACAAGCCACTTGAATGAAAGTCCAAGCTTTGTCTATTCCTGTACTAGTGATAGGATATAGAAAGTTAAGACATATGGCCTATGCTTTATAAAGTAAGCATGGGTTCACACTTATTCATATGTTCAATATTCTGGCAGGTGTAATACAGCAAACAATGAGACAGAATGTGTACAGTTGACCCTTAAACACTGCAGGTGTTAGAGGTGTCAACCCCTGGTCAGTTGAAAATTCTTATATAACTTTTGACTCCCCAAAAACTTAACAATCCCTCAGTATCTTCCGGAGATTGGTTCTAGGACCCTTCAAAGGCACCAAAATCTATAGAATTCACAAGTTCCCTATATAAAATGGTGTAAAATAATGCATATGATGAGTGTTCACATCCACCAACTTCCAAGAATGGTAAAAAACAGTACAAGTATTTATTTTTAAAATTGGTGTATAAGTAAATCCACACAGTTTAAACCCATGTTGTTCAAGCATCAACTATATTTCTATATCCTCACTGAATCCAAGAGAGGAGAAAAGTGTTGTGATCCAAAGAGTGGAGTGATGGGATGGTTGTTTCCACTTAGTAAAGTTAAGCTACATTCTCAGGATCAGACCTTTCAATAGCTGCCCTGGGACTAGAAAACAGATGAAGAGACACTGATTTGGAGGCTGTGCCTATAAGAGACAGCAAAACTCATATTTGTCTCCATGGTGGCCCACAAAGGTAACCCATGGAAACCTGAATCCAAATCTCTGTGGCAGTGTGGGATGAAGTTCAGAATCTGCATTTTTAACAAGTACTCCAGAAAATTCTGAAGCATACTAGAATATATGTGATCATTCTTGTCATCTTCACAACAATTCAAAAGGTTGCAAAGAGTAACGCAAGAATCAGAGAGGCTCTGTTGAACCATGACTGAAGTAGACTCTTCTCTATCACACATTCACCATAACCTCGTGGCAAGTCTTCCCACTCCTCTGAGCCTCAGTGTCCTTGGTCATGAAGTGCGAGTATGGACATTAGCTTGAGTTATTTTGTGTCTCACTTGAGATGGACTAGCTGGCTGCATCCAAGTCATCTGGATACAAGGTACCATTTTGGATCAAAGAAACTTGAACAGACTTTGGGCCAAATGGTTTTATAGCAGTCTCCAAATCCATTGGATTGATTGAAGATATATGCATATGCATACCACTGCATATGCCAGCTCTTGCAAAGGTGATTGCCACCAGAAACCAGTTTCAGCGGAGAGGATGTGGGCACAAACCCTTCAGACATGGGTGTGTCGCATTAGACCAGGCATGAGCCATCAAAACACTATGCTTTTCTCCACCCTTTCCGACTGCCCCAAGACTGGCACAGGGCTTACTAAGAGCGAAAGTAACACTTGCCTATCTGGGGACCAACGGTTTCTTCTTAGGCCGTTGATTGAGGTGCCAGACAAAGTGCTGCCACTAGAATGAGGTGAATTTTTCACAGTCTCAAAAATGACACTTTTGCTACCTAACCCTTAAGCTCTACCAGGCTGCATTGCAATATGTGACAAGTGCACATTTATCGTTAAGGTCTGTCTGCAACTCCTTGTCATCTTAATCTGTCAATTCAAAATATATAACAGTACTATTTAGACCATACGGCCTTCTTTTGCCTAATGGTGTTTTAGAGATAACTGCATTGTTATGGGACTGTTTATCACTTGATTCCATTTATAAATGCTATATTTCAAGAAATATTCTTCATTTTAGAGATAATAAGGAAAGTTTGAGTCTTAATTGGCTTCCAGCACATTAAATTAGAAAATGTGTCATCAGGCCTCAAAGAGAGCAGCAAGGTTGTATATGTAGGTGATACTAAAGCCAATGTGTTCTTAACGAAAAAATGTTCAGTGCCTTTAGAATATGCAAAATGAGATTCTGTAGCTGTTAGGGATCAATGGTGGTAGAGTGCAAGGTAGAGATCTGTCAGCTCCTAAGCTCTGGACAATCTGTTCTCAGTTTAACCTACAAATAAAGCAATGATACTCCTAAATGCTTGAATTTCTTTCACTAGTTGGCCACATTTTATGTATCTGTTTCCCATCCCTCCCTAACTACTTCCTTGGGTTGTGTAATGGGCCTAATTAGCTGGTTTGGTCATCACTTACCCACATTAACTGAGAAAACATGCAATTAGGAGATGGTGGAGAAAGAGGTCCCATCTGGAAGTCAAAGTTCATCACCAAGCCAGACAGTCATCCCTAATTAAACAAGAACAAATGAAGGCTGCTGAAGGTTTTCATTCAAAGGTAGCAAAGGGCCATTTTGAGAACTCCCCAGCATATATTGCAAAAACTATGAGTTTTCTTTCTAGATCTGTCTGGTTATGGACTGAATGATTCAAACCACCCAGTTAACCTCTCTGTATCTCACTCAGTTTTCTAAAATATGAGGCTAAGGGATGTGGCCTTCTGCAAAAAAAAGTACTGTTAAGGAATAATAATTAACAATTCTTATGAAGCCCTTTGTAATTATCCAAGTGGTGATGAAGCAATAATGAGCTTTGACCAGAAGGCACATGTTTCATGGGTGGTTGCTTTAATTGCTTGTGTTCATTATTAACCTGGTGCCAGAGTGTGGAAAAAGGCCAACAGTAAGGCTTTGGTGGTCTTCTTAGGCTGTAGAGTGTGGGCTTTTGCAGATATGCAACACTGCCCTCTATCTGTATCCAGAGTATTAACAAGTCACTGAGGCTGAACAGCCCATTTTTTCTCAGCTAAATGTCTTCAAACTTTACAGCTGAGGACCAGATAGAAGATGTGCGAGGGCCTGTGACTAGACCACGCAGTGTAGGCCTTTTGCTTCACCGAATGTGGAATGTGTTGCATGTCCATTAGAAAGCTTCTGAATGGAAATCTTATCCCCTAGAATTTTAAACAGCCACATTTCCCGGCATTTGACTTCAATGGGACATTTACCAGATGGAGTGCCAGATGAAGCTCCTGGCTCTATTTTCTGTAAGACACTTGAGAGTCAGAAACCTCCGGATGTTTGCATTTGATAGGCTTGCTCACCGTGGGGTTGGCCATGGCTCAATGGACATAGGGCATTCTGCAAGCTTCAAAGTCTGGGGAGAGTGGGTACCATGCATAGAAGCATCCTTGGTAATTCTCTTTAACACTCAGAAACTCTTACTTATCTGACTTTCTTGCAAGCCACAGGCAAGAATGGGCATAATAACTGACTACCATTATCACCAGCCTCAAAAAAAATCTGGGCAGACAATGTACTTCCATTCTGCAAATCAGAAAACTGATGCTCAGAAGGGGGGAAAAAATATACCTGTAGATCCAGGACCACATAAATACAAGAAAACGGTGAGATCTCAGAGCTTCTGTGGTACCTAAGCAGGGCTCTACCACTTTTTCTGTAATTACATGGACATACATAAATCACTTTAGTTATTTAGTGTCAATAATTCACATTCATGTGAATCACAGCCCAAGATTATAGTCATTTGAAATTGCCTTATTAATCACTGTGTTTATGAAGACTTGGGGGAAATCTCATTGGTGGTATTCTGAGAGTCTCCAGTATGTTCAAAGTTGTCCTGTAATTAATACAGAAGATGGCTGACAGAAAAAATAAAGTCAATAAAATAATGATACTCTGAGAATAAATGTTTGGCTTTTTTTTCTTTCCATTAAGTTGTCAATGTATTTGGTGTTCAGGTTGGTATGTCACAGGGCTTTATTAAATTGGTGTGACAGAGCATGGCTATTGTTCTTTGTCATATGCAGGGGTTATCTAAAGCTCTAGAACTATCATTCACCCCAGAGAATTTTTCCTTCATATTGTACAATAACCAGAAAGACTTTAGGACTCAAGCTGCTCTTAAATGGGCACAGCCCATCCTTCTGAGGTTTGTATGCTATTATTTTTACAGATGTCCTCTTCAGTTCCCACCTTAATGCAAGTCAGGGGAGTTATTGGGAAATGAAACTGTGCTTCCTCTGTTTCCCTCCTCCCTGCACGGTTGACTTAAATTGTTAGCCCACAGATGTGCTCTACTGGTTGACACTTGAGTTGTTTACCACCTCAATCAGGAGCACGATGATTATGTTTTTGCTGGCTGTAGAAAAGGGTTACCTCATAAAAATATGGGGAGATGATTGGTCTATCTGGCCCACTTTCCCCTTGCCTTGGATTATACAAGGTTTCCCCCTTCCTTCAGGCTCAGCCTGCTCCTACAGAAGAGGCTTCAATGTTGTTACACACCAAACAAACTGAACTGCTCTTCTCCTGCTGTAGAAAAAAACAGACTTTCCCATATGACTCTTTAACAACAACAACAACAAAAAGAAATTTTTACCTTTTAAAGAAAAACTAATAATAATAATAATAATAAAACAAAAACCTTCCAGTTATATGTATTAAGCTTCCCTTGGCTCCCCTACATTGAACTAAGTCAGCAATTCTCAACCAGTGTGTCTCATGAATTTTAAAAATACACAATACCTGACTAGCTAGTCAGGGGCAGACTTCTTTTCCCTTAGATTGTCAAACAAACAAAAAAATGACAATAGCCAACACAGCAATAGCTAACCAGTGTGAATGAATCAAAATTGTTCCTATGTTTTTTGTCAGATTGCCAAAAAATATAATTTTTGGTGTGCTGTATAATTTTATTAGTTAGCCTATGTGCTCCATGACATGAAAAAGGTTGAGAATCGCTGAACTAAATGCTTGAGTATAACTTCAATAAATCTTAACTTCAGAAGTTTTAGAAAGTATCTATTCCAGTCTCCCAGTTAAAACAGAAGTATATTATATATACAGTATATTTCTACTGACAAAGATTACTTTCTTTAAAAGGTTGTGCATTCCATTTCTGCAGAACTTTAATAGAAGAGAAAGGGTCTTTCTTTCACTGGACTTTGACTTTATAGCTTTAAAAGAAAAAGAAAAGTGGACAAAGACTCAAGAATAAGCCAACAGCAAAACAGACAAAAGTTGATAGATTATTGTGAAAAGAGAAGTTGTATAGAAGTAGCCTTGGTAAATTCCCTTTTACATGCTTAGTAATTATCTGAATATATTTACAGAATGTGGCATTTTGGTCTAACACAAGCATATAATAACATGTAGCATATACTCAAGCTAAGCTAGGAGTAGGTCCTTAAAGTCTACAAACTACAGGACTATAATGAAAGGAAGTAATGACAGACAGGTTATAACATAGAACCAGCCAATTTCTAATGACAGAATTTGGCTGTCTAGTCTTGTTCATGGAAAGGGTAATGTTGCTCAATTTATAGCTTGTTAAAAAGGGAGAGAAGCTGTTGATAAAGATGACTGGTTCTAGAGTAAAAAAGACTAGGAGAGGTGATGTTACAGAGTTTCTATAGAGTGAATGACAAGTAGTACTTAACTCACTTTTTTCCATGTCTAATCATTAGAAAAGAGTGAATTTTCAAAAGGTTAAAAAACTGAAGTGTCTTTAGTAAGCCATGGCTTTGCTCTCTTTTATCTGCAAAAGCCTAAACGAGCTGATAGAATCTAATTTCTTCCTTGGGCAATGAAGTAATTACTTTTTCACATGTGCTATTCCTGGAAAGCTGTTACCTATGACGTGCAGAATGAAATTCTTTGGTGGGGAAGGGAGGGGTGAATTGGAAGTTTTATGCTAGTAGATGAAATCTGTCTTCAAATATAACATAAAATCTTCTTATTTACTAGAAGAAACACAGTCTATGTGTTTCTTAAGTGGTACACCCTATGAACACTTTTAACAGTAAGCCCAAAATAGGCACCTGAAGTGTCAAGTATGTGAAGGAAATTGCCATTCTGGCTTAAATTGACTTTGAATTTGTTTTATCACCCCAGAAATGAAGCCATGTTCACTATTGCTTTCAGTTGGTGAAATGGAAAAGCCAAAAGACTCACTCTGTGGTCATGAATTAAACATGGGTGCCTGATTTTGCATAATCTTGCTGAGGTTTAATTTGCCTCATCAGGAAAGGGAAAAGCTACATTAAACTATATCCTAGATTCATTCAGTCCTCATATTCTCTGATTTTATTTCCTTAAATGGATAACTTCACCACACACCAGTGCAGAACAAAAGACTGCAAAAAACCCTCATAAGCCTTTGGTCCATTGAAGCCCTCTTGGAAAATATATATCAGAAAGAGAACAGGATGTCAGTCCCTCACCCCATGTCAGTGTGAATTAATCAGTCATCTCAGCACTGAGTCATTGTGGCCTTAGGAGACTCTTAAATTCTTTTTACTGTTTTCTACTTACTAGAGGCCCAGTACATGAAAATGCATGCACTGGAAGGGTGTCCTTCAGCCCGGCCTGCCTTTCTCACACGCCAGGAACTCTCAGGGGCTCAAGGCAACCCGGAAATCAGGGTAAGGAGACTTTCCCATCACATCTCTGCTGCTGCCACTGCCGGCAGTGCAAGCCTCGGCCGGCCCTGGTCACCTGAGCCTTGACAGCCCCGGGCGGCTGGGCAGCTGCCATCCAAGGCTTCCTGTGCCTCAGGCTGGTCTGGGGGGCTGGGGGCTGAGGGCGGTCCAGCCACACCATGTGCCTGTGCCCCCTGGTTGGGCTGAGGGGACTGGGTGCTGTCATCTTGTGGCTAAGAGTGCTGCCATCTTTGTCGCACAGTGACAGTCAATTTGCATATTCTCTTCTTTCTCTTTATTAGATGGGATAAGTGGTAATAACCTGTCTGACCAACCCCCCAATCAGGTTTCATTTATGAAAATTAATTAGATAACCTCTTATGTTTTCTATTTCTTGGAAGTAAATGTCCTAAAAAATGTAACTAATTTTATTTTGGAAAAAATAAAATGTAAGCAACTTATTGTACTGTCATGTATATGCTACACCTCCAAAAAGGATATCTTGAGTGCCCTCATAAATTAAATAATACTTATAAAGAATAACCACGATCCTTCTAATTTTTTCTGAATTTATACCTTAATCAATAAAGAAAAGAAAAAAAAGAGTAAGCCATTTCATCTGCCTAGTGTGGATCAGTAGTTGAGCATTGATCTATGAACCAGGAGTTCACAATTCAATACCCAGTCAGCACATGTGCCTGGGTTGTGGGCTCAATCCCCAGTCTGAGGTGTGTAAGAGTCAGCTGATCAGTGATTCTCATCATTGCTATTTCTATCTCTCTTTCCCTCTTCTTTCCTCTCAGTGTGTGTATATAATAATATATATATATATATATATATATAGAGAGAGAGAGAGAGAGAGAGAGAGAGAGAGAGAGAGAGAGAGAGAGAGGGAGAGAGAGAGAGAGTCCCAGTGCACAAAATTTGTAATTTGTGCATGAGTGCAGTCTGTAGGCCTGGCTGGCAATCAAAGCACGAGCATCTGGCATGGAAGGGCAGGCCCCAGCTGACCTTTGGGCCCCCGAGTCCCCACATGGCCCTCTCCGCCTGAGTCATCGAGTCTCCCCCTGGCTCCCTCAGTGCCTGGGAGCCAGGCAGCAGCCCCACCTCCCATTGTCATTGCTTACCATCTGTAGGATGGTCGGCAGGGAGATTGGGACCCACTCACACCCACCTTGGCCTGGCACAGTCCACTCACCTGCTCCCGCTCTCATCAGGGCTAATCAGTGCCACCTGCCCTCAGCGCCTTGTCACCGACACCCGCCATGTTCCCCACGGGTCCCTGGTGGTCAACGCACATCATAGTGAGTGATCAAACTCCTGGTGGAGGAGACAATTTGCATATTAGGCTTTTATTATATAGGATTTTTTAATGAGTCATTTCTTATGTCTTGGGCCACTTCCTCTTCTCTGCAAAAGGATTTCACTTGGTAAGTTGTAATTTCCTTTAGAATTCTTGAAAAGTCTGGAATACTCTCACAAGTTCATTTATAGAGTGGAGCTATTCAACCAAGAGCTGAATGGACAGTATGACCAAAGGGTCTCTTTGGCATGGCAGTAATTTATATTTCATATATTTCATATATAATTTATATTTTATCATATATGATAAAATGCACCAAGCAATTATTCAGCACATGCAGAACCAAATTTTGTAGAATATAAACTCTCAAGTCAGAATACCTGATGTATTTCAGAACTGGGTGAAGGGTGGGCACATCTCCAGGACATATATGCATACAGTGTATAGCTACTGGACTTTAGCTGATGATAAATGAACTGTTTGTGCTCCATAGTAACTATTTGGTTTCTTTCCTTTTGTTTAATTTAACTCTATGTGTGACCCATTTGTGTCAAATTTTAACATTTCAGGACAATAAATTATCTCTTGTGTTATTATCACCAGAACAAGATATGAAGCTCTTTATGACTGTTGTTAATTTGATCATAATTATTCCTCACCTTTAAAAATCCAGCAATAATTTAAAACAAAAAATAAGTTATTTGGGCTTTCTGTTTGTTTTTAACATATTCTGTGGGGAGATTTTAGATACATAAAATTGAGAAGTATTTTTCCCAGTACTATTTTTAGGAGCTGGTCAAAAAATTTCATTGTGACCCTGAGTTAACTGAGCTATTTTCAAACCCTAAATATAAACCTGAAAAAAGCAGCCTGGGGCCCCCAGGAATATTCCATTATGGGAAGACCTAGAATGTGGCCAGGGTTCAGAGACAAGCAAAAAACATGTGAGAGAAACTAGGGTCCAAAAGGAAAAGTTAAAGAAAGGAATTTTCTGGTTTTGGTCTGGAAAAGGGAAGAGTGAGGAGTGATTGACACTGAGTCTTAGAATTTGTGAAGGACTTTGACACACAGAGGATGGGAGATGTATTCCACCACTTTGAGGACATGTCAGGAGAAGTAGACACAAGCTGCATTGGCATTTTGGAGGAGGGCATTGGCATCAAGAAGCATTTCCTGACAGTGAGGATTGTTAAAACACTGGAACAGGATGCAACAGAAAGTTGGCAATCTCCATTCTAAAAGGTTTAGAAATTAAATAGATTCTTATCTGCTGTGGAATCAAAGCTGTGGGGAGAGAACTGCACTATCTTAAGAGAACTCTTTAAAGCTAAGAACCTCTACACTGCTTTGTTTGGGGGAAGTAGATTATGTAAAATGAAGAGGGCTCTTAACTAAGTTTGTTGGAACATTTCCTTTTCTTGTCAAAATGAGATTATTTTTTCTTTTCTGAGAGGATGTATATCTTGAGGAAATTATTATTTCACACTTGCTTTTGATTAAAAAAAAATAGTGCTAACCACTTCTGGGTTTTTTAGCAGAACCTACTGGCAGAGATAATGGGAGGCTTTGACAGTGCCTAAGATAGCTCAGTTATGAGGCCTCCAATTTTTCATTAAAGGAGTCATGAGAGGAGATGGCAGGGCCACTGTGTGCCAGTTTGCAAAACCCTTAGAAGGTAGGTCTATATGATTCTTAAAAAGAAAAAAGGAAATTTCAGTTCTCACACAGCAGCTACTTGAGGAATTTGGTCACTGCTGATTCACAGCATTCTGATTATTGAGGAAACACAAGAGAAAGCTTTCCAGGTTACAACTGTTTCAACTGGGGTGCTTCAAAGAAAACTGTCCATGTTTCTTAGATGCTTCTACATAAGAATTGTTCGGAGTTGTGTTGATTGCATCAGAACATGTGGCTTTCACACATATGGCAGTGGACATCACAGAGTTTTACATGTACAAGAACATCTTGGGAAGAGGACCAAGAGAGCAATTTGAACACCTCTGCAAACTCTTCTTCCCACTAAAATTAATCTTAATTCAGATGTGATCTGTTCCACTTGCTCTGTTCCCATGCAGTATAGCTATTCCAATAATTTGAAACAAAAATCATGCTGTCTCTTTTAAAGCATAAGGTTAACAGTTACTTCAAGATAAGGTCTACAGCCCTTTCTGAGAAAAGCTGAAGCAAGTCACCTTGGAGTGATTGATTATCCATTCTCTCTTGATTGTTGCTTAATGTAAAACATGTAGTTTTCCCTGGCAGCTGGAAAAGTATGTTGTAGCAGGAAGGACATCATTCTGTCTGACTTGAAAGGCTTTTCCCAAGGGAGCTCAACCTGAAGTTTTGTTGATAAAATGAACATACAGAAATGAGAAAAATCTCTCCCTACCTTTCTTTTTTTTCCCTACCTTTCTTTTCCTTCCTTCCTTCCTTTCTTCCTTCCTTCCTTTCTTCCTTTCCTCTTTCCTCCATTCCTTCTTTCCTTACTTCCTTTCAATTTTTTTTTTTTTGGTCTTTTGGTTATACATCTTTGGGAGGAAATAAAATAAAATGGAGATGAAAATTGAACACCTAATTTGAAATAGGCAGGCTCTGCTACATAGTGAAGGAATGAAATTGTAGTGATACCTATTTAAGTATTTCAGCCTTAAATGGAAATTGGTCCATTTTTAAATTGGGGCCTTTTTGTAGACAAACCAATTAGCTCTTTCAAAAGTGCATATGCACAGGCATTTGAAACCTCAGTAAAATTGATTATGTTGTAGCGAAGAATTGATTGATGAAATCCTCAAGGGAACTAATTAGACTGCTTCTCTTTCTAACTCTCAAAAGTTGTGTTTTAGAAGCTCTCTAACTTGTCTCTACTAATAAAATTCACTGTTTTATTTATTGCGCTTCCTGGTAACTGTAAGCCATTTCAAATTTCCATTCCTAAAGTCTCTTACATTTCAGGTGTTTCTAAAGAGTAGTTCTAATTATTCTTATACAGGATGGTTGCATCCAGTTATCTGTGATTAGAGCACTCTTGAATAGGCCAGACTTTAGGAATTAGTGCAATAAAACAAATTAACTTTTTGGACAACTGAGCTTCTCTGACAAAACATGTTGCCTTCCCCTTCTGTGAGAAGAAAGTGTTCTAATCTCTTCCTTATAAGGTTACTGTGATTACATGAGGCATGTGGTGCAGAGCAGGTACCTGGTATTATTCTTGTCCTTTGTCCATAGATAAGGACATGCCCCAACCCAAACTTACATGGAGACTCCTAGAAGCAAACTGGAGAGAAGGCTCACAGGAATACAAAGGGAAGGACAGATCCTAACATTAACATAACAGACTGCACAAAACCCAACAGTCTGTTTTTCCATCTACCTGCCTGACCTCTTTCTCCTACCTCCTGGATTTTCTGCATGGGTTCCAAGATGCAGACACTGGTCTAGCTTCTGAATTTTGCAACCCTCATTTAAGCAATACAACTGTTCTGCTCTCTCATTCCACAAGAATTCAGAATCACAATGACTACATGCTCTTCCTAACCAGTTCCCACATGAGTGCTTTTCCCATTTTCTTAACAAATGATCTTCTGATCTGATACAAGTGGAAGAATATGTAAGCTTCCTGGGCCAGGGTCACCTACAGTCAGGTACAGTATTAATCATTTCCTCCTCTTAACCTTCCTATGAATTTTAAAAGCCTCCCTGACCTGTCATAATGAGCTTTAAGGGTCCTACTTCTTGTTTCCAGAGGGCTGTGAATTTTGAGCTTTATCAAATACCCAGCAAGATTATACTTTGAATTCCAATTGCACTTTACCACACCTCATGTGATAGCATGAGGATTTGTTAAATTGGCTATTTGTATAAAATATTTTTATTGACTAAGTTGCTCATTAAAACCAAGTCCTCCTTCAGGAAGGGCTCTATTAAAACTTTATTGATTTTGACAAATAATTGGTATATTTATTAAACACATAGTTCATAACAATGAAGTTACTTAGTTATTGTATATGTCCTTATTGCCCCATTACCCCCACACCTCCCATTCATTCCTTCACTCCCCTGTTGTTTGTGTCCATTGATTAGGCTTATATGCATGCATACAAGTCCTTTGGTTGATTGCTTCTCCTTACCTCCACCCTCCCCTACCTTCCCTCTGAGATTTGATGGTCTGATCTATGCTTCTCTGTCTCTGGATCTGTTTTTGTTCATCAGTCTATGTTGTTCATTATATTCCATAAATGTGTGAGATAATGTGATATTTATCTTTCTCTCACTTAGCATAATGCTCTCCAGTTCCATCCATGCTGTTGAAAATGGTAAGAATTTCTTCTTTTTACAGCAGTGTAGTATTCCTTTATGTAGATGTACCACAGTTTTTTAATCCACTAATCTGCTGATGGGCATGAAACACGTACTTTTGATGCAGATAAGGGAAACAAAATTGAAAGGTAATACAGAAGCACCTAATGGAAAGATGAAGAATAAACTCAGGCTATCTGATATCAGATCATGAACTCCCTCTGCTATCCTCCAGGCAGTAACTAAAACATTCTGTTCATTTTGCTTCTTGAGTGGGCTCAGTGTTGCTGTTTCAGTTAAACTACAAAAAACCATGACAAATACTATTTTGGTTACTTTTTTCTAAGGGATGAAGATGAAGTTATTTCCCTTCTCAATTATACCTATATTTAATTAAAACAGATGCAAAACTAAAGAAAATTCTAGAATTCTCAGAAAGAAGGTTTTTTGTTTTTTTCTGTTTGAGTGGAATCACAACAATGACTGTTTTACAAGCTAATAGATATTTCCAGGAGCAAACTACCTTATAAGAGTCATTGCCTTTTGCCATGATGACTATTTAATTACAGTGCATAAATTTCATCTCAATCTATTACAGACAGATTCCAGTGTTTTTCTACTTTGATAAACCTAATATGAGGATTGCATAGAAAACGTTAAGTTTCTATCAGGTGCAAGAAGTTTCAAAACCAACACTTAAACTCCTAAGCACTTAATTTTCACAGACTTTCTCTGATTTTTGCTGGCTAACCAGCTGTTGTCTGAGTGCCCTTTTATGTGAGCAACAAAAACTTCCCAACAGGTGCCAGTGTGGAAGCTTGATTCTTGGGATAATCAGTCTAAGTGAAACATAGATGCTGAACTTGAGTTAAATCAGTACTAGCCATTCAGTTTGTCTCCAGTTGGTTAGAAATCCATTCTCAAATATCTTGGTACAGTTCCACTAAGACCATGCTTGAGGTTGTCCTGGGTGTGCAGTTTAAAAGTACATTGTTTTGCCAAGCTGTCATGGCTCAGTGGTTGAACATCAACTTATGAACCAGGATTTCACAGTTCAATTCCCGGTTGGGGCACATGACTGTGTTTCAGGCTCAATCCCCAGTGTGGGGCATGCAGGAGGCAGCTGATCAAGGATTCTCTCTCATCATTGATGTTTCTATTTCTCCCTCTCCCTATCTCTCTGAAATAAAAAAATATATATATATTTAAAAGTGCATGTTGTTCTAAAAGTAAGGTGCATTCACTAAAGAAATGTGTAAAATAACAAATATACCAGCCATATTCACATATGCGTTGAATATAATTCCAGTATTTTTAATACATATCTTAGGGCACATAGTACAAGTTTGTATAATAAAAATATTCTATTAACAAAATAAGAGTATATTGTGAATATTTTTCATTGTTTTCAAATAATTTTCTACTTCATCATTTTAATGGCTGACCTATATTTTATCATACCAGAAGCTAACTATTTTTAAAATATATTTTATTGATTTTTTACAGAGAAGAAGGGAGAGGATAGAGAATTAGAATCATCGATGAGCTGCCTCCTGCACACCCTCTATTTGGGATGTGCCTACAGCCAAGGTAAATGCCCTTGACTAGAATTGAACCTGGAACCCTTAAGTCTTCAGGCTGATGCTCTATCCATTTAGCCAAACCGGTTAGGGACAGAAGCTAACTATTAATGGTGTATTAGTGACTTAAAACAGCTAACATTTATTATCTCACAGTTTTTGTGGATCTGTGAGATCAGAAATCTAGGCATGGCTTAGCTGGGTCCTCTGCCTTAGGGCCTCTCACAAGGCTGTAATCTAAGTCTTGTCTGAAGATGCAGCCATCTCAAGGCTCAAACAGAAAGATGTGCTTCCAGGCTTACACATGTGGCTACTGCAAGATTTCAAGTTCTTATTAAATTTAGCTAGAAATACCATATTCACAGTCTAGTAACTGGCTTCCCCCAGAGCAAGGATTGCAAGAGGGAATATATATGAGTGAGTGCTCCCAAAATGGAAGGCACTATATTTTTATAGCCTAATATAGAAAATGACATACCATACTTTTTACCATATTCTATATACTAGATGTTAGTCTCTTGGTCTAGCCCCAGGGAGAGAATTCTCCAGAGGAGAAATCATGTGAAGGTATGACTATAAGAGATAAAGATCATTTAGGATCATCTTAGAATGACTACTACCGTGGAGATTTTGGGAACACACACATGTATATACACTGTTCAAACATTAGTAACAGGAAAATATTTTTAAAATATCTTAATAAGATATTACCAGTATAAGTTTTCAAGACCCAATGTTTCAAACATTGTCATGGCAAACTTTTCAAGTTAGTTCAGAATGTGAGCCAGAAAATTACCTGTAAATTGGCTTAAGTTTTGAACACTTTTCTAGTGTGGTATTGGATTTAAGAAGCAAGTTTTACACCAATTCATTCTCATCTTCCTCCTAAACCATTTATCACACCAATCCTCGCTCATTTTGATCAGCTATCACCATAAATTCACCAAAATCTCTAGCCTGGTATTTAAATCATCTACAGCCCAAACTTAGGTTGTTTTTCCAATCTCCTCATGACACCATCTATCTGGTCCACCTAAAAGAATGCTGCTGTATTTCCTTCCTGACCCTGTCTGAATCCTATCCATCCTTCCGCGTTCCGTTTAAATGAATACAAGCCTCCTTCCTTCCTCTCTGGCAATCACTACCATTGTCCAAGCAATCACTCAAGTCTGTGCTATGATTAGAGGACTCTAAAACCAAAAAGATTGCAAAACTAGGACTCAACACAGGGAATAAAATAAAATAAAGAGAAGCCTTAACTTCTGCAACAACAATGCCATAATGTAGTAATGGCAGCTCGTTTAATACCATTTGGAAGAGACACTGAGCTAATTATGGGCCTGAGAGATCCTCATATCAAAAATCAGGGAAAGCTGAGGGAGAATCCTGGATTAGGATAGAAAAAAAAAATCCAAGAACAAATTCTCAGGCCCACAACTTGAGTTAAATGTGGATCATTGAGAGGGGGTTAACAGCAATTGCAATGAACTGCTAGTAATATACATCTGAACATTAATATGTAATCAGCCAGAGGTTCCTATATACTATAACCAGATAAATGCTTGGCTCTTCTAAAGATACATTTACTAAATTGCTAAGTGAAAAATTCTTGTTGAATTCAAAATATTGAGGGTGGTAAAACTCATTTTTGAGGATCCTAGGTATGAAGACCTGAGGTGCATAACTGGCCCCAGCATGCCCTGTCAAGTGATGACACTCAGTGTCCCCATCAGTCCATCTGCAGTGCCAAGCTTTCAGGTACAACAGACGGTACACAATTAGTTGGAAGTTAACAAGGCAGACTCTCAGTCCTCATCACCAAGAAAAACAGCAGCAATTCAAGTACAGGCTTAGTGCAAAAATGGGAATTCAAGAATATGTTTGCTGCTTCTAGCCCTTGGATGCTAAGACCATTGGTATCACTGGTAGTCTAAGGGCTGCAGAATTACTGCAGATGGTGTGCACATCTGGGTGGCTCTTTTCTTAAAGCTTCCTAGAAACCCTAACAACCATGGGACAAATGTTTCCATCCTGCAGATATGTGTAGGCTGCTTTTTAATTTTCTAGCAATTGATTTGGTGCCAGGAGAGAAGCAAAGATGAATGAATTGTAGTTCTTGCCCTCACAATGCTTACAATCTGGCCAGTGAAACAAAATATAGTCACCTTAAAAATTAAGTGTCATATGCTGCAGTAGATGATTAAGTACCACATGAGAAGATGATCAATTAATGTAATAGCGGGTGGGTAATCTGCACACCAGGCTGCCAGCTACAGCTCACTGCACAGTGACATGAATCAGGATGCATGGAGACACTGCTAAAATGACTCAAGACACAGATGTGTATAATCAACCCAGAAGAGTAGCTATGATGAGGCAGGGAGGGTAAGCAAGGCAAGAGGCAGCACCCCTCCTTTCCACCTCCCACCAACAGGGCATACTGCCTTGATTTCCCCACTCCAGAGGCCCCTTGTTAAGATGAATCCTCACATCACTTTCATTCCCCACCTCATTATAGAAAAGAGATATATTTAATTACTTTTTAAAAAAAAATTTCTCTCAGCTATTTTCAGTTTTGTTTTTGGGTGTTGTTTTTTTTTCTTGTTCTATCTCAAGCTTATTAAACATGATTTAGAATATTTACCTTACCTCTTTGTTCACTTAGTTCTCTAAATTTTCCCTTCTCCATTCCTGTTTTAGTATCACCTCTGCATTCTAATTATGTTCCCAGATGCAAATGTCATCACATAACCTTGTTTTAGCAATGGGTTTCTTGTCCTTTTATCTTCTAATTGGAATTTACCTTCAAAACCTTCCAAGGCTCCTTCATACAGACTTTTCATTTTATTACCAGCCTTCCCTGTGATTCACACCCTCTCAGGTTAGCTTTCTCTCTCCAGGAAGACAAACACTAGCTTTTTCTTTAAGTTTCTCTCTATTTAGTTATTCATTTTTAGAAAGGCCTGCATTAGAATCTAAAATTCACCATTAAATACACAGCTTAGTTGTAACAAAAATCAGCTGATTACTATAGGATTAAAAAAGACAGAGTTCATCCAAATGGCATGGCTCAGTGGCTGAGTATCAACGTATGAACGAAGAGGTCATGGTTTGATTCCCGAAAAGGCACATGCCCTGGTAGTGGGCTTGATCCCCAGTGTGGGGCATGCAGGAGGCAACCAATCAATATTCTCTCTCATCATTGATGTTTGTATCTCTCTCCCTCATCTTCCTCTCTGAAATCTATTTATATATTCAGAGAGAGAAAGAGAGTTCACCTTGATTCAATCAAGATAACAGACATGTGTGGAAACTGGTTGAAAGTAGAAAGAACAGAGTTTTTGTTTTAAAAAGAAATTACACTTTATTATAGGGGTGATATTTGTGGTTTTTCTTTTTAAATAAGAAACTAGGAATAGAAATTTTGTCTATTTCATATTTGCTAGGGAGTGTTATCCACTTGGCAAGAAACAATTGGCTGTTTAACTATGTACAAAAAGAAAGCGAAGTATGAGCATGTCAGCCCATGACTTGAGGGAAGGCCTCAATGACTGTCCTCAGCTAGAGGCCATCTCAAAAACAAGGAGGACTTCCCGCTCAGGATCACCAAGGGCCTTTCATGAGCATTGATCGCTGCCAGGACAGGTGGTGGGATAAAAAGATAGTTGATATGTCTTAGTTATTCTTTTGGAATTTTTCTACCACTATGAAAATAAACCAGGAATCTCTCTTGGTGAGGCAACTGACGCATTTAGAACAAACATTCAGAACAGGAGTTGGGGGACAAGCTGTGAAGTGAATTATGAGAAATTCTTGAACATGAGGAATGGGTGGGCTAAAATACTAACTGAATGTGCAGTTGCATTGACCCAGAACTTAGGTATATTCTCATCATTTGAGATGCCATTGTCTGTAATCAAGACAAATGAAAATGTAACACAAAATAATCAGCAGATTAATATTTTAATCATCATAAAACAATTTCCCTGTAATAATTGTGTAAAGTCAGAAGGAAAACAGAGCATTGAAAGGTATGTATATCATAGAAAAAAGCTCATATATTCTCATTAGAGGAGCAAAAAGCCCCAGATTAGTGGAAAACAGCTCATGGTGATGCCATTTATCTCGGAAAGTCTCTTGAGCTAAATATGAGGACTTCTTAAGAACAGCATTGATACTTAAGAATATCACTGATATCTTTTATAACAATACTCACCAAGCTTCTGTCTAAGTCATGGAATCAGTATACAGTCTCAGTCTTCCAGAAATCTCTCATAAGCTGTTTAGAGTCTCTTTCTTGACTACTGAAACTAATGCAAAATAATATTGAATTTAAAAAATAATTATAGAAAAGGCCTTACACATAGTGGCTGCTTGATAAATAAGTATAAGTGACTGGATTTGTCATCAATGTCATAAACTGGTCAGTATTTGGTTTTATTTCTAGATGGCTGTCTTTTCTTTGAATGTGCTGCGGTTCTAATGAATGCAGTTCCTTCACTGAAATCTGTGATTATTTTAGGTAAAACTCCAAGAATGTGACACTTATCTAAGCACCCAGTCAGGCATGGCCTCTTTTCTTACAGATGAACATAGGACACCAAGGGGATTGAACACAAAGTCAGAATAATATCCACTATGCAAGGACTAAAAGAGGGTTTGGTCTAAGAAGCAGAGGTGGTATACAAAGAGTTCAACAACAAGCAGTGTCTAGTGAAGCAGTTAGTAATGAGATTCAAGTCAGAAAGGGGGTATACTGAGAATAGAAAACTCAGGGCAAAATTTCTATGCCTTACTGTCATAAATATGAAACTACATCATAGACTAGAAGGAAAATATTTGCAAAACATATACAATAAAATATTTGCAAAATATGTACAATAAATGAAATATATAAAGCATTCTTATAATTCAATAAGAAGACAAATGACCCGATTTGAAAAAGATATACCGATGGCATTTAGGTACATGAGATGATACTCGATAATCATCAGGAAATGCAAATTAAAACCACAAGGAGAAACTGTTACCACCCACTAGGATGGCTAAAATTAAAAATACTAGCTTAAAAAATATTGGCAAAAATATGGGGAAACTGAAACTGTCATACATTGCAGTTAGGAATCTAAAATGGTAAAAACACTTTGGAAAACATTTCAGCTATTTCTTACAGAGTTAAACCACACCTATCCAACCATATAGCCTAGTAACCATTCTACTTCAGGGTAGAAAAATATAATCATATTACCACACAAAGACTGGTAGATCAATATTCATAATAGTATTTTTTAATAGCACAAACTAGAAACATTTCAAGTATCCACCAGTGGTATAGTCTATTTCTACAGTGGCGTGCTGAACAACAGTAAGAAGGAATGGACTATTGACACATGACAACAACTTTATGCTGAGTAAAGAAACCAGGCAAAGCCCTACTGGTGTGGCTCAGTGGTTGAGTGTTGACTTATGGATCAGAAGGTCATGGTTCAATTCCTTGTCAGGGGACAGTTCTAGGCTCAATCCCCAGTAGGGGGCATGTAGGAGGCAGCCAATCAATGATTCTGTCTTGTCATTGATGTTTCTATCTCTGGCTCCCTCTCCCTTCCTCTCTAAAATCTATTAAAATATGTTAAAACAAAATAAACAAGGCAAAGAAGAGTAATGCTGTATTACAAAATTATAGAAATGACAAACTTATCTATAGTGATATAAAGCAGATCAGCAGTTGCCTGAAGACAGGGAAGAGGTAAGAGAAGGTGAAAGGAAAGGGTTACCAGAGGGGGCAATGATAAGATATGTACACATATAATACATTAATAAAAAAAAAGAAAAAAGAAAAAGGAAAGGGTTACCAGAGTCACCAGGAAACCTGTGGTTGATTAAAACATTCCCTAAACTGGCCTTGCTGATAGATTCATGAATGTATGTGTATGCCAAATTCATCAAATTTTACAATTGACACATGTACAATTTATTGGGCTTCAATTGTACATCAATTTATCATTTTAAAAAATGATCATGTCTTCAGACTCTCCATTACTAAATTATAATAAGATCTAAAGTTCTATTTTAATTCAAAAGTCTCAATGTATACCCACGTGAATTGTGAAATCAAAATTGAGAATACCTGATTTAAAACTCCACTACTACCAATTACTAGTGTGAGAGACTTGAATAAATTATTTCAACATCTGTGAGCTTAAAGAATTTTTACAAAATGTATAAAAATAGTAACACTAAAAATGTCTACAACATAGTGATAGTGAGGATCAAATGAGAAAAAAATGTGTGAAAGTTTTTATAAAACTAAACAGCATGCACGAATTAACAACCATATTCTGAGTATAATAATTACTGCATGCCAGGCAGCATCCTAAAAACTTTTCGCTCATCACTCTTTCCAGCAGTACTGATTTTTCCTGTGCTGTTGATGATAAACTGGTGTGGTCACATATCTAAAACATGAGTCTCAGACAGATCTCTCAGACTACATAGCTCCTAGTCATGAGCATTTCAAACAGTGCCTTCTCCTATGACTTATGCACGATAAAAGCCACACCCAGGAAGGCTGGATTCCCCTCCTCACTGTATTTATTGGGTTTCCCAGCTCTATGGAAGTATGATGTTAGAAAGAAGCTCTGGTATAAAAGAGGTCTTCAAATTCCCTAATACATGTAGGTGGGTAGAGACCATCTCCAGTGGCAGACTAGAAATTGATGTTATTCATATATCTATATATATAATTAAAAAAGTAATACCTTGTGTATATTTATTCATAAACCCATAGTAGCCATTTTCACTGGCCTTCCTTGGGGTTCAGCTGGATGTATGGGGAAAGGCAGAAAAGTAAGATTTCTTTCTCAGACTTCTGGTTTTATTAGGTACTTTATTGAGGTTTTTCTGTTTCTTTCTCTCATTCATTTTCCTACCCATTCTTCTGTTTCTCTTCTTTATTGAAAACTTCTTCAACCTTCCCTCTTCTGCTTCCTACTGTTCTCACACTGACCACTCATTTATTATTTAATTATATGCATTTAATGTCTTGAGTTAACCAATGAAATGGTTTTATAAAAATAAAATGGGGAAATGAAAATGAATAGTAGCTTAAAATGATATCCAGTCAATTTTTCATTTCCCCATTACATAGGCAGAAACAGAGAAGCCTATTACAAAAGAGACTCCAAATATATCATGTAAAGTATTGCTTTAATCCTTTCTCCAATCACCTGTTTAACAAGTAATAATACTTATTCTATTAAATTGTTATTTAAGTTTTGAGTTTCAAAATGGTCAGAGTAAGAGATATAGAAATATTTTAAAAAGTGAAATAAGACAAACTATATGCTATACTGTGTTATGATATTTTATGTACATTATCCTATATAATACACAGGCAATATGCAAATTGATCATAATGGTGAAATGACCTGGAATGAATGGTCTCTATGATGCGCACTGATCACTAGAGGGCAGACACTCAACACAGTGCGCTCCCAGAGGGGGATCTCTGCTCAGCCACAAGCCAGGCTAATGGCTTTGCAGTGGGAGCTTCTCCTGCCTCCACCTCAGCTCTGAGAATGTCTAACTGATGGCTTAGGCCCGCTCCCACAGGTAGACGTCCCCCAGGGGTCCTGGACTGCAAGAGGGCACAGGCTGGGCAGAGGGACCCCACCAATGCATGAATTTTCATGCACTGGGCCTCTACTATTTTATACTGCATCTAATATATAGTTATATTTATAAAATAGTAACACTGATTTATATATGTAATATATATAATATATCATGTTATATAGTACTTCTATATTATATAGTACATCTATATTTCATGTTATATAGTACTTTATATATTTATTATATATTTACATGTAACATCTTACCTTATAATAGACAAACATGTAAATTGACTGTACCTTCGCTATGCCTATAGCCAATCAGAGTGATTATGCAAATTAGACCAAAAAAAGATGGCGGTTAATTTGCATACATAGGTGCCCAGGCCCTGTGTCCCAGGAACATCTTGGCTCCCAGGTCACTGTGAAGTAAGGCCTGGGCAGGAGCAGACCTCCTGCCATTGGTTGCAGGAACTGGGGGCTGCTCCGGCACCAGGCTGAAAGCCTCGATTTCAGCCTTGTGTGTGAGAAGACCCCCTGCAATTGATTGCCTGGGCAGGGAGTTGGGGGTCTGCTTTCAGCCTGGGCAGGAGCAGACACCCTGTGATTGATTTCAGGGAGCTGGGGGTCCACTCCTGCTCAACAGGCTTTTGGCCTGGGAAGGCCTGGGCAGGGGCTGAGCCTGTGATCAGAGGGAGCTCCAGGGGCCTGCCAGGCCTAAAGCTTTGGCCAGAGGCTTTAGGTCCAGGCAGGACCCAGCCTGCGATTGGTGTGACTGCACATTGGCTAAGCTTCCTGTATGCCATTGGTAATATTCTTAATAACTTGGGTAATAAGAATCCACAAAGGTGATCTAGGGTTTTTCAACCATACTTCTGGAGAAAAAATGAAGGTCTGCTGCTGGAGGACTAAGAATGTCATATCCTGCCCTAGACAGTTTGACTCAGTGGATAATGCCTCGGCCTGCAGACAGCAGGGTCTGGGTTCGATTCTGATCAAGGGCATGTACCTAGGTTGCAGGCTCCTCCCTGGCCAGGGCCCAGATCAGGGCTCATGCAGGAGGCAAACAATCAAAGTGTTCCTCTCACTTTGATGTTTCTCTCTGTCTTTCCCTTTCTCTTCCACATTGTCTAAATGCCAATGGTGAGGATAAAAAAAATGCATATCCTATAAAAGACACATCCTGAAAATGCCTAACGAAAGTTGTCATTTTTTCTTGAAGAAGGGACTAGAGTCCTTTGTGCTGTGGTGACTGACAGTGGCTGCAGCAGTGGGGTAATGGGGCTGGTGCCTTCCCCTTATCAGCCTGGGGTGATGATAGTGGCTACAGCAGTGGGGTAATGGGGCTGGTGCCTTCCCTTTATCCCTTTATCCACAAAGGGAGGGCAGACTGCAGCTTAGGCCCGCTTTCCGTGGGGTGCAGGCCTAAGCTGTCAGTAGGACATCCCCTGTATGTGAGAGGTTGGGCTGAGGGACCCCCCATCCCCAGTGCATAAATTTCTTGCACTGGGCCCCTAATATATAACATATGTTATAGAATACATTGAATTATATATCAAATGTGTGTGTTATATTTACTTAATTAATCTCAAGCAAAACTCCATCATAAAAATTCTTACTGAGTTTCATAGATTTATTAAAATCATGTATACAACTATATGATAGCTCCACAGTGGTTCTCTATTGGTGTAATAAAAAGTCCTATTCATTACAAAGGAATTATGCTCTATATACATTCAACACAAATTTTTACTTCGCCCTATATAACATCACTTGATACTTTGGATAATTTTTCAAAAGAAGAATTTTATTTTACCCTTAGGGCAGCCTGCTTGCTCTTTTCCCGACTATCCACCCCATTTCCTGTGGCATGGAACTGCCTCCTTTGGGAAAAACAATCAGATGCTCCAATAAATACATGGTGGACATTCAGAATCATCTCCATGTAGTAAAGAAAGTTGAAACCTGGGTTGATTATTAAAACAAGCCCAATTTGGGCTGCACTTGCTTGAGAATTTTACCTGCAAGGGTGTTGAGGTTTTGGCTTGAGTTAGATTTAAGTTTCAGTGTATTTTTAGATACCCAGAATTAAGATTACTCCTTTGTGTGTTTGGGAAATTCCCAGTAAGTGTTGGTGGAAGCGAGCCAGCTCTCATTACTAAAACTGGAAGAGGCAGATGTGCCCTTTCTCCACAAGCATGAGGCCTGAGTTCAGCCAATCAGTTTTTAAACTGAAGTCAACAATCAGAGGAGAGAAGTACCAACTTGCAGGCAGAGGGCCACTGGCATGGTTCTAGTGGGACTCCAGGGTGGGATGGCAGTGCTGGGGCAGCAATGGCATCCAGATGGAGCCCAACCTCATTTGTGCTAGATTGTGGCCTTGGCCATAGCTACAGCACCCCCATATTTCTTTGATTCCTAGTTATTTAGTTCCTGAGATTTTCTGCTAATTATAAGACCTCCCCAACATCATCTAACCAATTCCACTCTGGCTTAAGACAAGCAGATTTTGTTCTCTTATGTAAGACCAAAAGCCCTGAAAGTATACCACAGATACATCTTTTTCTCAAATTTGTTTTCTTCCAATGCAACATTTGTTTTCATATTAACATTTATTCTTTGTAGAAAAAAAATTATAACTCAAAGGTAGAGAAAGAACCACATTTACTCTCTGTACTGGTAAAAAATATATAGTTGTTTATCATTTGTCATTTTTCCCTTGACTCACCTATCAATCCAGATGCTATAAACATAACAAGCCACTGAGCCAGATTCTCCCATGGACTATCTTGCTTCTTAGGACAGATCTATGAGGCCTTCCTGAGAGTGTTCTAGACTCTATAGCAGGTTATAGGTAACATTCAGTAGATGACAGTCATGTGCAGCATGGAGTCACATGGGGGGTGGGAGGAAATAGAAAAGGCGTCACAATAGAACCCAGAGGCCAGCCTGGCCACCACCCAAATATAACTCTCTTAATCTTTCAGTGTTCTTATGCATTTCAGAAGACAGAGGCAAAGGTGCAGGAGATTTTTTTGTTTGTTTGTTTTTTAAATATGATTTTTGTTGATTTGAGAGAAAGAGATAGGAAGGAAAAGGGAGAGGGAGAGGGAGAAACATTGATGTGAGAGAGACATGGATTGGTTGCCTCCTGCATGCATCCTGACTGGGGATGGAACATGCAACCTGGGCATGTACCTGACTGGTAATCCAACCAGCACTGGAAGATGCTCAACCAACTGAGCCACACCAGCCAGATCAGGAGATTGTTTTAATAACTCTTTTAGAAAATATCTCACAGTGCAAAGTATAAAGCCTATAGTGTCAGCAGATCTGAGTTTGATTTCCAGACATCCTCCAGCTAAATTACCTTAGTCAAGATCTGAGGCTCAATGTGTAGAGCATCAGCCTGAAGACTAAAGAGTGTCAGGTTTGATTCTGGTCAAGGACACGTGCCCCAGTCAGGGTGTGTGTGGGAAGCAATCAATCCATATGTCTCTCTCACATTGATGTTCTCTTTCTCTCTGTCTCTTCCACTCCATTCCACTCTTTCTAAAAATTAATGAATAAATAACCTCAATATGAGGATTAACAACAACAACAAAACTCTGAGCATTTATTTCTCTCACAGTAAAATGAGGTAATACCAGCATCATGAAGTTTTATGAAGATTAATAAAATTATATATGATGTCTGCACATTATGGCTACAAAATGAACACATTTTAAAAATTAATGTTGTGGTTATTAAATGATGTATAAATTAAAATATTAAGATAATTTATCTGAAAATGCCCTATATACTATAAAAAACAACATTAAATAATAAGCATTTTGAAAGCTAACGCACTACTTGAAGGAGGAAAGTTTCATTATTAATTATTATATAAATTATTACATTAATTTTGTCCTAATTTGTTCATCTTAATAGAGCACAGTATTCCCAAAGAAGCTGTTGCTTATTTATATTTTTGAAAGGAATTATGAACTAGATATTCAAAGAAAGCATATCACATAAAAGTCAATTCTAAAAAGTCAGCTTTTGAAATGCATTTGATGTCACTAGAGAATAAGATCTTTGAAGGTAAAAACATTAATTACTCCTCTTTGTAACCCCAAATCCTGACTCGTTGTGAATGTCCTATAAACAGTTTTTGAGCTGAATTGATTAAGTAAAAAGTCCAAAGTGTTTCTTATCAAGTGTATGTATGGCATGAATGAGTCAGAGAACAACATGAGATTCAGAATTGAAAAACATGCCTCAGAATAAATCATCTCACATTGTGAGGGAACTTGTAATTGTAGGAGAAAGATCACCAACAAGCCCCTTCATTTGTATCTGAATGAACCATATTACAATAGTATTAGTGTCTTAAATGGAGCCAAATCCTTTCCCCTACTTCTGTCCAACACTCATTCTTAGCACATAACTTTGTTGGCACTGCCTCAACTTCCACATAAAAACCTTACCTGCAAACAGCATCTACCTCTTGACCTTTCTCTCCATAAATGAATCTCCAACTTGTCTATGTATTCCCATATGTGTTCATTAGATTCCACTATAAGTGAGATCATCTGCCTTCTCAGGGGCTAGAGCCCAATATTAAACATCCTCTCTCCTGTATCTATATTGCTCATCCTTAACTGACTATTTTCCTTCAGCAATGAAAATGTTGCAGACACTCCCATCTTATAGAGCAAACAACAAAAATTGTTAACATTATATCCACTTCATTCTGTCATTCTATTTCTATTCTCCATTTTGCAGAAAACCAAAGAAATGCACATTGTGCCTATTTTCTCCCCTCCCAATCATTCCTCACTGTGTCCACTTCCTCACCACACAGTTACTCCTTGAGTAGTTGTCACTTCCACTACTTGAGAACCAGTCTCACTAGGGTGTTTATCAGTGTTGACCATCCCTCCTTTTTTTTTTTTTTAAAGCACATTTCCTTTCGTTTTTTTATTAAGCTAGTTTTTTTTTTAATATATCTGTATTATTGAAAGTATTATAGAAATCCTCATTTCCCCCCCCCCACCACTGACCATTTCCCCTCATCCCCAGCCTTCTCTGCACTATTGTCTGGGCCCATGGAAATAACATGGCACTATCCTATCTAATAAAAGAGTAATCTACACATTAACCATCACTCTGTTACAGAAATGGCGGTGCCCATAGCCACAACATGGAGGTGCCCAGTGCTTTCAGCCCCGCCGGAGTCCCCCAGTACAGCCCCCCTGGAGTCCCACAGTCCAGCTGGGAGGCACTAGTGCCCCCATGTGACGATCCTGCCACCAGGAGAGGCAGTCCTGGGTGTGGCCAGGTCCCCACACACCCATTCCTGCTGCTAGCATCAGCAGCCTGGGGTGTGCAGCTGGGAGGTAGCCCAGGGTGTGTGGCTGGAAGGCGACTGGGGTGTCCAGCCAGCGGTCATGGGGGATGTGCCCAGTCCAGTAGCAGATCAGGCCTGGCTGCTCTGCTGCCTCTGCAGTGCCTGGGGCTGAGCAGCGAGGCTGGAAGGTTTGGGCCTGTTGGCCTTGCCAGGGGTAGAGTGGGATGCACCCACTAAGGTAGCGGATCAAGCCTGGCTGCTCTGCGGCCTCTGGAGTGTCCCAGATTGGAGAGGGTGCAGGTTGGGCTGAAAGACACCGCCTCTCCCCTGTGCATGAATTTCATGCATCGGGCCTCTAGTATTATATACATGGGTTATTCTGTATATGCATACTAGGTATAAATTCTTTGGTTAATCTCTTTCCACCTTACAGCCCCCCTTCCCTCTGAGATTTGTCAGTCTGTTCCATGCTTTCATGACTCTGGATCTATTTTTTCTACCAGTTTACTCTGTTCATTAGAGTCCACATATAAATGAGGTCATGTGATAATCGTCTTTCTCTGACTTATTTTGCTTAGCATAATATTTTCCAGATCCCTCCTCAAAGAGCGTATTTCCTTTATATAGATCATATTCTTTTAACTTTTATACCGTATCTTATTAAATTTTCTCCTATACTCCATTTCAGTCTTATTTGAAGATTTATGTCCCTTTTCCCATCCTTCTACATAGACATTTCTTAGGTTACTCTACTTTTGGCCCATTTATCTTCTCACTCTCTGCCCTCTAATTCTGTTATTCCATATGCTTAGTAGATTATCTCAGTGATATAGCTCTCTCAGGCACTGTTGTATTCCCAGACCCTTAAACTTCTTGTTTAGTGAAGGCTCTGAAGGTAGAGGTAAAGAAGAGTGTGGATCCATGTGTGCAAAGGGCAAATGCCCAACTCAGTCCTGACGTGTGCTCTTAAGGCAGCTGGCACTCTGAGAGCTGATTACTATTATAAATGTGCCAAATAGAAAGAATTACAGCCTCTAGAACTAAAGTGTAGGGTAGCTTTGGCCCAAGCATGAAAATAATAGGATAATGGTCCTAGAATATTTAGACAGCCTGTACATAGATCTGAGCCACTCGAACATAACTGAAAAATGGACCAGAATTTCTGGTCATCTTCTAGAAAAAAAAGCTTTTTAAAGCAACTCTGTGTGGTAGTGAGAATCAAAAGCAATCTGTCACAATTCAAGCTTGAGAGAAAGATATCAGACTTCCTATTAATGCAATATGTGGGGCACTTAAGCCATTCATTGAAAAACAAAAGAGGAGACCATATTTATTCCATAAACTGTACTGCCTATAGCTGTCACCAGATTAGAATACCTGTGTTACAATTATTTTAATGGTGTTTTGTTTTGTTTTTTCTGTACCCAGATGCCTCAGCAGGAGAGGGAGCAGACAGAACATATGTTCTCAGCAGCAAGCTTGAAATTGAGTAGCAATTTATCTCTTGTTTGTGTTTCCCATGAAGGTACTCTGGAAAATCTCTGCTCCCCTGAGAGGCCTGGAAACAGCCAACATTTTGACATGCTTAGTAAGTAATGAGCACACTTCTCACAGAATGTCTTGTCATATGATAGCTCAAGATGTGATGCTTTCTGTGACTTGATGGAAACAGCATGCCAAAAGACCAAAGGCATTCAATTTTGCCTCTCTGGAGCTCCTATATAAAGGAAATACGCTCTTTGTGGAGGGACCTGGAAAGTATTATCTTACACCTGAGTCTTACTCAGATTATAGCTAAAAGTGTAAGCGAATATGGCTCCTTCAAGAAAGTGATGGAGCTTGGATGCACCCAAGAGTTGGCATTTTACAGATGTATTAATCAGTGAGGACCTTCCTTCTTTGACTCAAGGGTGTTACTAAATGCAGATTCAGCTGCCTGCCTCTTTGAAAACCAATACTCAAGAGACAGGTGATGATAAGAATTAAAGTGGTTTATTCAAGTGCCAGCCATCTGAAAAAAGAGACTTGTCCTAAAGCCCATTTTAACATCTCAGTGCAGGCATGGGTTTTTATAGAGATGGAGAAGTAAAGCAGAACAAAGAGGTCAGGAGAGAGGCTATGGACATGCAGGCAATGTCCTTGCTGGTCTGGATGTGGATCTTTAACATCAATATACTGAAACTGGTCAGCATCAACCAAATTCCTACAGTTGGGGCAATCTGCATCAGATGAAGTCTTGTGGTCAAGGCCATTTCTTATTCAGCAAGAACTGCTGGTTCCTGTAATATGATAATGTTTTTATTCCCTATTACAGGGACACTCATCTTCTTGCCAAAAAGCCTATAATTTCACCATCTTCAGAACCTCAACAAAACTGGCAACTCCTGTCTTTTCCTTCCATATCATTTTCTCCTTATATCAAACTATCTCTTTTCATCCAATTAATTTTCAAGTAATTCTGACTTCTGGCTGTGTAGTAGTCCCTTTTTCAGTTCCTCACCAACAAAGCCTGTGTCCAGATTCACTGACACAACCTTATCAGTACCCGAGCTACACTGAATGCTACCCACTTTAGTCAGTTTTGTCCAGGAATTAATACCTTGCTGGACTGATTTATTAATGTGTATTAAGCTAAAACATTTTAAAGAAATCTTTCATGTACAAATTTATTCTAATGCTTTGGGATATGGACCAGTGACCTTAAAATGAGGGCTAAAAAGGTAGAGTAAGAGGGGTCCATTTGGAAACTGGCACCCTTCAAGATGAATTGCACTACAGAGATGGCTTCCTCATTTTTTCATTGATAAACCCTCAAAATAATCAAGAATACATTAATTACAAATTTTTATTTGATTCATATAAATCAAGATAATAAGATCTCATTAGTTTGTTCAACATCAGCTGCCTCTTGCATTATTTACAAGCAGTTCCAACTCAATACACCTCTTTCTGAATTCACTGTCTACATACCACTCCCCAATCCATACATACACACTAAAACAAAAGTAAATACCAACCTGCTCTCCCCCAATTCCTAAATCTTCTCTCTTCTTCTGGCACCATTTGAAAAAAGATGGAGAAAGAAAGGGAGAGAGAGAAATCACTTAAGATGAGAGAACTATCCTTCAGACTATATCTGTACTTTGCAATATAAAATATTTACCAGAGAAATACTCTTTTTAACTGAAAGAGGCAAGAGAGTGTTGGTTGCTATTGTCCCATTTGAGCATTGGATCAACCCTCAAGCTGGATGACTTTGAGGCTCAACTCCCAACAAAGTGTGTAAACTGCTGTGCAGGTACTAACCACATGAAGCAGAATTTGCCTCAGCAGGTTTTAGTGCCTGCTGAGATATCCCTTTGGATATGCTGTTTATGAAGTTTATTGGTTCTTGCTCTGATGTTTGAAGCTGGCCACTGCTTGTGTTGGTTCTGGGCCTCTTAGGAGGCACTCTGGTATAGGCCAATGTCAGACGCTAACTTATTTGAAGTTCCAGGAAAACCATAGTTTGACTGCTTCTGCTAGGCTTAGTTGTAAGCAGGAAGGACCATGCTGTGCACCTGGCTTTTACCAGCACCAGGTATGGAAGAAGGTCAGCAAAAGTCCCAAGATACCATAAGGAGATCCGCCTCTGTCTGCCTGTTGCCTGTTAGGATCACTCACTGAAAGGGTCCCACAGGATTCCTACTACATAAGGCCAACCCCCAAAATTGGGAGTCATAGCATATCTAATGCATAAACAAATACAAAGAGGCAGTAAAAATGGGGAAACAAAGCAACACGCCTCAAATGAAAAACAGAACTCTACAGAAAAAGAGCTAAATGAAATGAAAGCAAGCAATTATCAGATATAGAGTTCAAGTAATGGTTATAAGGATGCTCAATAAACTTAGTGAGAACTACAAAAGCATGTAAAAGTACATAGACATCATGAAAAAGAGCCAGTGAAAATAAAGAATACCATATCTGACATCAATAATACACTAGAAAGAATTAAAAGTAGGTTGGATGAAGTGGAGGTTCAAATCAGTGACTGGGAAGACAAGGTGAGAAGGGGGCGGAGGGAAATCCAATCAAAGCAACAAAAAGAAAAAAGAAATTTTAAAGAATGAGGATAGTTTAAAGGACCTTTGGAATAATATGAAGCATAACACATCTACACCATCAGGGAGCCTGAAGAAGAGAGACAGCAAGGGATTGAGAACCTATTTGAGTAAATAATGACTGAAAACATTTCTAGCCTAGTGAAGAAAATAGACACACAAGTCCATATAGCACAGAGAGTCCCAAAGATGCTGAACCAAAGAGTACTACACCAAGAAACATCATAATTAAAATGGCAAAAGTTAAAGACAAAGAGAAAACCTTAAGAGCAATGAGAGAAAAGCAGTTAGTTGCCTACACAGGAGCTTTCATAGAACTATCCACTGATTTCTCAATAGAAACACTTCAAGCCAGAAGAGATTGGCATGAAATATTCAAAGTGATGAAAATAAAAAAAAATTTACAACCAGGACCATTTTATCCAGCAAGGCTATCATTTAAAATTAAAGGCAAAGTAAGAACATTCTCAGAAGAAAGAAAGAAAAAAAAGAGTTTGTTACCACCAAACCAGTATTATGAGAAATTTTAAAGGGATATAGAAGAAGGAGGAACAAAAATAAATAAATAAATAAATAAATAAACAAACAAACAAACAAATCCCACAAAAACAAAACAAAAAGAAAAAAAACAGAGGAATATAGTTAAAAGAATATAGTTAAAAGAATAAAGTGGCAATATATATGTATCCATCAATAATGTAAATAGCTTAAATAATGTAAATAGCTTAAAAGCTTCAATCAAAAGATATAGGGTAGCTGATTAGACAAGAAAGTAAGACCCATATATATGCTGTCTACAAGAGGCCTTCCTCAGAAGAAAAGATGCACCCAGACTAAAAGTAAAAATATGAAAAAATACATTTTATGCAAATAGATATTTTAAAAAACCTGGGGTAGCAATACTTATATCTGACAAAATAGACTTTAAAACAAAGAGAAGGGTGCTCATAATAATAAAGGGATTAATCCAACAAGAGAATATAACCCTTGTAAGCATTTATGCCCCCAACATAGGAGCACCTAAATATGTGAAGCAAGTCTTGATGGATACAAAAGGAGATTTAGGCAATAATATAGTCACAGTAGGTAATTTTAACACCCCATTGACATCAGTCAACAGATTTTCCAGACAGAAAATCTAATAAGGAAATGGTGGCCTTTAAATTACACACTAGATCATCCAACCTACTTTTAATTCTTTCTAGTGTATTATTGATGTCAGATATGGTATTCTTTATTTTCACTGGCTCTTTTTCATGATGTCTATGTACTTTTACATGCTTTTGTAGTTCTCACTAAGTTTATTGAGCATCCTTATAACCATTACTTGAACTCTATATCTGATAATTGCTTGCTTTCATTTCATTTAGCTCTTTTTCTGTAGAGTTCTGTTTTTCATTTGAGGCGTGTTGCTTTGTTTCCCCATTTTTACTGCCTCTTTGTATTTGTTTATGCATTTTACCCCAAAGCAGCAAAATATTTGTTGATGGCTATCATCAACAAATCAACAAATAACAAGTGTTGGCAAGGATGTGGAGAAAAGGTAACCCTTGTGCACTGTTGGTGAGAACCCGAATTGGTGCAATCACTGTGGAAGCAGTATAGATTTACCTCAAAAAATTAAAAATGGGAATACCTCATAACCCAGCAACTCTACTTCCTAGAATATATCTAAAGAAACCCAAAACACTAATTTGAAAGAATATATGTACCCTTATGTTCATTGCTGTGTTATTTACAATCACTAAGATTTGGAAGCAGCCTATACACATCAATAGATGAGTGGATAAAAATGTGGAAATTACATGTATATTGTGCCTCCAACCTATTGATAACAATTATGTTGGCTGCTCTCTGCTTATGAACATAATTCATACAAGAATTCTGCTTATGAAGATCAAGGTTGCAAGTGTGAATGGTGTCTCAACCATTACATTAACATGTTCAGACACCATGCTGCCATTTCTGGCTGGCTTATGAAGAAATAGAAAAACATCAGGATTTAAATTCTGTTTCTTCATTATTGCTTTATTTAAATAACAAACAACCATAGGTGCTCTTCCCTATTCCTGTTGCTTAGTGACAAAAACATCACCTTCTCTCCTTGCAATAAAATATATTAAAAAGGAAAAAAAAAAGAATAATCTATGTCCAACTTTCTCTAAGTTTTAGGAAATGAGAAACCACAAACAAAATAAAACAATTGAATATCTTTCTAAGGGTAACATGAACTTTACTTTTTCTGATAGCTCTTTGGTGGGAGAGGGCAGGGGCTAAGAGGTTGCAAATTTCATATTCTTCTTTGGATAAATATAGTAACTGTGCAAACAAGCTCTAATCACTGAAGCCTGTTTGCCTGCCCCACGCAGTCACCCTTGGGAGGGTGAGTAAAGGACAAGTGCTGATCTTTCTCTCAAGATGAAATTCTGCATTCTAAATTAGCCAAGTAGAGGAATCCAGCAAGCAGGAGTACCACAGGGTCATAGATATTCAGGACCATGAATCACGATAGGAAACAAATGCTAAGATAGGTCACCCCAGGAAGAATGAGCTCATTGCAACACTGTGTTGCCCTCTGTGAGAGCAAAATTGAAACTCCTCAGCACCTCCTTTCCCAGCTAGAGGTTAAGAATCACAATCATGCTACCTGGCATAGAGGGAGAACATGATGCTCATTCACAATGACAAAGGTCTCAGCTAGCAGTTCACAGTATTTCTGAATCATTATTTTGTAGAGGAGCTAGGAGTTATCCTAAGCAGCTCCAGAATCTGACACAACAGGGATGGAGTTTTATCCATGGACCTGGCCTCCTGGCCATGTAACATTTAAGACTCTAATCAGAGCTTACAGCCTGGAAAAGGCCCCACCCTCCCCTTCTCCTGACTGTCTGGCAATTTAAAGATGTCAATTACCATATGTCTTTCTTAAAGAACATGCACTTTTGAGAACACACACTTTCCAAATATTATACTTATTTATCTTAGTTTATGTTATTTCATGTCAAGAAATACTGAGATTCAAAAGAAAGGGCTAATAGTACAGAAGACTAAGAGCATTAAATCAATGAGAACAGGTTTCTTTTGGCTAAAAGACATTGATTTATCTTTTAATTTCTCAGAGCAAGATAGACAGTCTGCAGCCAGAGGTCGATGGATCCCATCGTTCCCCAGCTATTCCCTGGAAGAATGAGATTGCCTGGAGTTGGTAGATAACAAATATAAGGGAATAATAGTGTCTGTAACCTGGCTTTTCTTAGGCCTGGGAGTAAATAGGGATGGGCAACTCTGCCTATTTAGTTCAAAACCAAACCTCTCTCAGCAACATGAGTCTTACTTTAGAAATTATTGAAAATCCAGTCAGAATCTACTTCATAGCTGCCTTTAGCTAGAATTCTCCACCTTGCCTCTAGCAAATAACATCAACTATCTAGTTATCCTATGTGCATAGAAAATAGCATTCAATGTGAAACATATAAATAGGAAAGCATAAACTATTAACCTAACAGAGTCACATTTGAAATGCATCTGTAATGTATGAGGAAGCATTCAGAAATATAATTTTTCTAAATAAAAGTGTCAAGTTCCTCATGAAACAAGATGGATTTATGTTTCTTTTGTAAATCTGCAGCATAATTCATTTCTACCATTGAAAGTCTTGTGAGGAATACCAAGATTCACAGTTCTTTTTCCTAGCAGCAAATACTAGCCTAGTTTCCCCACTTAAAATGATTTAAGGTCTGGGCAGATGCCCTAAGCAGGCTCTCAGCAAATTGGTTATAGTCATGTCCTGGGATGAGTATACCCTTTGAATACCTAAAGCAGATTATTTCAGAGAAAGAAAGGAAGATCAGCACTAGAATAATAATTTTGAAAACACTCTCCATGCATTTGTAAGGCAGCAAAATCTTGGTTTAAAGAATGGCTTATTATCTCACAAATACAGATATGTATTTCTGTCATACCAGGTCTCTAAAAACAACTTACCACACACACACACACACACACACACACACACACACACACACATACACACACACACACACACACACACACACACACAGGCTTAATAAAATGCACTTTGGCCATGAGGTGTATGTTAATGCTGTCTCCCAGATTATGTTTCTAAGAGATTCCATTACTTACTCCAATTCAATAGCAGGCCAGTGCCCTGGTTCTCCATTCACATGCTAGAGAAAATATATGCCCACCCATGTTTGTAAGTTGTCAGAGGATAGCTATACTACAAAATCAACAGACTATTGAAAAAGCCACGCATATCTACACACTGAGTTTAATGCTGTAATGAAATAAATCTTGCAGTGCATACTTTATTATTGCACATCACAGTGATTAAGAATAAAATTGGTGAGTTTGGCAAATGATTTCAATTAGCATTATTTTTATCAGTAAGAATTAGGTTTAGCTGCTAGTAACAGAAAATCCAAAATAACAGAAGCATAAAATTATTTTCATTTATTTCTCTCACCCATAAAAGGATTCTGGCCGGAAAATATAAATCTCTCAGACACTACACTGAATGTTTCCACAGGGGTGAGATGGTGGTATCAAAGCTTCTGGAATCAATCCATGTCCCTTATATAAACCCAGGGTGAGACTTACTGTGTAGGGCAACCAATTGCCCTGTTTTAGCTTTGAAAGTCCCCCTTCCTGGGCAAACTCCAGAGGGAGACAATTTGTCATGGATCACCAAGTGTTTCTCCACAGAGAAGGGAAAGACAAGGGAAGAAGAAAAGAGATCTTTATCAGAGCTGCACAGCCTTTTAGGGAGCGGTCCTCTGACCTGTCCTGAGCCAGATCTGGTGACAGCTTTTTTTAACCCAACCAGACTCCTCATCGAGTCCTGCCTCCTATGTCACCTTTCCCCCATTCAACAAATACTTGTTAAACACTTATCCTAAGCCCGGCAATGCCTATGTCCACCTCACACTGCACCCTGTTTCTAATGAATGTAGTGCACCATGGACAGGATATATGCCCTATGTGAAGCACCATTTTCTTTTCCTTTTTCCCCCCATGGAATTTAGGAATTCACTGGAGAGGAGAAAGGGGTTATGAGAGCTCTATCTGAACAACAGAAAACAAAACCCCAAATCCTCAGTTGCTATTATATCTGAAAAATATTGTGGGTGAATATAAAATAATTTAGAAAGGTTCACGACATGTTGTTAAGTGGAAAAAGTGAGTTTACAAAATAATATGTAAACTCTGATCTTATACTATGAAAATACACATATAAAATTTATTTACTTATTTAATACAAGACTAGAAAAGAAGGCTGGAAAATATGCATCAAAATGTCAACAGTTATTACCTCAACTTGGTAGGACTAGAGAAGAAGCAACTGTGATATAGAAGAGACCTATTCAAATGCTATTAAGAAAACAGAATGCAAGAACTTGGCAATGGATTTCATGCAGAGAGCAAGGAGAAAAAATCAGCAGAAGATGACAAGCAGCCTGTTTGGATGGTGCCATTAATAAAACAAGAACATCAGAGGAAGGTAGACTAGTAGCAGGGGAGAGCTGACTTTACTCTGAGACATGGAGACTATACATCTTCAGGTTAAGATTCCCGGTGGAATATAAGGAATTTAGAATCAGAGCTCAGAGAATAGAGAGGGTTAGTCATGCAGATGGAGAAGTCATCACATGGGAGCTAGAGCTGGAGCCCTGAAAATGAATAATAAACTATGGCCAGATTAGAGAAAAACAAGAGGAGAAAGTCAAAAGCAGAGATTGAGAGACACTTGAGGGGGAAGAGGAAAAAAATTAGTCAGGAGTGTGGGAAAGCTTGGGAAGCCAGCTTCAAGTAAATGAAAGCAAGACAAGAGGGAAGAAAACATTTCACGCCTCCCTTGAGCCGGCCTCTCACTCTCATGGCTTGCAGAGCTCACAGATGACTCTCTCATGAGATCTTTGTGGAGTCTTTAGGGATACACTTCTATATTGAGAGTTGTTATTTTTACCTGCAGTAAAGTCAAGCCTGGAATGTTCCTTTCCTTTTCCTCTCTGCTCTAACTTCACAGGGGTAAGAAGAGGTAGGGCAAAGGAACTGGTGGCTCAAAGCACAAGTTGGAGAAAAACCAAGAATCCCCACTCCCCACCATCACTGCAAATAACCAGCAGACAACAGCTGGGAAAGAGGTGTAACTATAACCTTGAGTGAAGTTGAAAGTTTGGACTATAATTCTGAATTAGATATACTAATTACTGATCAGAAGACCTTTAATTATTTAAAGGAGACCATAAAAGTCATGGTCAAGAGGCTAATTAACTCCACAGAAGAAAGGACCAGTGGAAGACAAAAATAAAATTGCTTAATAATTACAATCTGGACTTGCACTTATTCAACATAATAGTTACAAAGGGACAAAGATATTGGAGACACTGCTTTTCCCTTAAGTAACAGGATGTTGAGTTGATCAGGATTTTTTTCTATTGTCTGAGAATTGCAGATAAAATCCAAAGTTGAAAATATTAGTACTAAATGCCCCTACATTCTAAAGAGAACTGACTCCACTGACAGCAGATATTTCTCCAGGGCTATTTGACTCTGCTGCCATCAACCCACCACCCGTTTCCATTCTGTATTTGCAAAATAACAGACGGAACTTAGATTGCTGTCTTAGATGATGAGTACTGGAGTATGTTCTTCCTCTTCAATGCTAGCAAATAAAGGAGCAATGTATTTGTTTCCTATTGTTTTGTAACAAATCACACAAACTTAGAGGCTTAAAACTACAGATGTTCATTAGCTCACTGTTCTGTAGGTCAGAAGCGCAGGCACAGTGGAGGCTCTGGGTTCTCTTCCAAGCTCCTCTGGTGATAGCAGAACTCAGTTCTTTGCAGCAATTTTATTGCTGTTAGCTGGGAGCTATTCTGAGAGGCCACCCATATTCCTTGCCATGTGGGACTGGAAGGTGTTGTCCAATCCCTCTCATACTTTGAGTCTCTTTCCATAAAAGCCCAGTGCCTTTTAAGCACTCTCCTGATTAGGTCAGGACCAGCCCAATAATCTCCCTTAAAATCAACTGTGCCATATGACACAAACTAACCATGGGAATAAAACCTATTATATTCACAATTTCAGGGCTGAGTCAGGACATACATGCCAGGGACAGGATGTGAGTCTGTCTCACAGATATTCCCTCTAAAAATCAGGTACAAGGGAGCTCCAAAAATCTCACTTTGGAAAATAAAAATGAATGCAAGAAGCATTGCTGGTGGATATTCCTTAGTTGAATAACCTCTGATGCAGCAGACTTGCTGATCTGCCCTTTCAGAGAGGGACAGCAGGATGGCCAGAGGACAGTGATAGTGAAGGTCACACCCATAATTTGGCATGGCCAGAATGTGTGATCTGCCCATGAACACTGCAGAATGCATTCAGATTAGAGCAGGCTTCCCAGGACAACATCCATGAGGCCTGCTTGCTGTGGGCATGCCAGAGGGTATAGGAGTTGGAACATCAAAAGACATCAATCTACATCAGGAGACTAAGCTTGGGGAGGAAGTACACCATCCCCAAAGCACCCACCTGCACCCCTTTCAGAGTTAGCCCTCTGATCAGAGTCATCAACAGCCAAGAGAGAGAACTCCAACAGCAGCAGCAAAATAAAGGTGTTAGCCTTTTTTTTTTTTTTAAATCGCCCCTCCTCTTTCACCTCAACTACCCAGAGGCTAGAGACAGAAAATAATAAAAACAAAAAGGTGAACTACTCCCCCTGTTCTCTCCAGATGCTGGGTGTTTGGACAGCTCTTAGAGAAGGGTAGCCCCTAAATCATGACATATAGACTAAATCTGATAATATACCTTGTTTTAATCTGGTCTGCATGTTTGGATGCCTGACAATAATTAAGGAGCTAAGGGATCCATTATTAAGAGAAGAAAATGGAGATTCAACAAAGCATTTTGGGAGGTCGTGTTTGGAGAAAAACAAAGCCACTCCTATTTGTATTTCTCACCAAATTTATACCATTTAGTAAACCAGTTACACTTTCTAATGTGAACTCACAGCATTGAAGAGTGGACATACTCAGTTCCAGCTATTTCCAAAGTGGGGAAAAAATTCAGAGAGTAGCCTTATCACCAGAGCCCAGACAAAGAAGGTACTAAACTGGGAATCTCATAAATGTGTGTATATGTTCACACATGAATGTGTGTATATGAGTGTGAAGAGTGTGTGCATACTGGAGAGTGAGTATGAGGGAATGCACATGAGTAGAGAGAGAGAGAGAGAGCATGAGTGTGTGTGTGTGTGTGTGTGTGTGTGTGTGTGTGTGTGCGTGCTCTGGCTGATGGCCAGAGAAAAGATAAAATAAAGGGAATAGGATGAGGCAATGTAAGTAAGATCTCACTAACAAAATAAAAATAAGAATCTAACAAAAGGGAGGTGAGCAAAGTATTATAAAAAGTCTGCTGCAATTTGGATTCTCATTTAGGAACCAGGATAGTAATCAAGGGAGAAGACACAACATGATGACCTATTACTGATGTTTCCAGAGTTGCTAACTTTATTCTCTCCCAAGCCATTTGTCTCTCTGTTAGTTTAATAATTTTCCACAGCTGTTGTGTAATATAACCACAGATGTACTACTGAGCTGATTTGTCCCAGCCAGTCCTGCTTCCAAGGAAACTAATGGGAAGAGACAGCATCAGGGCATCCCCTGCAAACTCATAAGAGCTTGAAATTGGCTCACAGTGTGTGGGTAGCTGAAGGAAAAGTATAGACATACTACCATCACAGTTTAATTTTTTCCTTTGTCTTTTCTTGTAAATGGCAGTGACTGAGAAGCTAAAGGGTCCATTATTAAGAGGAGAAAGTTGAGATTCATTAAAGCATTTTGGAAGGTCATTTTGGACAAAAATAAAGCCAAAATAACATGAAATCTTTCTCTTTGACTTATGAAAAAACTTATTTCTTTACTCTTTTCTTAGCCTTTTAGAAAAAGAAAAGGAAGGCCTGAAAAGTAAAACTACTCACTTTAGACAGAACATGAACAAATCATTCTGCAATAGCTTTTGATTCTTTACAGAGCATGGCTTCTTTTTCTGTCAGCTTAAGTCTTCCTGAGAGCATCTTATAAGTATTTCTTGTACTCTGGTTTCCCAATGGGATGATTTAATCACCATTCCTGAGAGGCAGCTGTTTGCAGAATACTGCAGTTTATTGAGTTCACGAGAATTGTGACCAGCAGCATCACCAACCTTTACAGAGAATCACAGGCACTCTCATTCCAATTTGCTGACTTATTGAGAAAGCAATTTCTCCCAGTGTATCCCATTATCCAGGAGCAGGAACAATCTCAGTGTCATGGACTTAAATCCTGAAGTGTTCTAGGCCACCATTTGTGCCAGGCTTCTCATTTTACATGAGAAAACCGAGACCTGGAGAGGTTAAGTTACCTGCTAACTAGTCCACTGTTAGCAGAGTTGCAATTAGCTTTGAGTAACCCTGGTTACCAGCCTAAGTCCTGCATGCTCTCTGCCACCTCCTAGATGTTGGTCTTCTTGATATTGAAATGCAGCACATTTGCTCAAATATTGGTTCTGCAAAACTTCCTTTTTCTTAAGCAAAATAAGTCCTAGATTTTCTTTATTAAAATTCTATCAGGTGCCAAGGACTGTGCTGTTTTACTCACATTAACTCATTGAAAGAGGTGTCATTTCCCTAGAAGCTGTAAGTTTAGGGTATTAGTGAATGGCATATAAAAAAGATTGTAATATTGATAAAAGAAACCCACTGCAAGCACCCACTTTTCCCTTCCATTTAACTGTGGAGACCAACCTGGTCAGTACTTACAGTTCACAAGATAAATCAAGGGCTTAAAGAAATATTCTCAGCTACTAAATTAGGTAGCTGGAAAGTGAATTTGGTGTAGGTATGTAAATGTGTGTGCTGGAGGGAGTGGGGTCGGGGTGTGTTATAAAAAGCTAACTCAGAATAAAGTTGGGGTTAGACAGGTGATGTAAAGAGAAGCAAGGTTCCAGGAAGACGCTGGAAGAGACTAAGAACCCAGATAACAAATGGTCACTTCCCACTTCACCTGCCCAATTCACCATAGAAAAGGCAAGCCAAACACTGTGTAGTCGGCAAAAGGTCTGTCTTGCTTTTACCAAAACACATACCTATCTGGTATTTTACTCCCTTCTCTCTGTTACTTTGGCAAAATAGCTCAACCAAATCTTCACCTGAAAAAAAATCTCAATGCTAATCTCTTTCAGTAATTGAGGTGATTTCTCTAGTTTTCAATATGCATGAGTGAGTTTGACGAGTCCTGGGGAAAATTTTTATTTCACAATTCTGCCCCAGATTTGCCCTTAGCCTTGATTGAGGGGGAATGAGCATCCAGAGAGATCTAGTCCACCACAGAGAAGGCCAGTAGGGAAAGCGACCCTACAGTTGTTAAGGACCTGCACTGCTCAATTAAATATACCATGTCTGGAAATTAAAGAAAACAAACAAAAACGAAACAACAACAACAACAACAAACAAACAAAAACAAAAACAAAAAAAATGCACCAAAGACTAGGAAACAGCTACAGTGCCAAATGACATCAAACTGAAGCAGAAAGATCCTCCCCCAGGAAGTGTTCAAGTGAGTCTGAGAAATCAAGATATTCAAATTAACACATCGTTTAAAAGAAGTGCAAAGCATTTGGTAGAAAATCATTGAAGTAGGAAATTAATAAAGTTCAATCTAGTGCTAAAAGAGCCTTCTGAATTCCAAAATTTTAAAAAAGTGTCTTCAGTTATGTTCTCAATTTAGTAAAATCATATTCAGTGATAAAGAACAGCAATTGTGCATGGAAGGCAGTGTGGCTACTGAGCGAGTATCAGGAGGAGGCAAGTGTGGAAGAGATGGTGCCTTTGCTTAACATTTTGATGTTTATTCATCACAGATTTTTAAATTAATTTTGGTATTAACATATATTGTTAAAATATTATTTATTGAGATTGCTGGGCTACTTTGTGCACCTCTAAATATGAGTGTCTCACTTGCTTCACAATAGTCTCAGTCCTAGTAAGGGCCTAATAGATACAAGCAACAGGAAAGTCACCATCTCTTGTGTGTTGAATTGTGCCTCCCACAAAGATGTTGAAGTCCTAACCCCTACATTTAAGAATGTGACCTTCTTTGGAAATAGGGTCATTACAAATGTAATTAGTTAAGATGAGATCATACTGCATAGTGGTCTCCAATGCAGTTGACCAGTGTCCTTGTGAAAAGGGGAAATTTAGATATAGACCCACATAGAGATAACAAAGGTTCATCTATACCAAACGTTGCTAGCAAACCAACAAAAGATTGGAAAGAAGCATGGAACTGATTCTCCTTACAGTTCTGAGAAGGAACCAACACTGTTACCCCTTGTTGTTAGACATCTGGTCTTCAGAACTATGAAATGATTCATTTCTACAACATGGTATTTTATTATATGGTTCTTTATTATAGCAGCTCTAGCAAACTAGTACTGTATTTTTCCATGTATAAGATGCTATTTATTTTTCTAAAATCTCTAGACTGAAAATCAAGGGGCGTTTTATACGTGAAAGTCAGCTGAAGAGGGAGCTGTGCGGGTGCACAGTACCTTGTCAAACAGGCTTCCTCCAATCACCAGCCTTATTGTTACTGACATTAGCTGATGTCATAATTGGAGGTGGAGGCAGAGATTGTGCAAGAGCATTCTGAGCACATAAAGATGTCAAAAAAATAAAAAGATAAAGTGATTGTCTTACTCTGCAAAAATCAAACTTAATGTAATCAGCTATGCAAAAGAACATGGAAATAGAGCTGCAGAGAGACAATTTGGACCTCCTCCCATTGAGTATATGATGAGACAGTGGAGAAAACAGGAAGAACAACTCCTTAAGATGCCAAAAAATAAGGCCTTAAGAGGAAAACCAGCAAAATGGGCAAATTTGGAGCAGAGGCTTAAGTATTAGATTATGGAGCAGAGTGGCTTATGTGTGTGAACCAAGCTTATTCAATGTCAGGCAAGAATGTTTGCAAATGAAATAAGCATTGTTGATTTTACAAGAAAGGTAAAATGGTGCTCCAATTTCATGAGGAGAGAAGGGTTGGCCATGAGAACATGAGCAAAGATAGCTCAGAAAATGACACATGGTAAAATACGCTACATAGTCCTGGTCTTAATGAGAGGCAGTACCCCCATATTAATCAGAAGTGTCCTCTTTTAACTGTGTAGCCAAAGACCATATCAGATCTCAGCCAAGAGATGTAAATATCAAGCCAGTCCAAAGGGGTTTACAGTCAAAACATTGCAACCCTATACAAATGTCAGAACCAGGGAAATCAGATGGAAAAAAAAATTCTCGGAGTGCAGATATGTGGTAAGGGCAAGTTAAAGCATGGGATAGAGAAGATGCAGTGAGTATTCACCTCAAATTACAAATGTCTCATCTTTGGGGAACCTTTACCCATCTTGGAATAGTACCTGTGAACTCTGCATCTAACCTGGTGTTTCAACAAGATTCTACTATGTGCTCAGCTCAGTACCAGGTGCTACATCAGAAAGAAGTTGAAATATTGAAATGAAGGAGCATTACTAGAATCTATGGAAAGTAGGAGATATAGACAATGCAAAGTTTGACTTTGTCTTAAGTTTGGTCTTTATTAAGAATTTGAGTTTGATTTTTTAAAAGAAAGAAACAGAAAGAGAAGGAGGAAGAACAAAAAGGCAGGAGAAACAAAGGGAAGACAGAGAATCAAGAAGGTCAATCAAGGAGAGTCAGCACCTCATTTCAGACTTGGTCTGTAGGGGATCCAACCCTTGACAACAATTGAGACCATTCGCATTTCTTTTACTTGCATTGTTCATAGCAGTAAATTGTTTTCATTGGTGAAAACCTGATACTTATGGGCCAGGACTGCTATACTAAAGATGAGTTTCCTTGCAAAAGTATGGAATTTTTTTTCTCTCTTTTTTTTCACTTTCTTGATTCTGGTGCTGTGATGATGAGAAAATGTATTGTCCTCTAACTTGGGAATGAAGGCCTGACCATCTCCTCTTTGGTATCAAGGAGAAACTGAATGGCCCCAAATACTGACCTCATCATAAGCTAAGGAGCCTCAACTAGTCAGTTCTGTTTAAAGTTAACTCATTAGTCTCTTATTTTACTTGCAAAATTTTTTCTCATCATTAACTACTTAAAATATGTTGCCTTTGGTTAAAATTTTATCTTTACAAATTAAATTTAGTAAAATCATATTCAGTGATAAAGAACAGTAAACCCCTTTGGACTGGCTTGATATTTACATCTCTTGGCTGAGATCTGATATGGTCTTTGGCTACACAGTTAAAAGAGGACACTTCTGATTAATATGGGGGTACTGCCTCTCATTAAGACCAGGACTATGTAGCGTATTTTACCATGTGTCATTTTCTGAGCTATCTTTGCTCATGTTCTCATGGCCAACCCTTCTCTCCTCATGAAATTGGAGCACCATTTTACCTTTCTTGTAAAATCAACAATGCTTATTTCATTTGCAAACATTCTTGCCTCTTGCTGTGTCATTCCCTTTTCTACCAGTGTGTGTAGCCGGTAACCTGTGCTCTATATTACAGTAACAAGGTCCTGCCTCTCATTTATTTTGGAGGAAAAGGCAAGACATAAAACAGGCAGAGATTAAGAGGAAGAAAAGAAGGCATACTTTAGCTCCAGCCTAAAGCACCTTGTTCAATTCAGCTTCTACCAAGGTCTGTGCTAGGATAACAGGTATTGTCACACAACTAACAAAGCTGCATTTTGTCCCTTGTTGACCTTTGTCATCAATCAGGTCCTAGGCTGTGACAAAATATACCACCAACATTATATCTAATTTCTCACTCAGTTTTGGTGATATTATAATGTTAAAGGTTTCTAAAAAGTTCATCTAAGTTAGCACTTCTTAATTTGAGGTCCTTTTATCACTAGTGTCACTTTCCTAGAATACTTATTAAAAATGTACATTTCTGTCCACTCCCCAAGATCAATTGAACTCAAATCTCTGGAGGTAAAGTATAAAATTTGAATTTGAAATAAGCTTCTAGTTGTCTTTTATGCATTCTGAAGTTCGAGGTCTGGAACATTTTGTAGCACATAATAACATGACTAGATGTTTTCTTGCCATGAGAACAATAACCTTAGTGAGTCCTCATTTATTGTTTCTCAGTGAGTTTCTTTCCTCCCACCCCCACTTTCTAATGACTAATTAAAATGGCTTCTGGTCCCTGCCTCGAAGTCTCTCCTAACCCAAGCCCCAATCTGATCATTTCAGATATTCTGCAATGGGTCATGGCATTCCTGCGATTACCTAGCACTCCTCATAGTTAAAAGGCTTCACACATAGAGATAGAGACTTGTTAAGTGTTCAATACTGAATAACTTAAACTCAGTTGAATAGCATTGCTCTAAAATCAAGGAAGTGTCATCATTACAAAGGAGAAATCCTCCTTGAACCAAAAGTTTGGTGATTGTTAAACACATGGAGAAGTAAAGGGTTGAGAGCCTTGGTCTTAGGCTACAAGACTAGGCTTCTTTAAAAAAAAAAAAATTGGTAATCAATTGTTCTCATCTAAAGGCAATCCACCCTCTCAAGGGACTTTGAGGTTTGCTACTGGCATCTGCTGGGTAGAGGATAGCATGTTGCTTAAGATCTTATAGTAGGCACAACAAGGAACTATCCATCCAAAATGTCAATTGCCGAACCCTGTAGAAAACACAGAGTGTTTTAAAAGAGACCAATTTGATGGTCTAAAATTACATGACAGATCCTATATAATAAAAGCATAGTATGCAAATTTCCCCCTCAACAATTTGGGAGTTTGACCAGGGGGCAGAGCTGGCCAGGGGAAGAGAGGGAAGCCCTGGCCAGCAGCCAGCAGCTGCTAGGGACCCTACCAATTCAAAAATTTCATGCACTTGGTCTCTAGTAATAAATAAAAATAGAGAAGCTCTGAATAGCCAGAGGCAGAAGCTAAAGGACAGTGCAGTGGAGGAATAAGAACTAGGGATTTTGGGGAATAGTTTTGACACCTGGAAAGAAAAGACAGGAAATTCAGATTGAACATTAATGTGACAGACACTGTTGGTTTTCCATGAAAATTTATTAACTTTTTATTCCAAAATAATGTGGTTTAAGTTGAGCATACAACTACCCAACTGAAGACGACATAATTCAGCTGCCCTTGCAATTAGATACAATCATGTGACCAAGTTCCCCACTGGAACATGAGCTGACATGATATGTACAACTTCCATTTTAAAAGGAAATTATTGCCCTCAAGTTCTTTTCCTTCCTTTTTAATGAACCGGAACATGGCTATGTCTCAGCCTCTACCACTAATGAGGACAATGACCCAGAACTGGGATTGGCACATTTTTTCTTAAAGACCCACACAGATAGTAAATATTTTTCATCTTTTGGTTCTTTGGTTATAGCTTCAACTACTCAACTCTACCCATGAAAGCAGCTATAGACTTCATGTTAACAAATGGATAGGGCTATACTCCAATAGTACTAATTCACAGAGCCAAACTGGGGGCCATGATTTTCAGAACCCTGCTTTAGGAGATGACTGAAGAACAAGATGAAAGGAATGTGGGTCCCTCATGGACATCATGGAGTGAGCTACAAGTTGACCCTGATTGATTAACATGAGAAAGTCATGAACAGCTCCATTCTTTAAACTTTGTAGCTTTGGAAGTCTGGGCTCTTTCCGTGGTTATATGCTACCTCACAAATAAAGATCTAGTGTACAAATCACACACAAAAAGAGGTATACGGGGTTCTCTTAGTTACCAACACAATAAATTCTGGTTTGTCTTTTCATAAACCTATCCAAGCCCCATTTCTTAAAAAAAAGGCTATGTAAGCCCCTTGCCCTCAATTCTTGCAGTACTAATAGTAAACTATTGTATGAAGGATATTTCACTTTCAAATTCTTATTTGGTTACCATTATAGGGTTATAGACAGTAAACTCTTCCAAGGCAGGCATGCCTTTATATCTTGTCAACCCCCAGTAACAAGTAACAAGTTATAAGTACTAGCCTCACACAGAATACTGTTCTCCATGAATGTTGCCCTCCCTGCTATAGAAGGGGGTTAAAGAAGAGGGGCGCAATAATCTTTTCCTATTTCAGTGTTTTCACTAACACAGAGTTCACATATGATAAGAATAAGAACTGATTAAGTTGCTATAGCATTTTGTGCTTTAATAAAGCAAAACCTGGGGGAATTCAGCCACTCCCTTTGCTCTGTTGATGACAGAAGTCTGCTCTGTTTTCCTTTGTGATATGTTTGGATTTCACTCTCAATGTGTACCCAACACAATCATGGCAAAAATACATGGCTGGATTTTCCACTGATCTTAATAAAACTCTTTTCAGGTGTTTTATTTCAAACTGCACATTGTCATTAGCTAAATGGCCCCAAATTAATCTAGTACCATAAAAAGACCACCCAGAACTATTTTCCTGGGCCTCAGATGCCTGGGTTTAGCTATCTTTACAGTTCCCCTCATACAGTGCCTTCCATTGACCAGGCAACACCTCATCTCTGTTTCCTTCTCCAACCTCAAAACCTATTTTGTTACCACCTGTAAGAACCAGCTTCTTAAGTCACTGTATTTTTCTCATCTCCATATTTCTAAGCCAAATTAACTCATCAGTGGGAAATAATTAAAAAATATCAGATATATTTCCAGAGTTAAGACTTCTGTTCCTCTTTCTGAGGCTGAAGACCCTATAAGGCAGGATCTGAGACTGATTAATCTTTACAGCCCTAATGACTATCCTGATATTTACTAGGTGGTCAAGAAACATTTGTTGATCTAAAATGATTCCCATCATCTTCTAAAGTTTAGAATCTAAACCAAAGGAAGACAACTATTCCAAATGGAAGCTCACTACAGGGACTTGCCTTTGAGGACATTGACTTCTAAAATCAGACACTGTAACCTATCCATCTCCACACCCAAGAATCACCTGTCGGACCTCTGTATTGTGCTATGAAAAAATCCCACATTCAAGATGTTGAGAGACAGAAAATTTCCTTCTAATTAATTGAGGTGGATTAAATAACTAAAATAAAAGATTTTGAGTGTTCTTCTGTTTAAACTTTATATTTACACTAGAGGCCTGGTGCACTAATTCATGCACATTGAAAGGAAATTAATTAGAAGAAATATTTTAATATCATATTTACCCTTTCTCCATAATAGAAGTGTCAACCAAATTTATGATCAACAATGACAGATCCAAACACACACCTGCAACTGGCACCAGCGAGAGCTTTATATCTATACTAATGAAAGGGTAATATGTTAATTAGACTGGAAGACCTTCTGGGAGACCTTCCAGACAAAGCCATGGTGGCAGTGTTGAGGCAGAGGTGGTTAGGGATGAGAAGGCCAGCACGGAGTGCCAGTTGGGGGTGAGCAGGTCCGGTGGGGGGGGGAGGGGCGCAGCTGGGGGAAAGCAGGCTGGCAGGGGGAGCAGCTGGGGCAAGCAGGCCAGTGGGGGATGGCATTTGGGGATGAGCAGGCCTGCAGGCAGAATGGTTAGGGGTGATCTAGTAGGCAGGCAAGTGAGCAGTTAGGAGCCAACAGTCCTGGATTGAGAGAGGGATATCCAACTGCCGGTTTAGACCCAACCCCTGAGGAACACACACACACACCCTGCATAAATTTTATGTACCAGGTCACTAGTATGTAAATAAACTTGCTTAATTAGACCTGCTTTTGATTTAGCTAAATTTTTTCCAGCCAAGTGAAACATCCCAATTTCTCTTTCAGGTAATTTTTAGTAACACAGCAGTAAATATCAACATGAAGCAGATTATTATTGTAGATCACACAGGGAGAACAAAGGGTGAAATATTTAATTGCAGCAGTGTTTGACTATATTCTGTGCAGTGAGAAAACTTGAAGTCATTTCCAAATTCTACCATTTCTTACTTCTTTTCAGTCTGGTCAAGTTTCTAAACTTTCTAAATCTCTATTTTCCAGCTAATGAAAAGAAAATAGGATTCTACCAAGTTTCCTATCTACCTATTCTGGGACTTCTGTGAGGATCAAATGAAATGAAGCATGTGAAAATGCTTCACAGACATTTGGTTAAAGTGTAAAATGTTTTCACCTGGCTATAAAGCAAGCCGTGTTCCCAGGCTGAAGAAACTCTACGGAGGCTAGTCTCTAGGGAGAAGAAGCCAGGTATTGCTACATGACATCATTACTCAATGCCCACAACGACCATTTCCAGGCTGGGCTGGGCTGAGCTGGGCTGGGCTGTGGACCGAATTTTGTGCCCACAATTTTGGGGTCTTGGCAGCATTGGGGTCAAAGCCAAGTGTTGCTTTGTCAATGCTAGGTCCACAGTGACATTTCTTTGTAAATGGCCAGAGCACCCCACAGAAGCTTCTGCATTGAACGTCTACCCTCTGGTGGTCAGTACACATCATAGTGACTGGTCGGAGGTTTGGAAAGACACTTTGCATATGAGCCTTTATAGAGATAGATACTCAGTGGCTACCTGTTTTTCTGTGTGCCATTAATCAAGCAGTGAATAAGTGATTTAAGGTGACTACTATACATTACACTCAGGAGGTCCTGTCAATATGGCTTGCTATCAACTGCCACTTTATATAAAGGCTAATGGTATTAAATGTAATATGAAATTCAGGTTTGGAGACAAATAAAATAGTAGTTATCCATTGATTAAATTTTCTTGAAAGCCTGACATAGTCATCGACTAAATGTTGTATTTCTGAATGAGTCATCTGCTTTTAAGAAGCTGCCAGTAAAATACTGCTTGCATTTTATACTGATCACTAAAAGCATTCATTCCTTTGGTTAACTCCTGTGATCCTAGTATAGAGCACTCAACACTCGAAGTATATGGAGTCCGTACCATGGGCCTTGATTATCCTATCGGCCCCTTCTGAGGACCCCACACAGTGGGCTTAGACCAGAAAGGGCCTCGGGGATAAACTGGTCCAAAGTTTACACTTCACATAAGAGGACACCTTTCTGCTACACTGACAGTATTCATTTCTGATTGATACTATGAAAAACTTCCACCAATTTATTAACTTAAAAACAACACAGTTTCATTATCTTACAGTTCTAGAAGTAGGAAGTCTAAAATAGGCCCACAGGGCTGGGTTCCTCCAGAAGAGAATTCCTTTCTTCTCCCTTTCCATCTTCTAGCCTACATCCTTGGCTCTTGCCTGCCTCCTTCAGCTTTAAAGCCAACAGTGTAGCATCTTCTCTCCCCTTAGACTTGCTGCCTCCCTCTTTTAAGGACACTTGTGGTTACATGGGTCCACCCTGATAACCCAGGAAAACATCCCCACCTTAAAACCCTTAATTTAGTCAAATCTGTAAAATTTCTTTGCTGTGAAAGGTAACATATTCCCAGTTTGGAGTGACTGGATCATAGACATCCTTGGTGGGAGAAGGGAGATCATTATTCAGCGTAGTGTGCTGTCAAAAGATAAAGTGTTATAAACAAACCATGGAAAATATTTTTTTCAATGGATTAACAGAAGCTCTGTATGTTGACAGTTTCTGGTCAGCATAGTGGTAAAGGCCAGAGTATGGGTGCCAGGATGACACAAGTTCCATCTAACCTGGCTTTGCCATTCACAACTATCTAATCTTGGCCCAAAAAACTCATAAATTGTCCACATTTCATCATCAAAACTTTGAAGAAAATGTCAGGAAATTAAGCAGTTGAAACAAAGGATGTGAAAACTGAAATGTCATGCTAGTGAATATCATGCAAAAAAAAGTGTGAGTACCATGAAATAAGGGATATCCTTTATGTGTTTACTCCTGCATCACCAATATTTGTAATAGTGCTGCCATAATAAATGTTTAATGGAGGGGCAAAATAAGTGTTCAATTTTATAAACCTTTGATATACTTTGATGGCTATTATGAAAATGATGTGTGCAGTTTTGTCTTGACATCTAGATTCTTGAGTAATGGGGTCAAATCTTGTTCTATTTTACATTTTCCTGTATGCCTAATAGGTACATGCTTAGACAAGAATCTACTAAATGTATGCTCACAAACATATAATGGCCAGACTACTAATAAATTATAGATTAAATGGTCTCTGTTCCCACAGATAAATGCCAATTTGAAAGAAATCATCTATTTAGAAGCGTATTTACAAGTGTTCTCACTAGTCTCTTTAGGAAATTTTTTTAAAATATATCCACTAGTTTTAAATATAAAATGATTCAGATTCAAGAGAAATGTCGAAAGGCTTGTCAATTATAGCAGATGTTAGTGCCCTTCCCATAGCACCTCCTGTGTGCCAACCTCACCAACAAGACTCCCTCTCAACTTCATGCTCCATTCACCTTTGTTCAAGACTTTCTCTGGCCACCAACTGGCAGGGGCATCACAGGCATGCCAAAGAGTTAACCCTCAGAGTAGTCCTCAGAACCAATAGCTGTGGAGAATTAGGATAAAAACCTAAGTCCTCACATCTCTTGGATGAGGTAGCTCCAGGTATGTTCTGTAATTTTTCCAGTGTTCCACAATAGGATAGAACTCCAATAGCCATAGCAGTAATCTGCTCAATAAACACAATTCTTTGTTTCCTTCCCTTCCTTGTCTTACTTCCCCTTACTTTCTCCCCTCCAAGTGCTTTCTGAAATGACCTCACAACTAAATTGCCTGCATTGAATTTTTATATCCAACTTGCACCTATGGCGGCAAGTCAAGGCATATCTGCAGCCATCAGAAGCTGGAAGCGACAAGGGACAAATTCTCCTCTAGAGCCCAATGAAGCAGAAAACTCTAGCTTCCAGACCTGTGAGCAAACACATTTCTGCTGTTTAAAGAAACCAAATTTGTGGCAATTTGTTATGGCAGTCCCAGGAAACTAAAATATTTTATACAGTATGTCATTCCTGGTAGTAAAACCAAAGCATCTTGAGACATGCTTACCTCTTTTAAACCTCTAGGATTTAATTTCTCTATTTGGAAATGGAAATTTACATATTCAAAAACAATTATTTAAAGCAAAAAACATTTACTTCCCTGTATAAAATTCTCCAGTGATTTGCATTCAATCCTAATATATAAAAACCCTGGGTCACAATGACCAGTAAGGGGACCAGAGGCCAACCAACTGGTAGTTAGTGCTGGCCCTGCTCCCAAGCAAGTGATAAGGGGCAATCAGGCAGGCAGGCAGAGGGGTTAGAGGTGAGCAGGTAGGAAGATCAGCTGTTAAGGGTGATCAGGTAGGCAGGCAAGCAGTTAGAGGAGATCAGGTAGGCTGAATCTCCTCACAGGGCTGGCCCCGCCCTCAAGCAAGCAGTTAGGGGTAATCAGGCAGGCAGGTAGAGTGGTTAGGGGTTATCACTAGGGACTGATTACTATAATCATGTTGCATTCATTTCCCTTATGCACCTTTACAAGCAGGCACTCCTTTTCCATCAATATTAGCAGCAAATATTTTAATAGCCAATTGCCACATCATTAGTCTTGAACTGATTTGTTGGGTGTGCACAATAGGAAATATCAATATTTTGCTTTCAGAGAACAAGAAAAATAGGTTTATTTGTGTTATACTTATTGATTTGTGCAGTTATTCAGTGTCTGGTAAGTTGATGTTCAAGAAAAAAATAATTTTTATTTAAGTGTTCTATTATTTTATGTTAGTGATTACTCATTGATTTCAGCCCTTTGTATTCAGTATATCTCTATCAAAATAAGCCTATGTTTCTATGAAAATTGAAGCTTTTGTTTTTGTGTGGCCCACATAAACTTAAACCTTGTTTATTTGGCCAGTGTTAGCCTTAGAGTTTGACATGCTTGCTCCACTATCTCTGCTTCTGCCTAGAGCTCTTTCCTTTCTGATAAATCTCTGGTTAACCCATCACTGTCATTCAGATTTCAGCTTAAAGGCCAGCTCCTTAGAAAAGCCTTCCAGGATTCCTATCTTAAGTCAATTTCAGAACACTCTGTTCTAATTCAGTGTCTTCTGTTTCTCTTGTTTGATTACTACTTGTTTAAGGTTTCCCCACCTAGATTGTAAATTCCATCGCAGGAATACTGTCTATCTAATTCACCGTGCAATCCCCCAATATTAGAATAGACCCTGGCATTCAGGGTTCAGCAAGTATTTGTAAGTGGGTAAAGAACAGAATAAATGAATCTGGCAGAGATGTGATTTAGTGGCCTTTTATCATTTCCTCTTCAATAGGGTTGCAAACTTAGAGGCCTGCAAAAGAATGCATGGCTGGTCTACAGGGATCAGAGGCCAGTCAAATCCTGACAATTCTTGCCACAAAAAAATTGGGCCCAGTGTGTACAGATTTTCTGATTTTTAAACACAACCAAAATCCAAGTTTTTGTATGAGGATACCAGCTTTTAAATATTGTCCCAAATTATTTTAAACACTGTTTAAGCCAATCAAAATATGTCTGTCAGACAAGTAAGCCATTTTGTTCTCTCTTCTTCAGCCTTCCTTAGTTCCCAGGCAGTTAGAGGTAGATAATGAAATAACCTTGAATAGCTAGCTTATCAGAATATAAACAGGAAAGAAGAGAATTGCAGTTTCAGGAACCTACACACACAAAACAAACAAATAAAAAAACAACAACAAAAACACAGCTTAATTAGAATATCTATATTGGCACCATTCTAAATTTAAACAGAAAAGAAAAATGAAAGCAGAAAGAGCACAGCTTAGAACAGGTTCAGCCTCCAATCAGCTGTCAGTACTCAGAAAATGTAGCCTCTCTGAGGTGCTGCTGATCTATCAAGCAGGGTCCAATGACAATTTTGGATGCTAGAAAGTCCTCAACCTACAGTTAAAGGTGGAAAGCATTGCTGTATACTATCTTCATACTTCATACAATCTTCATAATTGATGGACAAATACATGTTTGCTATTCAGGATATATTTTATTCAAACATGTATTCTTCACTTCCTGGAATGACAAAATGTGACCATCCACACCTACAGCTGCCTGGAATATTCTCAGATTTTCTGGCCCAGAAGGTGGTTGCTGCTCATTTAAGTGTAGACTTAAGTGGGTGGGAATTTAGATTAGATAAACTCCTGAGATCTTACACCTCAGTATTGAATGAGAAAAGCTGTAACCATCAGGTGACCATGGACAAGTCGGTCACCATTTCTGGGCCTCAGTTTTCCATTCTGTAGAATAAGGGAGCTGGTTATAAAATAGCCTACAGATCCCTCTCTTAGTGATAGTCTCTGATTATATGACTCTGCTCCTCTTCAGGTGTCACTTATGGACTTCAGTAAAGCCCACAAGCAACTGCAAAAGTGGAAGTGACAGGGGATGCAAAGGCCTAGGAAAGAAGAAATAGTAGTGGCTTCGTCCCCATTCCCTCTTGACCACATCTTTGAGGAGCAGCCTCTGTGGTAACCCCTGACTGATTTGGACCATATACTTATTTGAAGGAAAACTGTTCTAACAATTCTGGGAAGGATTTTTCATCACAAACTCAGAAATGTAATTTCTTCTTAATCCTTTAAATAAATGATTCATGAAATGCATGCATTTTAAGGAGTTGATTTTTTTTTTATTGTTTTCCTGGAACTCTCCATTTTTAAATAGTCTCTGAAGACCAGTGATAAATATCCACAGCCATATAGCTAAGTGATTATGAGAATGCCTTATGTGCCCTGTTATATTTGCTTTAGAAAAATTCATTAATAAATAAACATATCCCATAAATATGCCAGATAAAACAAAGGTAATGAGATTCACTTTTAGGAAGTCAATACTAAGAATAAGAAATGATGACTTTTTAGGGGATTTTCCTGTAAGTTTCCTAAAAGCCTCCTAAATCTCTTTATCAACTTTTATCCATGTCTATTTTCTTTTAATTAAAAATTTACTCTTTTACAATTAAAAATCCACCCCCAATTACAGTTACGGAAAGATGGTAACAAAATGGAAAACACAAATAGTCATGGGAATGAGTCTTCTGAACATTCAAGTTCTCTGAATGCCCAAATGATGCAAAGTTGAAACCCTTTTCTCAGGATGATTCCTGTAGAGGTGCAAGTAGCAACAGGTATGAGTGTGATTCAAGAAGAGTTAGAAGTTCATTATGCTGATGACTTCCTCACCAACACTGGCTTCTGTGCCTGTAATTCCCACAGTGTTTGACATGCAGTATGGACTCAAATGAATGAATTACTAAAGTTTTGACTGGCTAAGGTACAGAATCACATTTGTTTTATCCAATAAAGGGTATGCAAAGGTCCAGGATGGAGAAAGAGATCCCACTAGGCTTCCATAGTTTAATCACCAGACCCTTTAAGCTTAAAGTAGTCATGGAAAAAAAGGAAGTTAGGAGTCTTACAGACCTGCTTAAATACAACTCCACATTTACAAATCAGCTTATGTGACCTTGAACAAGATATCTAAAATTTCGGAATTTATATAGGAGTGGGCAAAAGTAGGTTTACATTTGTTTATATAGAAAAATATATAATACAAGAATAAACTGTTTCATGCACTCATGAATGTAAACCTACTTTTGCCTACCCCTATAGTTAAGTCTCATCCAACAGGTGACTATAATAATGGCTAGTTCACAGGATAGTTAAAGAGTAGAATAAAATACCATGTATAAATTACCTAGCCCAGCACTGAACATAATAGATGTTCGAGATGTTCACATTTTCCTCCCATCTTATTCCTACACAGTAACCCTTTTGGCTCTGAATCATTTTATTTTAATTCAGATTTTAATTCCTAAAAACAAAACAAAACACACACACACACACACACACACACACACATACACAAATATAAAATAATGTTTAACAACCTACACTGAATATATGTTCTCTTATTAAGTTTATTACATAGTGATTTATAAATCAAAGTTTATAATATTATTTGTTTTGGAAACTCAAAATTTAGAATCTGGAAAGAGGAGCCATTCTAAGGTACAAGAGTTTCTATCTAGAAAGAGTTTGGAGGAATGCCTTCACCTTTGTTTTGGGGAAATCTTTAAGTGCTCCTTTAATTGTATGGATCTGAAAGAAGGTGATCTATTATTGTTCCTAGTACTTCAAGGTGACATTGCCCTGAATGCACTGTTTAACATTGAGAAGATAATTTGTTTAAATGGAAACTTTGCTAGAATTAATTAAGCCAAAGCTATTTAAAAATGTCTTGTCTTGCCACAACCAGTTTGGCTCAGTGGATAGAACGTCAGCCTGTGCACTGAAAGGTCCCAGGTTCGATTCTGGTCAAGGGCATGTACCTTGGTTGCTGGCACATTCCCAGTAGGGGGTGGAGCAAGAGGCAGCTGATCGATGTTTATCTCTTATCTATGTTTCTAACTTTCTATTACTCTCTCTTCCTCTCTGTAAAAACTCAATAAAATATATATTTAAAAAAATAATAATTTCTTGTTTTTTGGTAATGAGATGGGGTGGAGGAAAGGTATTTGGGATGTTCCTTTGCTCTTTGTAAGTTTAGACCACATTATGCACATTGCTTCTCCTGCTCTGGAATTGTATTATTAATTAATAAATAATGCAGAATATAATTATATCAAGCTGTTACACAACCTGTGTGTAGGAGTGGCATCTCTGTAGGAAAGTAGATCTTTCTCTTATCAATTATTGAAGGAAAAAGTAAATTCTGGGAATCAAAGACTTGGTTTGGTCTTGGGCTGCAGGCAAAATATTTATTTTTTACCTGTGTTTCATGATAGCCTGGCATCAACCATCCTACAGGTAATTCATGGAAGAAGATTTCTACTGAAGCAACAGTGGAGATGGCACAGTGGAGGTGGCACAGATGAAGCTCATGAAAAATCACAGTGCCCAGAGTAATGGCCGGAAGCAGTAGAGGCAGTGGTCTAGAGATTCTGCCCACAGAAGGTGCGGCATAAGAACAGGATGACCTACTCGAGAATGCACATCAGACAGTCTTAGGTTCTTCATGCATATGTGAAGCTCAAGACAATATTACTTAAGTAATGAAAGGAATTTAACCACATTACATACTCATAGACTGCTCAGGCTGGATATTTTGTTTACACATGAATCATTTTCCTAACTATGCTTATCTCAACTGACTTGGTTAAAAATAGTTCCAAACCAATTATAAAGAGCAGAACTTGAACAAAAGATAACCCTTCTGTATTTATTCACCCAAACCTAGCATTCCTATACCAGCCTACCCAGTGAGCAAACCTGGAGTTTTGATGTTGGCTTTTAAAATATGTTTTCCATAAATTCTGTCTTTTAGCACTTAGAATAAGAAAAGGGAAAATGTTTGGCATTAAGTCCAGTCATAATATTTATTCACCAGATACAAATTATTTCTCTAGTATAAATTTAGTCCTGAGTTATGTTTTAGTAGTAAAACTGGCTTTGTGCTTTATTCTTAGAGGAAGCCCATGAAATCTCCAAATCCTTAGCTCAGTTGGGAGAAAGAACAATTCTATAAGGTTGCTTACCCTTTGCCTAATCATATTTCCAGACACCAACCCAGAAAAATAGGCAGAAGAGAAAATAACTTGGAGGTAAATCTAAAGCATAAGATAAGCATAAGCTGCTGGAAAGGCATGTAGGATAAGTAACAAGAAGAGGGGATAAAGAAAGAAAGAACAGCCCAGTTGTAGGAGGGGAAAGAATCCCACACTACTCAGCAGGGGAAAGCACTAATTTCACAGAGGCAGGTGCACTGGACATGTTTGGGTATTAAATCATTACTGGAATTTAAAGAGCCTGTGTAAGCAGGCAGTGCCACAGATTGATTCAAATGGCTATTTATAATTCCTTAACAAAACTTTATGCTTTGCAGTCAGAAAAATAGATCACGGAAACGGTTCTCTGAAAAATAAATAAAACATTTACTTAGTTCTCTCTGCTAAATGAAGTGGCATGACCACTATTTATGTTTTTCAACACCATAAAAATGCCTTTGTTGTTATGTGTCACACTATATAGAACCTAGTGCAAAGACGGTTCTTGCTTACCCTGGTGCAAGAGTGGAGGAAACAAAACGGCCTGAGGAATGGAAATCAGACCTCCTACAAACAATATTCTGAGGCCCTAACCAAGATCCCGAGAGGTGATGCCCAGTGTAATGACACTAAGAACCTTCAGACTCACACTGCACAGGGGCCCTAAGATGGAGCTCAAATTGGCCTTAAGCTTTGTTTCTAGAGACCTCAGTCTGGGTTCTTCACAAAGCTTCTTGAGAATGGGAGCAAGAGGACAGGATAGAGCTATAACCAATGTGTGACCTTGAAACCCCTGCTCACCACTCAGCACTCAAAGCTGATCTGGAATCCCACTGGGATTACCCTTTCTGTCCCTTGAGTTCCTAAAGCAAGGATTCAAACACCATTAATTTGGAACATATCATAGATGGCTCTAATATTTTGAAATGTCTTCAATTAGATTACACATTCCTTGAGCGTAGGCGTTTTTGTCTTAATATCATGTGTATCTCTCATAAGCTTGAACATGATATTATGCACATAACAGGGAATCAACAGTTATTTATTGTTTGTTGATTGATTAAGGCCATCAACCAATGGCACAAGTCACAATTGTTTGAATGCCCCTTGGCCAGTAGAAGTGGCATCTCTGTAGGAAAGTAGATCTTTCTCTTATCAATTATTGAAGGAAAAAGTAAATTCTGGGAATCAAAGACTTGCCTTTCTGATTTCTCAACATTATGCCCACCACCAAAAAATTTGAAGCACTAGGAAATTCTATCCTAGAAATAAGAATAGCTTAATTTCTACAGCCAAATCTGTGGATCTGTGCCCTTCTCTGGCATCTCATAAAGAGAACCCATTAGTAACAATTCATTTGTGTGCCTTACACTAAAGAAAGCAGTACCCTCCTGGAAGGCATATGTGTTTTTAAAAAGCTAAGCTGAGTGAATGAGCTTGAGTTAACCCAATTAGCAGCAAGAAAGCACATAAGACTCATCCCAAATAAAATGAAGCTCACAACTATTGCTCAGAACAAAATAAGCTCTTGAACAAATCTAATTACTTGATATCTGCCAAACTCAATAGGTCACCCTTTATTATTTACAACACAATTGGCAACACTGAAGCCCTGAACATCATGATGACTCACAACACTTAATTATATATGAAATTTACTCTTGAATAATTTGAAAGTTTCTATTCATAGCCCTGAACTCTGTAGTTTCAAAGTAGAAATAGAAAATCTGTAACTATATGGGCTTCAACGGCCAATACCATGAACCATGTTGGCTTTATATAGTACATAAAAGTTTAAAATACTGTTTCTTGAAAACTCATAAACACATAATTGTATCAACCACTTCTATCTTCACCTCTATTATCTTTAGCCTTTTTTAAATACAGAGTAGAAAAAAATTGGGAAATTTTCATCAATGTTATGAAATGGGAAAGAATTAAACATTTTGAGTTAAATGGTTAGTTAAAGTTTAAAGGTTAAAATCTTGTTCTAATCATTTTCCAGCTGTATAACTTAGGAAATATACTTGACTGTCATAGATCCATTTCCTAATGTGTAATACGTGAATAATATCTGTCTCACAGGATAGCTGTGGCAGATGTCTTCAAATATAGGAGAAAATAAACTTTGTATCTTCATTTATTATACATATCAAGGCTAATCAATCCAAGCTATTTTAGGGAATATGCTTTGTAAAACTTCTTTAAGAAATAAATTCTTGAACAAACACATATACTCCTCAAACTATTCCAAAAAATCCAAGAGGAAGGAACACTTCTAAGCTCTTTTTATGAAGCCAGTATTATCTTCATTCCAAAAAAGATACAGACACTATAAAGAAAATTACAGACCAAGATTCCTAATGAACATATATGCTAAAATCCTCAACAAAATATTAGCAAATTGTGTCTAGCAATACATTAAAAAGTTCATACACCATGACCAACTGGGGTTTATTCCAGGGATGCAAGGTTGGTACAATATTCTCAAATCAATAAAATGTCATACAACATATAAACAGATTGCATGACAAAAAATCAGATGATTATATCAATAGAAAAAACATTCAATAATATCCAACACCCTTTTTTGATTAAAACTCTCAGAAAAGCAGGAATAGAGGAATCATACCTCAACATAATGAAGACCATATATGACAAACATATAAAGAACAACATACTCAATGGAACAAAACTAAAACCATTTACCTAAATAACAGAAATAAGACAAGGATGTCCACTTTCACCACTCTTTTTCAATGTAGTACTGGAAGTCCTAGCAACAGTGATCAGACAAGAAGGAAATATGAAAGGCATCCAAATTATAAAGAAGGAAGTAAAACTGTAATTATTTTCAGATAATATGATACTGGACATAAAAAACACTAAAGATTCCACCGAAAACTACTAGATTTAATAACTAAATTCTACAAAGTAGCAGGATACAAAATTATCATCCAGAAATCTATGGCATTTTTATGCACTGATAACAAACTCTCAGAAAAAGAAACTAAATAAACAATCTCATTTACCATTACAACAACAAAAAATTAAGATACTTAGGAATAAACTAAACCAAGAAGGTAAAAGACTTGCACTCAGAAATTATGACATTGAAAAAAAGAGATAGAGGGAGATATAAACAGGTAGAAAAATATACCATATTAATGGATTGATGGAATCAACATCATTAAAATGTTCATACTACTCAAAGCAATCTATAGATTCAATGTACCATATTTTTCCATGTATAAAATGTCCCCTACTTTTCTAACCCAAAGTTAAGAAATCAGTATTTTAAACATAAAACAGAACACATTTTTGTTTAGTAACTAGAGGCCCCGTGCATGAAAATTCATGCAAGAGTAGGTCTTTCTTCCCCTGGCTACCAGCACTGGCTTCCCTCCAGCACCCTGAGCCCCGGGCTTCACTCTGTTAGCCACTGTCAGGCACACAGGACCTACAGCCAACACTACCAGGCACCAGAACCCAGGTAGCTTCACTCCTCTCCTGGCTTTGTCTGGAAGGACATCCAGAATGATGCCCAGGACGACATTTGATCTAATGTCCCTTTTATTACTACAGGTAATGTTTACATACCAGTACTATCATATTACACAGCATATCACTTTATCAGCTTCTGTTGCATCACTGCTCTCTTTTTCATCACTATCAGTTCTAGACATATAAATTTCTTCAACTTCTATTGTATCACTGCTGTCTTCTGAGTCAGTGTCTATATATGTGAGATCATCCTCATAAACTGGTGGCATTTTCTGAGCTAACTTTGTTCATATTATCATGACCAACCCTTCTCTCCTTATAAAATTGAAGCGCTATTTTGCCTTTCCTGTAAAATCAACTATGTTCATTTCATTTGCAAACATTCTTGTCTGATATTTAATAAGCTTGGTTCACACACAGAAGCCACTTTGGCACTGCTCCATAATCCAAGTCTTAAGCCTCTGCTCCAAGTTTGCCTATCTTTCCTCTTAAGTTTACTGGTTTTCCTCTTAAGGCCTCCTTCTTTTATGACATCTTAAGGAGTTGTTCTTCCTGTTTTCTTCACTGTCTAATCATATACTCAGTGGAAGGAGGTCCAAAATGTCTCTCTGCAGCTCTATTTCCATGCTCTTTTGCATAGCTGATTACATTAAGTTTAAATTTTGCAGAGTAAGACAATTGCTTACCAGTGTTTATCTTATCCTTTTTATTTTTTGACATCTTTATAGGCTCAGAATGCTCCAGTCCCTGTTGCATCTGCACAATCTCCACCTCAACCTCCAATTATGACATCAGTTGATGTCAGTAACAGTAAGGCTGGTGATTGAAGTGAAGCATAATAACCTCCATCTTGGGTAAAAACTACTGTTTAAAATTTCACCCTGCTATTCTGGCTTCTGTAAACGTTTGCTTGCTTAAATAATAAGGAAAAAATAAGACTACTTCCCATTCCAGAGAAGTCATAAACTATGCCCCAGACAGAGTTGTCAGTGCTGGTGCCAGGCCAGGCTTGAGATATGGTCTCACAGCCTGTCCCAACACACAGAACTTTTCCTCAGAAGATCCAGAAGTCTCATTCCAAACCTTGGAGACAAAGAACTGAAAAACATATAAGTTTGGGAGACTTCCACCATATTGGACCCCAGAATTTGAGAAGCAACATTTTCCTCTGGGCCCACTAGTGCTAGCGAACAAAACTCCAAATAAATTTGGCATATTGATTAAGATGTCTTCTTGTTTACAATATAAAAGTAGGAAACCTGTTTGACAAGGTATGGGCAGTTATGCACCTGTGCAGCTCCCTCCCTGGCTGACTTTTGTGTATAAGATGCCCCTGGATTTTCAGTCTAACAATTTTAGAAAATAATAGTGCCTTATATACAGGAAAAAAAAATTGGTAATCCCTATTAAAATGGCATATTTCACTGATCTAGAACAGACACTCCAAAAAAGATTCCAAATAGCCTCAGCAATCTTGTGAAAGAAGAACAAAGTTGGAAGGATCACAATATTAGGTATCAAGTAATACTACAAAGCCACTGTATTCAAAACAACCTGGTACTGGTACTGGCACCAGTGCAGGCATAGATCAGTGGAACAGAATAGAGAATCCATAAATTTACCCAAGCTATTATGTTCAATTGATATTTTACAGGAAGCAAGAGCATACAATGGAATAACAGTATTTTCAATAAGTGGTGCTTAGAAAATTGAATAGTTACATGCAAAAATAAAATAAAAATGAAACTAGGCCACCAAAAAGAATAAACTCAAAATGGATAAAAGACTGAAATATAAGTTTTGAAACCATAAAAATCCTATATGGAACTATATGCATCAAAATTTCAGACATCTTTTATGCTAATACATTTCCTAGGACAAGTGAAATAAAAGAGAAAATAAACAAATGGGACTACATCAAACTAAAAAGTTCCTGCACTACCCTAACTGCTTTGGATCAGTGGACAGAGCATTGCCTGTGGACTGAAGGGTCCCAGGTTTGATTCTGGTCAAGGGCATGTACCTTGGTTGCAGGCACATCCCCAGTAGGGGGTGTGCAGCTGATCGATGTTTCTCTCTCATTGATATTTCTAACTCTCTATTCCTCTCCCTTCTTCTCTGTAAAATATCAATAAAATATATTTTTAAAAGACTTTCTGCACAGCAAAGTAAATGGTCAACAAAATGAAAAGGCAGCCCACTCTGTGGGAGAACATATTTGTCAGTGATGCATTTGATAAGAAGTTAATTTCCAAAATATATAAGGAACTCATACAACTTAACAAAAAAGAAGATAAACAATCCAATTGAAAGATGGGCAAATGATCTCAATAGACCCTACTCCAAAATTGACACACAGAAAGCTAAGAGAGATATGAAAAAAATGCTCAAAGTCACTAATCATCAGAGAGAAATGCAAATTTAAACTATAATGAGGTATCACCTCACACCTATCAGAATGGCTAACATCAACAAAACAACAAATGAGCAGTGCTGGTGAGGATATGGAGAAAGGGAAACCCTAGTACACTGCTGGTGGAAATGCAGATTGGTGCAGCTTCTATGGAAAACAGTATGAAGTTTCCTCAGAAAATTAAAAATGAAACTCGCAATCCCACTTATAAAAATATATTTTATATTTTATAAATATAAAAAATTAAAAATTTGACCTCGCAATCCCACTTATAAAAATATATCCTAAGAAACCTGAAACCTCATTCACAAAGAATATATGCATGCCTATATTCTTAGCAGCACAATTTACAATAGCTAAGATCAGGAAACAGCCTAAGTGCCCATCAGAGATGAGTAGATAAAAGAGCCGAGGTACATTTACACAATGGAATGCTATCCTATATAATAAAAGCCTAATATATAAATCAACCGAATGGCAGAATGACTGGTAGAACAACTGGTCACTATGATGCACACTGACCACCAGAGGCAGACACTCAATGCAGGAGCTTCCCCCAGCACCATCCAAGGCAGGTGCCAGCAAGGCCTCCTGATTGCCCCTCTTATCACCCTGCAGTGGGAGGCAACTGGCAGCAGTGGTGGGGCAATTGTGGGGCAGGGCCAGCTGGTGAGCAGGTGGCACTACCCCCTGATCACCCCATCAGTCATCTCCAAGGTGTGTGCCAGCAGGGGCCCCATCAGCTCATTCCTGATCACCAGTCACGTCTAGAGACCCTACCCATACACGATTTTGTGCACCAGGCCTTTAGTCTATAATAATAAAAGCATAATATGCTAATTAGACTGGAAATCCTTCCAGACAACCTTCTGGATGAAGTTGCGGCTGTGAAGGAAGCCCGGGTCCCGGATGCCAGAAGGAAGGCTTATCTTGCATGAATTTTGTGCACTGGGCCTCTAATACAGCTATGAAAAGGAATGATCTATTACCCTTTGAGACAGCATGGAGGAAGCTAGAGAGTATTATGCTAATCAAAATAAGCCAGTCAGAGAAAGACAAGTATCATATCGTCTCACTCATATATGGAATCTAATGGACAAAATAGAAAGATGAACAAAATAGAGGCATAGAAGCATGGAACAGATTGATGAATCTCAGAGGAAAAAGGTGGTGGCAGGTGAGGTGGGGAGAGATTAACTGGAATACTTATATGCATATATGCACAGCCCATGGGCACAGACAGTAGTGTGATGAAGGCCTGGGGGACAGGGCAGGGAGGAATAAAGGAGGCCATAGGGAAAAAGGGTGGAAATATCTGTAATACTTTCAACAATAAATATACTTTTAAAAAAATATATATATATATATTTTTTTTTTACAAGAGGAAGGTAGAGGGATAGAGACCTAGAAACATCAATGAGAGAGAAACATCTACCAGCTGCCTCTTGCACACCCACTGCTGGGGATGTGCCCACAACCAATACACATGCCCTTGACCAGAATTGAACCTGGGACCTTTCAGTCCGCAGACCAACACTTTATCCACTGAGTTAAACCAGTTTCAGCAACAATAAAGATACTTTTATGAAAATGATTTAAAAAAGAAAGAGAGAAATTTTTATAAAAGAATAAAAAATTGTATCTCAAAGAAAGGGGATAAAGAAAGAAAAGCTCTGTATTCAGTGTTTAGAACTTTGTTATATGTAAAACTTAAGAACAATTTCTATAACCTTTTCATCTTTTGGTTATTTAGACTTCTCTTATAAGCTATTATGAAGTCTTTCTAAAATTAATATTTGATAAGGAGAATTAAAGAAAAACCTTTTGCCACTATCTCATTGAAAGGCAAAAAAAAAAAAAAAAAAAAAAAGGTAAATCAGATATATGGTAAAATTACAGACTATGGTTAGGTACCTCCAATGGTCTGATAAGTTGTTTAAATATATACTTTATTTATTCCTACTGAATGTCATTGAGCTATTAGAGGCCTGATGCACGAATTCATGCATGAGTGGGGTCCCTCAGCCTGGCCTGCAGGATTGGGCTGAAACTGACTCTCCAATATCCCCCAAGGAATCCCAGATTGCCAGAGGGCACATGCCAAGACAAAGGACCCCACCAGTGCATGACCAGGTCCTGGAAGGGATGTAGAAGGTTGGCCAGCCAGGGAAAGAATGTGGGAGGGCTCCAAGTTATGTGCTGCCCAGCTCACTCAGTCCCCAGCAATCAGATCCCAGCAGCAAGCTAACCTTCTGATTGGAACATCTTCCCCCTGGTAGCCAGTGCATGTCATAGCAAATGGATGAGCAGCCTTAGCATATCATTAGCATATTGTGTTTTGATTGGTTGAACGGCCAACTGATGACTGGACACTTAGCATAATAGGCTTTTATTATACTAAAGGCCTGGTGCATTAAAATTCATGCACTGGAGAAGGGTCCCTCATCTGGGCCTGTCCCCACTCACAGTCAGGGAGCCCTCAGGGATAGGAGGTGACCTGGTGATCAGGGAAGGCGATGCCCCATCACACCTCTGTTACTACCACTGCCACGGCAGTTCAAGACTCAGCCAGCCCTAGTTACCTGCACCTCAGGCCAGCCCTGGGCTGTTGGGCAGCCACCATCCAAGGCTTTCTTGTACCTCAGGCTGGCCCTGGGCATCTGGGGAGCTTAGGGAACTGGAGGACTCTGGAAGCAGGTGCAGGGAGTAGTCGGGCACCTGCCTCCTCAGCAGGGCTGAGGGGACTGGGTGCCACCATCTTGTGGCTGTGGGCACTGCCATCTTTGAGGGTGTGGCAGCAATTATCATATTCCCTCCTTATTGGCTGTGGGTGTGCCATATTTGAGGGTGGGGCAGTTAATTAGAATGTTCCCTCTTTATTGGCTATGGACACCACTATCTTTGAAATGGCATGAGGGTCAATTAGCATATCCCCTCTTCATTAGATAGAATAGGGTTAAAACCAAAGTGGTATGTTAAGTTGTATTCATTTACATGTCCACCATCAGAATTCAATTATGAGTTACCATTTATCATTTACAATCAACCATATACTATGTTAATATCTTTATATACGTTACTAGAGACCCACTGCATGAAATTTGTACACGGGGGAGAAGGGGTAGGTGTCCCTCAGCCCGACCTGCACTCTCTCCAATCTGGGAGCCCTTGGGAGATGTCCAACTGCCAGTTTAGGCCCGATCCCTGCTGTTGGACATCCTTCTCGTAATCTGGAACCTCACAATCTGGCTCTTAACCTCTCACCTGCCTGCCTGCCCTAACCACTCTGCCTGCCTACCTTATCCCCTTAACTACACTGCCCTGCTGGCCTGATCCTCCTAGTTGTCCTCCCCTGCTAGCCAGATCCCCCTAACTGCCCTCCCGTGCCAGCCTGGTCACCTCTATTAACTTTTTTTTTTTTACTTTTATCCCCTCACACACAATTGTATTTGACTTCCTTATTGACTTCTCCCTGTCATACAATTTTTCTCTATACTTTATTTAACAGTTTTTCCTACTAACTCATTATTTATAAACTTTTCTTTCCTCCTTATTTCCTACTTCTGTTCTATCATCCTTCTTCCCATCTTTCTCCTACCTTCCCTCCCTCCCCACATTTCTTCTTTTCTTTATCTTTACCCCTCCCCTTTTCCTATCTTCCCACCTTAATTTTTTCTTCATTTCCTCCCTCAGACCTGCTTTGCTCCCTCCCCCATTTCTTCCTTCTTCTCATTTTCCTTTTAAGTTCTACCGGCTCCCCTTTGAAACTTTTCTTCCCTCCCTCTTTCTCTCTCATCCACATTCTTCTCTACTTACTTCCACTGTTTTAATATCTATCTACTTGCCTAATTATTCACCATCATTTATCTTTTTTTTTCTGACCCCTACTTTTAAAATCTGTCCCTAGTACACAACTATACCTGATTTTCATTATAGCTCCTACAGTTCACTCACACCTCCTCTTTCCTTCTTTAATTCTGCTCTCTACTGATTGATTTATAAAGTTCTTCCCTCTCTCCTTACCTTCTTAAAACTTCCGGGGGGGAGGGGGGAACAGGAGGAGGCATTAACCTACAGCCCTGGGCTCAGCCCCTGCCAGGTGTTTGCCACTCCCACTTCCCTAGCTTTTCCACTGCTGTCCTGCTCCCATTCCCTGCCGGGGACACCAGCCCAGTGAGGGTGGCTGAGGCCCAAGCTGCCTGGGCCCTGCTGTAATGAAGCAGGAGCACTTCCACCCAGAAAGCCTTGGATCTTCCTCTCTGCCCGGAACTGGTGGGCATCTACCAGCCAAAGGCTGCCACTGGGTGGGGCTCCCTACTCCTCACTGTCTGCACCCCACCTCTCCCTGGGTACACCTGCTCTGCCCCATGGTCGCCACCCCCTTTCTGCATGCAGTTTATTTCCCCTCTTATTGTGTCCTATCCTATCGCTGGCCTTGCAGCTACTTATGCAGAGGGTGGGGATGCAGCCTGCTGATCCAGTAATGACCCATGTCACTGTAATGGGCAAATTTGCATATTCCTATATTACTAGATTAGATGTCCTTAAGTCCCGAAAATGGCCTTTGAAGTAGGTGCCATTGATAATAACTAAGTCAGACAGAGAAAGACAATTACTCTATTATCTCTCTTATATGCAGAATAAAAAAATAAAATAAAATAAAAACAAATGAATAAGAAAAACAGAAAAAGATCCATATATACAGAGAACAAGTTGCCAAAGGGGAGGGAGTGGGGAATTTTTGAAAAGATAGATGTAGAACACCAATCCCAGCACGTTCTAACACAGAAAGTTGGGGGTTATGCCCAAGGCCACACACCCAGTAAGTGGGAGCTCCCAAGTGATATATGTGCATTGCAAGCTACCTGCGAACGAGTGTGGGTGCTGCTGTGAGAACCAAAGTGACTGTCTAATATTGGCTCATTACGGTTTTTTTATGAAACACAACGACAGCATACTTACTTATAAAAAGTCAACTCCACATGACTCTGTTTTTGCAGAACTGAGTGAAAAGTTGGCTGAATTTGAAGCTATATTACATGTATATTTGATTAAATAATTACAGCTAGACAAACTAAACCTATAATAGAAAAATTGCACCTACATATATCTCTAGTAAGTGATCTATTTTCCAACATCATTTTACTGTTGAACAGCTAAATTGAGACAGCTTACTAGATAGTCTCTCCAATGTTTAATATCCAATTATTAAAAAATGAAATAGATCTAAACTTGAATTTTTCACAAGTTTAGGTTATGCCCTGACCAGTATATTTATACTGTAAGTTTGTTTCATTTTGGTTTTAAAAAAAAAAAAAAAGTTCTTATTGGCAATGCTTATTGAGCTGTGTGGTCAAATATTTATTTAAATAGAACTTATTTGATTTACAAATGATAGCTGACCACATATGAGCCTTCTTTCTAGTGACATTCTTATTTAAAGTATTGATTAAAGGTTTCTCATGCAGAAAGCATTTTTTTGTCAGTTCAGTTATGCTAGCCTTTGTAATAAACTAATTTGATTTCCTTTTTAACCTTTGTTTGATTAGGGGAGCATTAAAATTCAAGAGAGATGAAGTCTATCATCGATCTTGACTTCCTCATGGACCTCTTGTACACAGTGAAAGATGATTTAGAGAATGTCAAGAGTCCTGGAGCAACCATAATGAGAGAGGAAAAAAATCACTTCAGACTTACAAACCAGTAAGGGCTTATTTGACAGAAAGGGCAATTGCATTTAGTGACTTTTTAGAGAAATCAAAGTCAGGACGTTTAATTTTGTTCTTAGGCCAAGTCATTTAGAAATCTAGAAGATGAACTGTCATTAATAAAGTACTTGCTAGTTAAAATCAAAACATTTAAAAATATCTCAAGAGGTTAAACAACACATGTACATTATTACTTGCTACAAAGGAAGACTAAAAGTAAATTCTAGTATTTCTTTATAAACTAATATTTCTTTATAAATATTTCTTATATTTCTGGTAAAAACACTCATCTCAAGACAGTTCATAGTTTAATCCTCAAATGCTGTATCTGATAATTGTAGGGGGAAAAATCCATATCAAGCCAGTCCTCCTATAGTGCATCCCAGGATTAACCCTCTTTTATAAACATAATGAAAGAAAAAAATCTAGCATTTCTTTTCTTCTTTGAATAATATTATAAAATTGTATATTTTAAAGACTGCTGATGAAATGGGATTGTTCATATGTGAAGACTCTAAGCTAATTGCAAATTCTTATTGTTGCCCTCTTTTCTTGGACTCTTTTCCTGGACAGAAACCAATGTGTTTTATGACCTCAAAAGCTTACACCCATTTTTCATTCATATAGTCATCCCCAAAGATATTTAGAGCAATTCCACTGGATTTGGGATTTTTAGTTCAGGAGGTGGTCACCTACAATGAACCTAGTGATGTATTAAATGTTCAATGGGATACGTGGAGAATAGTATATCAGCTGGATCCACCCATTCTCTTTGCTATAGCTACTTAGAACATTTTCCAGGTGATACAGTGTGATAAATTGGAAAACAAACAGACAGGAAAAGAGAATAATTTTGTTAAAATTCTCCAAGCAATTGGTTGCAAAATTTCTAATTCCCTGTATAATTGAACTACCTCTTCCAGGTCAAATGGATAAATTGTCATGATTCTAGGTTTCTTGAAATAAGTTCTAGAGTCAGCAGGCCAGGGCTAATTTCTTTCTTTCTCTGGACAAGTCCTTGAGTATATTTACTGCAAGTAACATTTCTTTATTTGTTGTTCTGACAGAGATAGTTCATCTCCAATCCTCAGTTTCTAGATTTCACAATTTATTAGTTGTTTTTATTTATATTAATTTTAAATTAATGTATTTCTTCTTTAAGTTAACATAAACTAAGATGCTAGAAAACTAACTTTTTAAAAACTCAATTCAATTTGTAAGAGGAAGAGATTTGCCATTTGATATTCAAGGTAAATCTAGAACTTTTTTTATTTCTTTGAGTAGTACTATAGAAAAAAATATAGATCTTTTAAGGATGTTAATGAAATTAAATTGTTCACATGTGAAATTCTTTTAAATTAATAAAATATTACTACTAAGAATTCTTTCAAATTGTATAAAGTTAGATTCTTTTATAGAAAAGGTGATACTTTTATTTTAATGTCTAACAAATAATAGAGATGAAAAATATTCCATTTATGGTAACAAGTTTCCATGCTGTGAATATAGAGGTATAATGTTCATAAAATATGGCCAAATAATTTGAGAAAAGTATTTTCATATGCTACATGTGGGAAAATCACTAACACTTATTATTGAGAATTCAAAAATATCTATGTCATATTTTGATTTTTGTTAAAATCCATATAATTTAACATAAAATTTATCTGAAGATAATATATTCATATATTTCTACAGCATTTTTAGTTGAGATATTTATTTGGATTTTAATTTAACAACAAATACTGGTAAGCTTTTACCTGCCTAATTCCTCCAGTCTCATGGCAATCAATAGTACTGGCTCTTGGGAAATCCATCGGACTTATCCCTCTGGAGATTTAAAAGAGAGATTGTTGTTTGTTTGTTTTTTGTCTTCATTTGCCCTTCAGATTCACTGAACAAAATTTCTTATATCATAACAAAGATATTACTGGAGTATTTTATGTTTAATTTATCAGAATAGCTGCCAAGATGTTCAAATTTGTTTTTAAAAGGCAGGAACTCTATGGCAGACTAGCTTGAACTTAAAAAAAAAAAAGATTTTGTATGCTCTTCATTTTTTTCTATGGCCTCTGAAGTCAAGTTTATTGGTAACTGCTACAGTACTGTTCCTATCTCAACTGGTACCTTATTACTCAAAGCCAATATTAATTGCTAAATATGACTAATATCATGTGAAGGTCACAAAGTTCACTGCTAACCTTCATTTCAGCTCAAAATGTTTTCAAGGTTAATAGATTGATTTTGAGCAGAGAGATGATGCACTTATAAAATAGAAGAAAATGAAAAATTTGACATCACCACTATATGGATAGTTTTAAATGATTTCTTTGTTCCATTTGGACTGTAGCCATGAAATTCATTTGACATATATCACATACTTACATTATAACCTTGACACTAGAAAATAAATTAATGATACATTTTAATGTTAGATAATTTTACAGAGAGAGAGAGAGAGAGAGAGAGAGAGAGAGAGAGAGAGAGAGAGAGAAAGAGAGAGAGAGAGAGAGAGAGAGGCTCAAGAATAACAATAAAAATTAGGGCATTGTAACTTACTCTTCCAGCTGAGGGATATCATATATGTAAAATATAGACTAATAACTTTTAAAGATTGAGACCAGACTAAAATACAGTTCAGTTAAAACTATAATTCAGTCTACTGATTGCTTCCTTTGATTTACTTGCTAAGAACAAGGACAAATAAAAATTCTTGAACTTGTCTCAGTTCTATGCTCCCTAAGTTTTCTGAGGCACTGGCTCCAGTCTAAAGAATCTCCTGTTTTAACTTGTCAATGACTCTAGTATCCCTGAGAGATCTTTACCGCCATTCTGATCCTGCCCAATACCTATTTATGGGCCTTTTCTATCAATCAGTTTCTGAGGTTGGCTTTCAATTGCACTTTGGTGAGTTTGGAGAACCCTGACTTCTGGTGTTGACTGGGACTTATTGTTTGTCCCAGTTTTGCCAGGACCTGACCCACCAAATTTCCTGGGAGAGTCTTCCAAGTCTCATTAGGCTTTATGGTCTTTACTAGAAACAAGTCACCAAAACCTGTAGTAATATTGTTCCATTTCCCATAAGGCCTAGCTTATTCAACACCCTTTAGCTAGGGTGTTGAATAAGCTTTATTTTCAGGGTCTTCCCCCTCTCATTTCATGATGAATTAGCCCAACCACAATGAATATTATGTTAGTTTTCTCCCAAAATCATCACCAGTGGCATCCTCTCATCTACAGAACTGCATATGAACTCCTTGCCTTGGCTCTCCAAGTTGTCTACTATTGTACCACCTTCTTTCTGCTATTCTTAGGGAACAGCTAGATCTGCGATCTGCCCTTGACTCGGGTAGGGTCCCCTGAGATTATGGCCTATTGGGGCTTTTCATCCCCTGGCTGCAGGCAGCTGGGCCCACCCCCACTGCTGCCACAGCTTGCCATCTGTGCAGCACTGCCTCCCCCTCCCCTGCCACCAGTGGCCTCCCTCTGCAGGTGACAGGCTAGGATGCAATGGCTTGGCTTGCCTGGGCCTTCCTTTCTTTGCTGAGGAGTGGGGCCAGCCCGGCGAGGAGCTGTCTGCCAATCTGATTGCTGCTAACAGCTTGCCTGCCTGCCTAATCACCCATAACTGCTGGCCTGCCTACCTGATCACCCCTAACCACTTGCCTCCCTACCTGATCACTTCTAACTGCTGGTCTGCCTACCTGATCACCCCTAACTACTCTGCCTGCCTGCCTGATTTCTCCTAACTGCTTGCTTAGGGGCAGGGCCAGCCTGTGAGGGGCCGCAGTGTCTTGGTCTCTGGTCATTTCTGTCATGTTGCCTCTGGCATTTTATTATATAGGATTTGAAACATGCATATAGAAAATTTTATAGTATATCTAAGTTTAGATAACCAGGCTGAGGAAGAGTAAACTTTGCAAAAGCCTATGTTCAAAGAAATATTGACTTTGCTTGATACACATTAGATAGCGAACACCAAAATACTCCCAAACTCTAGAAAGAGGAGGCAGCCTGGAGAATCTTGCTTGGGGTGCTTCTAAAGCTATAAAATGTCTACTGGCTTGAGAAATCAAAGGTGCTCCCCTACTATTTTGGCTCCTGCTACAGTTTAGCCTCCTCGGCAACCTGATACACTTCCCATTCTCCTGTCAACTATCCCCAACTTCCCCTAGAAGACCTTGGCTTTCCTCATAAATATCAATGGAGCTTTGGTATTAGAGGCCTATTGTACATCAATGCCCCAGTCTGCAGAAATTCTCCCTGGATCACAAAAACGAAATTGTGTGTGTGTGTGTGTGTGTGTGTGTGTGTGTGTGTGTGTGTTGGGATGGGTAATTTGAAGAAAATAAACAATTAAGGATATAAAGAAAAATACTATGTTTATTCATGGCTGATCCTTGGGTTATTAGTTTCCTATACACAATGGAATTATTTGGTTGTTTAAGGCTTTCAAATATGAATAGAATACCCTTCATCAACACAGAACTCAGACAGATGCATACACACACATTCCCACAAAGTCTTTCAGAATTAAAAAAATATATATTAAGACAGAAGAAGATGGCAGCTACCAGGGCGGAGGTAAGGGAGAGGGTATGAATGAGAGAGGGTGTAAAAGAAGAGTGTATGGTGTGTGTGTGTGTGTGTGTGTGTGTGTGTGTGTGTATGGTGTGTGTGTGTGTGTGCGTGTGTGTGTGTGTGACAGTTAAATTCAGCAGGAGTACCAGGGACTGGCAGACCAGGCTTTCCTGTACAGAGAGCACCTACCACTACAGCAGGCACTCCCCAGACTGTGGGGGTTGGGCATGGAACCCACTCCATCTTGAAGGAGAGAATGTCCTCTTCTAGGAACTCATCAGCACCACCAACCAGACTGGCCTTGGACACTGCCCTTGAGCCTGCAGCCACTCCAGCCAAAATCTTGCTGCCCTATCCACAGACCTGCAGACCCTAATATGTCCACCTTCAAGGGTGCATGGCTCCTGTAGCACTTCCGACCTCCAAACACCACAATTGCACTTTTTCAGCATGCAGGCCTCCTGAGGTCACCACCCCAAAGGCAGTCTTGGGTGCTTCTGTGAGCCCCCACTAGGGTGTTCATATCCAAACAAGGGCGCATGGCCATGGCAGTAGAAATTTGAACTTGCCCCCCTCCAGAATGCCTCCCCACAGATAACACAGTCAGGAAGCTTCAGCACAAGGGCCCTTCTGAGTGTACCACCCTGACAAACAGTCCCCAGGTGCCTCTTTGAGCCACAGCTGAGTGCACGTGAATCCCAAACAATGGTGCAAGGCCCTGACAACAAAAAACTGAGTCTTCCCACTCCACAGCTGCCAACCTCCAGATGCTATGGCCATACCTTTCCAGTGTGCAGGCTTCCAAAGCCCACCACCCCAAGGGCAGCTCTTAGGTGCCTCTGTGAGCCCCTGCTTGGCACACTCATATCCAAACAAGGGTGCACAGCCCCAGCAACAGAAACTTGGTTTCTTCCACCTTCCCGCCTGCCTACCCACAGACACCATAGTCACACGGCTTCAGTGTGAGGGCCCCTCTGAGTGCACCGCCCTGGCAAACAGCTCCCAGATGCCTCTGTGAGATGCCACTGGGGGTGCATAAATTCAACTAAGAGCACAAGGCCCCACAGCAAAAACTGACTCTTCCTCCTCCACATCTGCTTACTACCAGATACTACGGTCATGCTTTTCCAGTGCGCAAGCCTCTTGAGCCCCACCAACCCAACAGGTGGGTCCTAGGTGCTTCTGTGAGCCCCCACTGGGCATGCAAGAATTCAACCAGGGGCACAAGGCAGCAAAAATTGGGGCATCCCTCTCCCCGACTACCAGCCTCTGGACACCACAATTAAGCCTTTCCAGCAGGCAGGCCTATTGAGCCATTTGCCCCTGTAGGTGTCTCCTGGGTGTCGTGGGGCGCACTTGTATCCAGGCTAGGAAGCACAGCCCTGGAAATAGAAATTCGGACTTTCCCCTTCCCAGCAATCTATCCACAGACACCCCAGTCATGTGGCTTCAGCACACAGGCCCCCTGAGTTTGCCACCCCAACAGGCAGTCCCTAGGTATCTCTGTGAGCTGTCACTAGGTGCACGCATATCCAACCAAGGGTGAAAGGCCCCAGCAGCAGAAACTCAGACTTCCCCCTCCTCAGTTGCCAACCTTTAGCACTAAAGTCATACTGATCCAGCGCTCAAGCCCCTTGAGCCTGCTGCCCCAGGAGGAAGCCCCTGGCTGTTTGCATCCAGTCTCTGCAGCAGTGCCACTCTAGTACATAAGCCACCTGAGCCCACTGCCCCAGCATACAGCTCCTGGGTGCCTCTATGAGCAGCCACTGACACACATATCCAACCAAGGGTGCACAACCCCTAAAGCAGAAACTGTGCCTTCTCCCTTCATGGGGCTGGTGCCACATCACAATTACTTCAATCCAGCATGTGGGCCCCATGAGCACACATGCCTTGCAGACAGCTCCTGGGCTCCTCTGTGAGCTGCCACTGGACATGCGCCTCTCCAACCAAGGCAGCATAGCTCCTTCAGCAGGATCCACAGCATCCGCCTCCTGGCTACCTACCTCTGGACACCTTGCTGAGTTACTGAGGACTTGCCTCCCTCGACAGGTCACATTGTTTCAGCCCCAATCTCTAAGATTCCTACATCCCCAGCTGCTGGATCCTGAACACCCTTCTGATTCAGAGAGGGAAATCACTTTGGCTAGAGTCCCACTGTCTCAACCACAGACTATGAGACACCCTCTCCCCACTGTCAAGGGCTCCAGTACCCTCGTAGTGAGCTGCACAATGATGCTTATCCAACAAAAGTCACACGATACCAGCCAAAGTCACAGTACCTGAGCTTCAGGCCCTGAGATTCCTTCCTTCCAGGCAGTGGACTCTGGGAACCCACAGTGAGGACATACCAGTGATATCTTAGATAATCTTTTCCACAAGAGCTGGAACCACGATCATATCCAAAACAGCCTGTACAACAAAACTGGGAGTGAGTCAGTCCCAACCTATGATGAGACTTCATCCATGAATAAGAACTAACATTCAAGATCCAACTACATTAAGAGAACCCAAATAACTCAGGTGAGGAGCTCCTCTAGATCACCAAGCCCAGAATACCTGAGAGACTGCACCAGTAGCACCACTGCCAAAAGAACCTAGGCAGCGAAGTAGTTGAATCTAGGACACAGAAACAATTAAAACATTACAGCAAAAAATGGGGAGACAAAAAAATCCCCAAAGGAAAGAAAAAGAGGAATCAATAGAAATGGAATTAAATTAAATGGAGGCAAGTAACATGTCAGAGAAAGAATTTAGAGTAATGGTTATAAGGATGCTCAAATGGCTGTATGACAAATACCTGCAACTCAATGAGAATTACAAGGAGCTGAATGAGAATGTCACTAACATGAAGAGGAACTGAGAGGAAATGAAGAATGACATAGCTGCAATAAAGAACACAAAGGAAGGCTTAAACAGTAGACTAGAAGAGGCTGAGGACTACATCAGTGAATTAGAAGGCAGGGTAGGAAAAACATAAAAACACAGCAGAAACATGAAAGAAAAGTTAAAGAGCAGAATGAGAGGCTAAATATCTTTGGGACAACACAAAACAAAACAACATCCACATAATAGGGATACCAAAAAGAAGAATAGAAAACATGTTTGAAGAAATAATGACAGAAAACTTCCCGGATGTTGGCAAGAAAAACACACACACACACACACACACACACACACACACACACACGAAGTCCAAGAAGTACATAAGAGTCCCAAACAAGATGAATCCAAAAAAACCAACACCAAGACACATCATAACTAAATTAGCAAACATCAATGACAAAGTAAGAATCATAAAGGCTGCCAGAGAGAGACAGAAACTTAACTACATGGGATCTCACATTAAAATATCAACTGATTTCTCAACAGAAACACACCAGGCCAGAAGGGAATGGATTGAAATATACAAAATGATACAAAGCAAGGGACTAATTCCAAGAATATTATACCTAGCAAAGCTATCATTCAGAATTGAAGGTAGAATCAGGAGTGTCACAAACAAAAAAGGACTAAGGGAGTTTATTACCACAAACCAACATAGAAGAAATGCTAAAGAGACTTCTGTAAAAAGAAGAAACAGAAAGGCAAGAAGGAACATAAACAAAGAATAAAATGGTGACAAACAAGAACTTATCAATAATAACATTAAACACAAATGGATTAAATGCTCCAATCAAAAGACATAGGATAGCTTACTGGATAAGAAAACATGACCCATATATTTGTGTCTACAGGAGACCCACCTCAAAACAAAGGATTCACATAGACTGATGATAGTGAAGGGATGAATTTTTTTTTCCACTTTTCTCAAGTGGAAATGAGAAAAAAGCTTGAGTTGTAATACTTCTATCTGACAAAATAGACCTTAAAGTAAAGGCCATAATAAAAAATAAGGAGGGCAACGTCATAATACTAAGGGTGCAATTCAACAAGAAGATATAACTGGTAAACATATATGCACCCAATACAGGAACACCCAAATACATAAATAACTCTGGAAGATATCAAGGGAGAGATCAAAAGATACACAATGATGGTAGGGGACTTTAATACCCCCACTGACATCACTGGATAAATCCTCTAAACAGAAAATCAGCAAAGAAAGAGTAATTCTGAATAACTCACTATATCAGGTGGACTTAATTGATATCTTCATAACATTACACCCAAAAGCTACAGAATATGCGTTCTCCTCAAGTTCACATGGGACATTTTCAAAGATAGAACACATATTAGGACACAGGCAAAGCCTCTTCAAATTCAAGAAAATAGAAATCATAACAAGCATCTTCTCAGATCACAATGTCTTAAAATTAGAAACCAGCTACAAAAAAACAAATACATAAACACTTGTAGATTAAAAAGCATGCTATTAAACAATGATTGGGTTACCATAGAGATCAAAGAAGAAATAAAACCATCCTGGAAACAAATGACAATCCAAAAAAACACAACAATCCAAAATCTATTGGACACAATGAAAGCAGTCCTGAGAGAAAAGTTTATGGCTCCATAGGCCTACCTCACAAAAAGAAAAAATGATAATAAATTATCTAACCCTACAACTTAAAGAAGTAGAAAAAGGGCGACAGAAAAGCCCACAGAGAACAGAAGGGAGGAAATAATAAAAAACAGAGAGGAAATAAATGACAAAGAGACAAAAAAACAACAACAAAAGATCAATGAAGCAGAGATGGTTTTTTGGAAGGATAAACAAGATTGAAGAACATCTAGCCAGGCTCACCAAGAAACAAAGAGGAACCAGATAAACAAATGACCAAATAAATCCTTTATAAAAGGGTTATTAAAAAAATACTATGAACAATTCTACTCCAACAAACTGGACAAAATCGACATAGTCCTAGAAAAATACAAGATCCAAAACTCAATCAGGAAGAATAAAAAACCTGAATAGGCTAATAACTACTGATAAAATTGAAACAGTAATCAAAAAGCTTCCAGCAAATAAAAGCCCTGAACCAGATGGCTTCACATAGGGGGCGGGGGAGGGGAGTTACCAAATATTCGAAGAAGAACTAAAACCAATCCTTTTCACACTATTCCAAAAAATTCAAGAGGAAGGAGCACTTCCAAGCTCATTCCATGAAGCCAGCATCACCCTAATCCCAAATCAGATAAAGACACTATAAAGAAAGAGAATTACAGACCAATATCCCTGATGAACAAAGATGCTAAAATCATCAACAAAATTCAAGCAAAACAGATCCAACATTACATTAGAAAGATCATACACCATGACCAAGTGGGATTTATTCCAGGGATGCAAGCCTGACACAATATCCACAAATCAATAAATATGATATATCAGATAAACAAATTAGAGGACAAAAATCACATAATCATATCAATTGATGCAGAAAAAGCATTTGACAAAATCCAACATCCTTTTCTGATAAAAAAAAAATGCTAAGCAAAGTGGGAATAAAGAGATCATACCTCAACATAATAAAAGCCTTATGTGACAAACCTACAGCCAACAATATACTCAATGGTCAAAAACTAAACTCATTTCCCCTAAGTACAGGAACGAGATAGGGATGCCTGCTTTCACCACTCCTATTCAACATAGTATAGGAAGTGCTAGCCACAGTTATCAGACAAGAAGGAGAAATAAAAGGCATCTTAATTGGCAAAGAAGAAGTAAAATTGTCATTATTCACAGATGATATAATATGATATGACATGAGATGATATGATACTATACATAGAAAACCCTAAAGACTCCATCAAAATTACTAAATGAATTTGGCAATGTAGCAGGATACAAAATCAATGCTAAGATATCTATGGCCTTTTTATACACCAATAGTGAACTTACAGAAACAGAGACTAAAGAAGCAATTGCATTTAACAATGAACCAAAAAAATTAAGATACCTAGGAATAAACTTAACTAACATGGTAAAAGACCGGTACTCAGAAAACTATAGGACATTGATAAAAGAGATAGAGAAAGATATAAACATGTGGAAGAACATACTGTGTTCATGGATTACTAGAATCAACACCATTAAAATGTCTATACTAACCAAAGAAATCTATAAATTCAATACACTCCCCATTAAAATACCAATGGCATATTTCACAGACCTAGATAAAACATTCCAAAACTTCATCTGGAATAAAAATAAAGACCCAGAAAAGCTACAATAATCCTGAGAAAGAAGAACAAAGTAGGTGGGATCTCAATACCAGATATCACACTGTGTTACAAAGCCACTGTTCTCAAAACAGCCTAGTACTAGTGTATAGACCAATGGAATAGAATAGAGAACTTAGATATCGATTTAAACCACTATGCTCAATTAATATTTGACAAAGGAGGCAAGAACTTACAATGGAGTCAAGACAATCTCTTCAATAAATTGTGTTGGGAAAATTGGACAGATACATGCAAAAAAAAAAAAAAATGAAACCAGACCACCAACTTACATCCACACACACAAATAAACTCAAAATGGGTAACGGACTTAAATGTAAGATATGAAACTATAAAAATCTTAGAGGAATCCACAGGCAGCAAAATCTTAAACATATGCCTAAGCAATATCTTCAGCAGTACAACTCCTAGGGCAATGCGAAGTAAAGAGAAAATAAACAAATGGGACTACATCAAATAAAAAGCTCTGCACAGCAAAAGAAATCATCAACAAAACAATAAGAAAGCCCACTGCATTGGAGAACATATTGGCCAGTGTTATCTCTAATAAAGGTTTAGTCTTTAACATTTACAAGGAATTCATACAAGTGAACAAAAGGGAGATAACCCAATCAAAAAATGGGCAAGGAACCTAAAGATATATTTTTGAAATAAGACAAAAAGAAGGCCAAGAGACATATGAAAACATGCTCAAAGTCACTAATCATCTAAGAGATGAAAATCAAAACAACAATGAGGTATCATCTTACACCTGTCAGAATGGCTATTATCAACAAATGACAAGTGCTGGCAAAGATGCAGATTAAAAGGAACCCTTGTGTACTGCTGATGAAAATGCAGACTGGTGCAGCCACTGTGGAGAACAGTATGGAGTTTCCTCAAAAAACTAAAATTAGAACTCCCATTTGACCGAGTACTCCCACCTCTAGGAATATAATCCCAAGAAACCAGAAACACCAATCAGAAAGGATATGTGCACCCCTATGTTCATAGCAGCACAATTTACAATAGCTAAGATTTGGAAATAGTCTAAATGCCCATTAGAGATGAAAGGATTAAAAAACTGGTACATCTACATAGTGGAATACTATGCTGCTGTGAAAAGGAAGGATCTCCTACCATTTACAACAGCAGGGATGGAGCTGGGGAACATTATGCTAATCAAAATAAGTCAGTCAGAGAAAGTTAAATATCATATTATCTCACTCATTTGTGGATTATAATGACCAATATAAACTGATGAACAAAAACCGATCCATAGACACAGAAGCATCGACCAGATGCGAAAAACTCAGAAGGAAGGTAGAAGAGGGTGGGAATAAGAGGGAGAAATCAACCAAAAACATTGTATGCATGCATAAAAGCATAACCAATGGACACAGACACCAGGGTAGTGAGGGCATGAGTGGTCAGGGAAGAGGAGTATCAGGGGATAAGGATACATATGTAATATCTTAATCAATTAAAAGATATATTAAGATAAATCAACAACATATATATTTCACGTTTTGCCATTTTCCAGTGATTTAAATTGGAGACATAACTCTATGTAATTAATTTTCTAGATGATATTATATGAAACACACCAGACTAGAAAATGGGACACACAGAAATTTTTTAGAACCAGAAGTGACCTTGACGGTCATCTAATTCAATTTCCTCAATTTTCAGAAAAAGCATAGGTCTCAAGAAATAAAGTAATTTGTTCAAAGTCAGAAAGATGTTCAAATAAAAGTGGAATTGGGTCCCATGCCTCTCTAATATCTACCTTTCTTTCCACTCTGAACAGCTCTCCTCATTTGTCTCATTTTGTGCTTAAGCTAAAGTTGTCTTCTTAAACTTGACATTTGTACTCACGGTTTGCAAAGAACTAACCTATTCAGGTGTAAACATATTCTGTGGTTTCCATACCTTCCATGCTTAATATGTCTCACAATAGCTGATATACATTAAAGAAATTTGATACTTTTCCTTGTTTCTACTGTTCAATACTTTCATTTTAGGATTCTCTCTCTTTCTGTCTGTCTCACCCCTACCTTGCCCCCAAAGTTTGTGAAGGAGTCAATTTCTGAAGCTTGAAATTTTAGTAACTTTATACTATCTAATATTTTCAGAAATCACATGAAAAGCAACAAAAGGAACCTGTTACCCCATTGCCTGCTAGTCTTGTTAAATTATATGCCTGTTGCTTTTTGCTGTTTAATTTTGTAAAAGCATCTTTCTAGCACTCACTTTGGGGCAGAAATTTATGAAGACAATAAACAATGGCAGAAACTGTTGCCAAGGGGTGGGAAAAATGGACATATCACAATGTATAGACAAATACCAATGGTCATTACTGGATTTTCTCCAGAAGGACTCCAAATGCATATGCCACATTCTCTGACTCTGAATGGAAAGAGGTGGTTCCCTCATTCTTCCAACTCTAACTGACTACTTCCATAAGTCAGTGCAGGACCAGCTGCATAAAACCAAGTCACCTCTCTCTTTGTCCCTCCCATTTGGTAACTATCATTCAGGATTTCTAGTTGTGTTTTTATGGCTACTTCCTCAAGGTTACTCTTTATTTTATTTGATTTAATTGTATAGAAATATATTTGTTTAAAGAATGTTTAAGAGCTGAGGTCTATAATAGTTGTAAGGGCCTAAGCCTTTATGAAACAAGTCTGAATATAATTTACAAAAAATTCTTCTGCCAGGCAAATCTGAGCTAGTTATGAATAAATGAGAATAGTAAAAGGATGAAGAGTCAAGTTTGATGAGGAAATCGCATTTGCAGTTTGAACATGTTGCATGGGAAAGGCTTGCAACATGTGGCTTTAATTACTGTTTTCCTAACTGTGTTATTTAACAAGAGCTGAATTCCTTTTGAATTCAGAGACTTGAGCTGATAATGACAATTTTTAAAGAATTTGTCCTAAAAGATTTCCTTATCTGGTTGTAAGATTCAGGAATTTGAACTCCTTTTATGAAGTGATACCTTATGTTTTTATACTCTCAGGTTCAATTGGGAGAGGAAGCTAAGAGCCCCTCTGAAGGGATCCAATTGTTGAACCACAGTAATTGGTTTACATTTGTGTTTTTAGTATTCCTGTATTGAGTTTTCTGATCTCATAAGCTACAACTGGTATCAATCTAATGAATTATTTATTGAAGAAATTCATAATGTCATTTTATAAAGCTTTATTTTTACCATAGTTGAGTCTTTTGCTAAAATTGTTTTTATTAAAGCGTGCTGAAAATTTAAACAAGATGGTACAGGTACTTTTACAAAAATGAGAATTCTCCAATGAGGAATCTAGAAAATGACTCATAATCATGAAATCAGACTCCCAAGGATTAAATCTTGGCTCTACCATTAAGGATCTGTAGGACCTTAGGCAAGGTATTCTATCTCTTTTCCTCAATTTTGTTCTCTAGAAAGAGAGTTATAACAGCATCCACCTCATGAGATGGAGATTATATAATTTGCTCACATTTATTTATTTCCTTCTCCTCTTTTACAGTTTTCCTTGTATACAACCTTATCACACTTATTGTGCTTGGCCATATGTCTTGATGAGATTGGTGGGCCAAAAACAAAAAACCATCTGCCACATCTGAGCAGAAGCATTTAGAGACATTGCATGTGCCCATCAATGTTTTTTTTTTCCCCCATTTTTTTTTATTCAGGTGTTATATGTGTACATATTTTCCCATAGCCTCCCCATCCCACTCCCACACATGCCCTCACCACACAGTGTTTTGCATCCATTGGGTATGCTTATAAGCATGCATACAAGTCCTTCAGTTGATCTCTTATCTCCCCCACCTCTCCCTAACCTTCCCGCTGTAATTTGACAGTCTGATGCTTTACTGCCTCTGTATCTATCTTTCTGTTCATCAGTTTATAATTATCCACAAATGAGTGAGATCACGTGGAATTTTTCTTTCATTGACTGGCTTATTTCACTTAGCATAAGGTAGCTGCAAATGGTAAGAATTCCTTCTTTTTATGGCAGCATAGTATCCATTGTGTAGAAGTACCATAGTTTTCTGATCCAGTATTCTGCTGACAGGCACCTAGGCTGTTTTCAAATCTTAACGATTGTAAATTGTTCTGCTATGAACATGGGGGAGCATATATCCTTTCTGATTGGGGAGTGCATTGAATCTATAGATTGCTTTGGGTAGTATAGACATATTTTAATGATGTTGATTCTTGAACATGGTATGTTCTTCAATCTGTTTATGTTTTCTTCTATCTATCCCTTTTTTTCCGTGTCCTGTAGTTTTCTGCATATAGGTCTTTTTCCTCCTTAGTTAACTTTATTCCTAAGTATCTTAATTTTTTTGATGTGATGGTAAATAGGATTGCTTTTTTAGTCTCTCTTTCTGTAAGTTCACTACTGAATATAAAAATGCCATAGATTTCTTGGCGTTAATTTTATAACCTCCTACATTGCTGAATTCATTTATTAAGTCTATTAGTTTTTTTTACAAATAAATGAATTCAGCAATGTAGGAGGACATAAAATTAATGCCAAGAAATCTATGGCATTCAGTTCACTCCCCATTAAAATACTAATGGCAACTGGTGCAACCACTGTGGAGAACAGTGTGGAGTTTCCTCAAAAAACTGAAAATGGAACTCCCATTTGGCCCAGTAATCCCACTCCTAGGAATATATCCCAAGAAACTAGAAACAACAATCAGAAAAGATATATGCACCCCTATGTTCATAGCAACACAATCTACAATAGCTAGAATTTGGAAACAGCCTAGGTGCCCGTCAGCAGATGATTGGATCCAAAAACTATGGTACATCTACACAATGGAATACTATGCTGCCATAAAAAAGAAGGAATTCTCATCATTTGCAGCAACCTGGATGGAATTGGAGAACGTTATGCTGAGTGAAATAAGCCAGTCAATGAAAGAGAAACACCACATGACCTCACTCATTTATGGATAATAAAGAACATTATAAACGGATGAACCAAAAGATAGTTATAGAGACAGTAAAGCAACAAGCAGACTGTCAAATTACAGCAGGTAGGGTAGGGAGATCTGGGGGAGATAATAGATCAACCAAAGGACTTGTATACATGCATATAAGTACAACCAATGGACACAAAACTTTGGGGAGGGAGCATATGTATGAGGGGGGGCAATGTTAAAATATGTACACAGATAATAATTTAATTAAAAATGTAAATAAATAATAAATAAATAAATAAAATACCAATGGCATATTTCACAGAAATAAAAAGAACTTTGCAAAAATTCATCTGGAATAAAAAAAAGACCCGGAGTAGCTGCAACAGACATGAGAAAGAAGAATAAAGTAGGAGGGATCTCAATACCAGATTTCAAGCTGAATTACAAAGCTTCTGTTCTCAAAACAGCCTGGTACTGGCACAAGAACAGACATATAGGCCAATGGAATAGAATAGAGAATCCAGATATTGACCCAAAACACTCAATTAATATTTTACAAAGGAGGCATGAACATACACTGGAGTCAAGACAGTCTCTTCAATAAATGGTATTGGGAAAATTGGACATATACATGCAAAAAAAATTAAACTAGACCACCAACTTACACCATACACAAAAATAAACTCAACATGGATAAAAGACTTAAATATAAGATAGGAAACCATAAAAATACTAGAGGCATCCACAGGCAGCAAAATCTCAGACATATGCCAAAGGAACTTCTTCAATGATACTGCTCCTAGGACTATGGAAATAAAGAGAAAATAAACAAATGGGACTACATCAAAATAAAAAGCTTTTGCACATCAAAAAAAAACACACAAAAAAACAAAACCCATCAACAAAACAATAAGAAAGCTCACTACACAGGAGAACGTATTTGCCAATATTATCACTATAAGGGTTTAATCTCCAACATTTATAGAGAAATCATAAAGCTTAACAAAAGGAAGATAAATAACCCAACCAAAAAATGGACATCCTACATAATTATTTAGAAATTCACCATATTATTGCTTTTGTCAATAGTTCATTCCTTTTCATTTCTGAGTAGTATTCCATTGTATGGAAATACGTTAATTTATTTATTCATTTCTAATGGACATTTGGGTTGTTTCTAGTTTGCATATTGCAAATAAAGCTGCTACTAATTTAAAAAAATGGAACTCCCATTTGATCCAGTGATCCCACTTCCAGGAATATATCCCAAGAAGCTAGAAACATCAATCAGAAAGGATATACACACCCCTATGTTCATAGAAGCCAATTGCCATAGCTAAGATCTGGAAACAACCTAAGTGCCCATCATCAGATTAGTGGATTCAAAAACAGTGGTACATCTACACAATACTACTATACTGTTCTAAAAAAGAAATAATTCCTACCATTTGCAACAACATAGATGGAACTGGAGAGCATTATGCTAAGTGAAATAAGTCAGAGAAAGATAAATATCACATGATCTCACTCATCTATGGGAAATAATGAACAACAAAACTGATGAACAAAAACAGATCTGGAGACAGGGAAGCCCCAATCAGACTGTCAAACCTCAGAGGAAAGATAGGGGAGGGTGGGAATAAGGGGTAGAGATCAACCAAAGGACTTGTATGCATGCATATAAGCCTAAACAGTGGTCACAGACAACAAGGGGGTGAGGTAATAAGTGGGGGTGGGGGAGAGTTGGAAAGGTAATGGGGGGGATGAGGACAAATATGTAATACCTTAATCGATAAAGAAATTTTTTAAGAAAGAAAATAAAGAGTTGATGATTTTTTAAATATTATTGTTAATGATAACAACACTTAACATTAATATAGTAAATTTAATTTAAAGTACTTTCACATCTATTTTGTCACTATTCTACACAGCAACCCAAATAGTTGGCCCTGACTTCTGGTGACCCTATAATACCTATCATGTCCTATCTCAATAGTCCTGCTCATCTCCATAGACTTATGCATGAGGCTTCTTTGGTGGAGTCAATCATCTCAAATTTGGTCTTTTCCTTTTATTTATGCCTCATATTTTTTCCAGCATTGTTGTCTTTTCCAAAGAACCCTGCCTTATCATGAAGTATGAACCAGGGTACAAAGGCTGTATCATCTCTTTTTAATACTAGATAACAAATATAGATTCATAAAGGTTGGAAGAGCTGCCCAAAGTTGCATAGCTATTAAGTGGAAGAGATGGCTCATTTTACCTCAGGACCATTGTTCCTTAATCTATCATTAAACTTCAGTAAAAACATACCAACTAACTTCCAAAATTTATATGATAACAAAGATGTAGCTGCGCTTTCATCTGTCCTCCAGAAACATGACAGGTAGAGTTGAATAATGAATCAAAGTTATTTCATTCATCCATGAGGTAAGATGGAGGCAAGGAACTGTTCATGGTGAAGAGTGCTACAGTTGCCAATCTCTGTTGATCAAAGAGAGGAAAGCCAGAAAGGTGACCCTATTAGGAGGAACTTCCTAATGAGCTATGAGGCTCTGTCACCTGACTCACAGGCACCACCCATAATTGCTAGTCCCAGGCACCCATTCTAATGAGCATGAGTGATAGCCAGATGGACTCATAATAGGATTATTATACAAAGATAATACATAAGAAAAGACAGAAAAAAAGGAAGTGGAGGTTCCAAACAAATTTAAAAATATCACCAGAAACCAGGCAAAAAGTCAAGTATATAACCATGAATTTACAAATTGAGATAAAACTATTGATTTATAAAACAACATTTTCAATTTAGTTTATAAGGGCCTAGGGAAGATAAAGTGAAATAATAGATAAAACAAATGCTCACAGAAGTATAAAGATGGCTTTGGAAGGAGCACAAAGAAGAATAGACACTGTTGAGAACAAAATAAGAAATACAGACAAGAGTAAGGAAGTGAGAAATGAAAACAAACAATAATTGGAGAAGATTAGAGAGATAAATATAAAAGACATGTTTCTGAAATCCATAATTAATAGGAGACTTGAATATAAATTTTAAATGGCATATCTTATTCTAAGAAAATAAACTTACATCAAATTAACAACACTAAGACAGATCCTAGGAAAGCTACTAGATATCAAAGATAAAGAAAGATTTTTTATCAATAGGAACAAAATTCAGAGGAAAATGAGAACATAAAGGAGATAACATAGGTTCAGAGAGTTCCTTATTTTTCATAATCAGGCAGTTAATATGTGGATTTAAATATTAAATATGTGCATTAATAATCAAACAAAAGCAGCAGTAGAAAGAATATTGGGAGAAGTGGAAATTACTGATATTAACATTATAATAGAAGTTAAACAATGTTGAGCAAAGAAATAGATGTCTTATGTAAAGTATACTTATAAAAATAAACAACCTTAGAGAATTATAAATCTTTTTTAGTATCAGTAAAACAAGCAATCAAAAAACACACACATAGACACTTGGCAAAAGATAGAAATTAAAGCATTAATAAAATCTATGCCGAAACTGGTTTGGCTCAGTGGATAGAGCATCGTCCTGGGGACTGAAGGGTCCCGGTTTCGATTCAGATCAAGGGCATGTACCTTGGTTGTGGGCACATCCCCAGTGGGGGTTGTGCAGGAGATAGCTGATCGATGTTTCTCTCTCATCGATGTTTCTGACTTTCTATCCCTCTCCTTTCCTCTCTGTAAAAAAATTAATTAAAAAATATTTTTTAAAAAACAAACAGAAGTACATCATTAACTATAACAAAAGTAAGATCTGCCTCAAGAAATGTATCCTACAAATATATTCATATATGTGTGAATTATGTATATACAAAGATGACCACTGCAAAATTGTTTGTAATATCAAAAGACCTGGAACAATTTTAACTTTATCATTAGCAACTGATTGAATAAAGTATAACACACCCATAAAATGAAGTATTATATTGCAATAAAGAGAATGAAGCAGCTGCAAAATCATAGTGTTAGATTTTAAAATAAAGTATATAATACACAAGTATTTGTATAAAAATCATATATACATACAACATGCAAATCTGAATATGGGTATGTGTCAGTGTAGGTATACGTTTTTACCTGGAAGGACAAAAAAATGAGTAAAAGCAGATCTTACCAAAGAGGGAAATTGGGTCTGTGGAGGATGGAGGCAAGAAAATTAACTTTTATCCATGTACTTTTCTGAATTGTGTTTAAGTAATTATTCTATCTAGTCAAAATTATATAAATTAAATAATTTTTTAAATGCAAAAATAACCTTACCAATTGGTTGACCTTGTTATGCAAAGTGCCAGTTTATCATGAATTGGGAAAGAAAGGTGGTTTGACTCAGAAAATTCCCTGCTTAGAACATCTCTGAGTACCATATTTACTTCTGTATCCCACTGAGAAATAAATTTTCAGTTTTCCTTTGGAGCCACTAAGAGTTTGACTTAGAAAGGATTTGAACACAGAGATCACTATCTGAACTAGATAGAAATGATCCAGACCAGTAGCAATGCCTACTTCAAAAGAAGACTAGCTCTAGCCTGTTTTGCTCAGTGGGTAGAGCGTCAGCCTGCAGACCCAAGGGTCCTGAGTTTGATTCCAGTCAGGGGCAGGTACCTCAGTTGCAGGCTCCTCCCTGACCCAGTAGTGCAAGAGGCAACAATACATGTGTCTATCTCTTTTTCTCTCTTCCATTCTTTCTATAAATCAATGGAAAAAAAATATCCTCGGATGAAGGTCAACAACAAGAGCAACTAAAGGCTAGAGAACGCCCATTTGTGGCATGCCCCTTGCACACAAGGAAACAGAATTAAGTCAGATTAAAGTCATATTGCAGTTAGAGGCAGAGGCATGGTGTGTTCAGGGGCATGGAACACAGCCTGCAAGGCTGTTGTTAATTGTTCTTTAGTTCTTAACTTTTCTAAATAAATGTCCACTCCCACTAAGAGCACCCTCCTATGGAGCTCATTGTAAATGAGAAAATATTCTTGCTTTGCCTGTACTTTGTGGATTTTTTTTTTTTTTTTGCCTTTCTATTAATAGAGTATAGTCTCTAGACCTAGATCAGAGAGACAACTTACACAAAACTACTCACACAGTATAACCTTCCACCATTTGTTATTTCAAAGCATAAAACACACACACACACACACACAACTGATTAGAGAAAAAAAATATATAAGGGCAGCCTCCCTCTTGAGAATTCAATTTGATCTTTAAAGCCAGCAATCTGAGCTTTTTAAAGGCACATCCTGTTCTAATCAATCAAGCTCTCACTTCCAATGGCAATTAACCTTCCCTAGGAACTAAAGAAATCAGAAACTAAAGCCTTGAATATGAAAAGTCAATATAGTCTTTTCTACTAAGTTGACTTTGTCCCACAAACGTACCCAGAATTTTGTCAACAGGAAATCTAATGTTCCAATATATTATAAGATACCAACACCATCTATCTTTACCAATCTGTCATATTAAATGGATAAATTAAGAAATAATATTTCTGATAAATTTGAGAAGACCCAAAGATAAGCAATAGCTTTCAGTGTTTTTTCTCAGATAATATTGTTTTTGACTACTGTGTCCATGATTAACTGGCTGAATATTCCAGGACATATGAAGTTCTAAGTCTACTTACTCATAACAGTAAGTGGCTTTGCAGCTGTTGTTGGCCAATAAAAGTGATAGGAAGAGTCATAAAATCTAGGTTATGCACACAATGAGATTTGCAGTACAAGACATGTTTAAGGATTTTTTTTCCAATGAGCCACATTATAAATTTGCAACAGACTCATTTTAAAAAGAACACTTTATTGAGCTATAATTGACATACCAAAGTTGTACATATTTAATGTATCTAACTTCATAAGTTTAGAGATAAGTGTACACCCATAAAACCATCACTATAATTATGCTATAAAGATATCCATCACTTCAAAAAAGTTTCTTCTAGCCTGTTGATTTATTTAGTGATAAGAGGACTTAACATAAGATTTAACTTCTTTTAAAATATCTAAATATATATATTTATTTCAGAAAGAAAGGAACAGGGAGAGAGAAATAGAAACATCAATAATGAGATAGAATCATTGATTGGCAGCCTCCTGCATGCCCCTCACTGTGGATTGAGCCCTCAGCCCAGGTATGTGCCCTGACCAGGATTCAAACCATGACCTCCTGGTTCATAGGTCACCACTCAACAACCGAGCCACACTAATCAGACAAGATTTAACTTCTTAGCAAAATTGTAGGCATACAATGTAGTACTGTTAACTCTAGGCTCTATGTTGTACAATAGATCTCTAAGACTTAACTCATTTGGAATAATTGAAAGTTTTTTATCTAATTATTAATTTAAAATTCCCTGCCCCTCTTATGAAACTTTTTATAGGTTGCTTGGAAGCTAATCTTCTTTATATATTTTTTTAAGGTTGTAATGTTGCATTTCATGTTACTGCTAGGTAAATTCTGATAACTTCATTAGACATACAATTATAAAAGTCACTTGTATATTTAGATTTTCTTTAAGCAATCTAAACCTCTCTACAGCTATAAGTTCAATTAATACACATAATTATTCTAATTTAGTAGAACTGCTTAACAATCTAATTAGCATTTATGTTCTAGGAAGTTAACAGGACAAATTTCAGCTGCCTAACTATATGCAGATCTAACATTTTCATTTTGCTCTCCAGTCCTCCTGCAGACCAAATCAAGGCCTCGGGGCATGAGCCAGGTCCAGGAAAATGAGGGCATCCTTGGAGGATTCTACTGCATACATCTGCATGAATGAATGAGGTCGAAGTCTCCCTGCTGCTGGTGCTGGAGTCGCCCAACATACACACAGGATGGGAAATGAATCCCTCCTGTGGCAAGAGTTGGAACTACCTAGAAATCTTTCACTCCCTAAAGACTCTGGTGAAGGCATCCTGATAGTAGTTGTTTTTAATCTCTCAATGCTGAGCTTGAGAGACCCAGGATACCTTTCAGCAACTAAGAAAGGGCAGGGATCAGTCCACAGTTGTTGAAAGGTTTAAATGAGCTAAATTAGTCATGTAATTAGAGGTCATGCTGAAGAATGTTCTACTGCCACAGAACTGGTTGTGGTTTTCAAACAGGATAAAAGGGTGTGGGCTTAAAATGTGGCATACCACCTAGAAATAGCTGAAATTGCCAAGCAGAAGGCATAACCACATGACCTGTTTATGATCTGTTGCCTGGCTCCTCCCTACAATATGAGCCCATGTCAGTTATCTAAGAAAACAAAGTAATCTATCTAAATATAAAGAAGGGCTTAGTGCATGACTGCAGCTATCAGTGCCAGTCTGATGGCAGCAGGGTGTGCAGAGAAGAACTCCAGACAAGGAAGAGAGTGCAGAGCTCCTGCCTTTGGAGTGTCTCTGACAAGAGTAAATCCTGCAATTGCTCGGGGCCTTGACATCCTCCTTTATTAAAAGAGAATAATAATACCAACTGTGTTTTTCTTGCAAAACTACTTAGGATAAAGAAAACCAAGTAACTAGTATTTCTGAACTCCTAGTGCTTACATAGGTATAGACCCAAATGTGGGCTTGAAAAGGGGTGAGAAATCATTTCTGATATAGATGGCTAATACACATATGAAAAGATGCTCGATGTCCCTAATCATCAGAGAGTTTCACATTAAAACCACAATGAGATATCACCTCACACCTACCAGAATGACTATTATCAATAAATCAAAAAACAAGTGTTGGTGAGGATGTGGAGAAAAGGGAACCCTTGTACACAGTTGGTGGAATACAGATTGGTGCAGCCACTGTGGAAAACAGTATGGTGTTACTTCAAAAAATTAAAAATGGACTACCTCATGATCCAGGGATTCTACTTCTGGGAATTTATCCAAAGAAATCTGAAACACTAATTCAAAAGACTATATGCACCCCCACATTCATACATTTATTGCAACATTATTTACAACTAGAGGCCGTGTTTGTGCACAAGGGTGGGGGGGGGCAGGGTACAGGGAGGAGGGTCCCTCAGCCTGGCCCGCAATGAGGGTAGCATCCCGCATGTACTAGCCAGCCTTTTATCAAAGGCTGACCCACCCACAAACCCTCCGCTGGCTGGGGTGCACAGGACCCTGGGGCTCATCACTGGGACGACACCACCAATGATCAGCACCCTGGCCAGGATGGGCACCACCATCTTTGTGGTGAAGTGATGGTTAATTTGCATATTACCCTTTTATTAGATAGGATAGCCAAGATTTGGAAGCAGCCCAAGTGTCCATCAGTAGATGAGTGGAATATTACTCGGCCATAAAAGGGAAGGAAATTTTACCCTTTGCAACAGTATGGATGGATCTGGAGAATATTATGTTGAGTAAAATAAGCCAGTCAGAGAAACACATAGACCATATAATTTCATTCAGATGAGGCATTTAAAGAAAAAGCTTAACTATCAAGCAAAATAGAGACAGACTCATAGATAGAAAGCAGGCAGATAATTCTGGTCAGCAGGAAGAATGTTATTGAAGGAAAGAGGAAGAGAGTGGAGGAATTAAGCAAAAAAAGAGAGAGAGAGAACTCGTGGACATGGATAGCAGTGTGGTGATTGCAGAGTGGGGATAGAAATGGAAGAGGGCATAGAGGGGATAAATGGTGATAGAAAAAAATAAAATAAGAAATAGTTTCTGGCCTAGAGTATTTCACAATAAATTTTGGAGGAGATCAGACTAAATTGTGAAATAATAGTAAACCACAGTACAGTATTTGCACAAGTACTCAGTTATAGGAGATATATACATATAATGTAAAAGCTAAGTGACCAGAATGGCATAACAATTGGAATGACCAGAAGAACCAGTCGCTAAGATGTGCACTACAGCTGGCCAACCAGCCCCATTGGGGGTGGCCTGCTGGTCAACCTCTCGTGGCCCCTATCCCCTGCTGACCTCATCCCCGATCACCTTACCCCATCCCACCCCACCCTGATTGGGGCTGGGACTGGCTGATCAACCCCTTCCCTCCAGCCAACCTGACCCCAATCGGCCCCAATCATCTCTGATTGGCCCCCATCAGGGTGGGCTGGCTGGACCCCATGCAGGAATTGATGCACCAGGCCTCCAGCAACCTATAATTCTTTAAGATTTCACAGTCAAGGGAGGGTCTCCATGACAGGCCATCAGCTGGACTGGATCTTGAAAGCTGAAAACAATTGTGAAGGAGGGAAGGACAGTCATTCCTGTGAGAGGAACTGCATTAATTCAGGCTTCAAGGGAGCAATGACAGGGTTATTTAAGGGGCCAGGAAGTGACTGGAAAACATTTAAAGAGGAGTAGGGAATGAAATTATATAAGTAGAACGAGAGAAGATTACACCAACAATGAAGCCAGGTAAAGGTGATTTTTTTTTTTTTTTTTTTTTTTTTTGTGGGGGAAGGATGGGAGAGAGAGAAATAGGATTCAGATATTTCAATCAATAGTGACCCCATGTTTAAGAAAGATTGTTTTGGTAATCAGTGTGTAGACTGATCAGAGCTAAGAAGGTGAAAGCATCAATTAAGGAAAAGCATCAATTACCCACTCAGTAGTAGTGATAAAAATACGGAGAAATAATGGAAGAAAAAAATCAAACTTTACAGAGGAAAAAAACTGAAGAGGAAATTAAGATATGCTAATAGGTCATTTAAGATTTGAGGCTGGTGACTGCCAGAATGTCTGTTCTGTCTGAAAGTCAGCACACACTGATACTTTTTTATTCTGCTTTACTTTGATTTACTGGGAGTCACTTCAAGAATTGCTTTACAAAATATTATAAATGTAATTGATTCATTAATTATGAACTTACTAGAGGCCTGGTGCACGAAATTCATGCATGGGGAGGTGTCCCTCAACCCAGCCTGCACCCTCTCCAATCTGGGACTGATTTGAAGAATGGCCTTAACAGGCAGTTAGACATCTCTCTTACAATCCAGGACTGCTTGCTCCTAACCACTTGCCTGCCAGCCAGCCTGATCACCCCCTAACCATTCCCCTCCCAGCTTGACCACTGCCTAACTGCTCCCCTCCCGGCCTAATTGCCCCTGACTGCCTGCCCCTGCCAGCCTGGTCATTCCCGACTGCCCTCCCCTGCTGGCCCAGTAACTCCTAACTTTCCTCCCCTGCAGGCTCGGTTTCCCCCACTGCCCTCCCCTGCAGGTTTGGTCCCCCACAACTGCCTTTCCTGCAGGCCTTGTCCCTCCCAACTGCCCTCCCCTGCAGGCCTGGTCACCCCTAACTGCTTTTCCCTGCAGACCTGGTCCCCCCCAACTGCTCTCCACTGCAGGCCTGGGTCCCCCCAGGTCCCCTCCCATGCATGTTTGGTCACCCCCAACTTCCCTCCTCTGCCAGCCTGGCACCTCCTATTTGCCATCCCCTGCTGGCCATCTTGTGGTGGCCATCTTGTGTCCACAGGGGGGCAGGATCTCTGACCACATGGGGGCAGCCATCTTGTGTGATGGTCAATCTTCATATTACTCTTTTATTAGATAGGATAGAGGCCTGGTGCACGGGTGGGGGGCAGCTGATTTGCCCTGAAGTATGTCCCAGATCAGGGTGGAGGTTCCCTTTGGGCATGGGGTGGCCTGAACAAGGGGCCTGTGGTGGTTTGCAGGCCGGCCACGCCCCCTGGAGACCCAAGTGAAGGCCCTGGTATCTGGGGTTTATTTATCTTCTACAATTGAAACTTTTCAGCCTGGAGCAGAGCCAAACCTCTGCTTGCTCCATGGTAACAGCCATTTCCATTTGGGGTTTTTGAATCTTCTATAATTGAAACTTTGTAGCTTTAAGCAGAGGCCTGGGCCGGCCAGGGTGTGCAGAAATCTTGGCTTCCTCCATTGCCAAGGGCAACCCTAGCCTCCTGCTCTTTTCAGCTCAGTGGCTGCAGCCATTTCTGTTTGGATTTGTTTACCTTCTATAACTGACACTTTGTAGCCATGACTGAAGGCCTAGGCCAGGGCAGGTGGAAAGCTTGGCTTCCTCCATTGCCTGGGAAATCCAAACCTCCCTCCTGCTCTCTGTGGCTGTAGCCATCTTGGTTGGGTTTATTTGCTTATTTTCTCCTGATTGGTTGGTGGGCATGGCTTGTGGGTGTGGTGGAGTGATGGTTAATTTGTATATTACTCTTTTATTAGGTAGGATTTCTTCAGCACATACTGCTAATCATTACATAGTTCTGTAAATAAGTTTCTTGATTCTTCCCATCTTCATTTAACATAGACTCCTACTCTCTGATTTTGCAATAAATGTTCTGCATTGTGTTCTTTTCACTGTTTTTGCAGATCTCTGAAGCTTAAAGTAGAATCGTTCATTTAATCCTTATTTAAAATAGCATACTGTTTTTATGAATGTTAGCTTCTGGGTCTTATAGCAAGATGCAATTCCATCTTAATACACTAGATGGCAGATAATCACTACTTTCTCTTTAAAAAAAAAAAAAAAAAAAGGAAAGAAAGCTAATGAAAAACTAAATAATCTGGCTCACACATTTGTTTGTTCTCTAACCTCATTTAAATACACACAAGCGCGCATGCTTTTATCCCTAACAGCTACCTGCATTAGGCTGAAAAAATTGAGGGAAAGGTTTTCACTCTATTGAGATTTCAATACCTGTATCTTGCTTCTTTTAATTGTTCTGGGCTTTTTTCCAAGTGTTTTGTTTCATTGACTGTTTTCGGGGTGTATTTTTGTTTGTTTGTTTGTTTGTTCTTGTTCTGTTTTTTTGCTTAGGAAGGAAATGTGGTGGGAACAAATAATAATGAAAGTGTTAATAAGGACATTATGAAGTGAGACTGTTTTGATTATAATGCATTATTTATTCATTCATTCGCTCATTTGGCAAGGCAGGGTTGAGGGAGTTGGGGTCAGGAGAGCACAATGGGAGCATATAGACAGAAGATATGGTCAGGATGAGTGAGCTTGTCCCCAAAGCCATACAGCATCATTACCAAAGAGCCTTTGCCACTCTTTCAGAATTGCCTTGGCACCCCAGGTCTGAGAAATGTTACCGAAAGTTACTTTAAAGAGATATCTAGTTTATCTTTCTATACTTAAATCAACTTAATAGGAAGAAGCCAACAGTGGACTTCAAATATGACTCTAATATTGAATTACTTTGAAAAGTGAAGTAAAAAAAACATCCTTTGAGTGTCTACTTTGTGCAACACACTGCAGAGAATAGTTCTCCTATGCTGTGTAATGTCTCTCACATCTACCTCAGAAGAATTTAAAGTTACTGAATCTTGTGAGACTTATCTATTACTAGAGGCCCGATGCATGAATTCATGCATAGGTGGGGTCCAGCTGGCCTGGTCCAATAGGGGCTGATAGGACAGGGCTAGCCAGGGAGAGGGGCCACAGGCAGTTGGCCAGCAGACCCCACCCCCTGGTCAAACTCCCAGTTGAACTCCTAGTCGAACTCCAGGTTGAGGGTACAATTGGCATATTAGCCTTTTATTATACAGGATTTTTCAAAATAGTCTAACAACATTTGATGTCCTCCTACATGTTTTCTAATTATAACCAGAAAGTAAAATAAATGTTTTATTTGAATATGAAATCTGAGTTAAGATTCTGTTTCTAATTTTCTTGATCAAGTCTAATATGTCTAGTTTAAGGATAATTTTTTTCAAAACAATAAAACTAATCTTATTTAAAGCTAATGAGACCCTATTGAAAAGACATTATTTTTGTGCATTTCCTTTAAATCTCTAGTCATTCTGAATGAGCTTTTTCATGACTCATTTTACTAGAATACAACTTATAGCTTATTTTGAGTTATGTTTCACACAATAGGACTTATATATGCTTACTGTTATTCTCACTTGAACTTCTTCTATATACTTAAAGTGGAACAGCTTAATTATATGAAGGCAGATGGTGTTGGCCCTATTAAAGGAGCCATAACAGGGCACATGGAGTGATAAGCACTCCGCATTGACTTCCCCTGGGCCCCAGGCACGGGGTGTGAGGACAACAAATAGCCAGCCATGGAGGAGGAGATGGTGAACTGAGGACTTCTCTGTGAAACACTCTGCTTCAAGTCAGCAGTGATGAGTAAGATGACTCTATAAAGACAAAACTGCTTTCATAATTGACTCACTCTAGCCCAGAAACTTCCTTGGCCAGTATTCTAAAGTTTTGTTCATGTGATTTCACTTTCTGGTTTTCCTAGGGAAGCGGGAGGCTGATCTGTGTGAGCGTTATTTCCATATATAGAAAGAAAACTGCCTGGTGAAAAAAAAGAACTGGAGAGAAAGCTGAGTCAGTGGCCTTAGGTAGGAATGACTGTTGGGAGTGTCAGGACTAAAGCTGCCCTTCAGCAGACATTATTATTAACCATGTTACGTCTGCAGATGTTTTCAAAGACAGATCAGAAAAGGGAGGTGCTGCAAATGTAAACAGTTTAAGTACTAATTTTTTGACAGAAATCTAACGGTCAAAAGAGATTGCAAACATATATTAAAATTCTGGAGGACTAATGCAAGGCAGATTTTCGCAGCCTTGATTTTTAAAAATTATAATTGTTACTATCTTTATGTCTACATTTGCTTATTTTTATTTAAAAATATATATTCCTTATTTTTATTTAAAAATATATATTCCTAATGTGACTTTGAAACATTGCATTAGGATTAAAAATAGTGTAAAAATAGACATAAGGTAATGTTGCTTATTCTGATAAGTCAGAATAATTCTGCACATGTACAGAAATTGTTTTTGGTATTTGTGACATAATAGTTACTGCAGTTTAAAAGATAGAGCTATCAGGAATTTTGACCAGAATAGTTTCAAGAGTAAGAAAAGAACTTTTGGATTAGTATTTGGGAAAGAATAAAAACTGTACATCTATTACTGATTCTTCAATTTTTCCAGTGTGTGCATAGCTCATACTACCTCCTTTTCCACTCAAAAATGGTTGTTAGTAGTCTAATAAATTTTTCTGTGATTATGCTCATAAAGCTTTTCAAACTTCTTGGGGGCAATAAATTTTTGTTTTTAAACATATATGTAGTTAAAAGATATATGTGCCTATTCTGATTATCAGATGAGAATAAATAAAAAATTTGCCCAGGTGGTGTGGCTGAGTGGTTGAACATCAACCTATGAATCAGGAAGTCCTGGTTGAACTCCTGGTCAGGGCACATATGGCCTCGATCCCCAGTAGGGGACATGCAGGAAGAAGCCAATCAATGATTCTCTCTCATCACTGATGTTTTTCTCTCTCCCTCTGTCTTCTTCTCTGAAATCAATTTTTTAAAAACTCTGTAACATGGGAAATTTAAACATTACTAAATAATTGAAATGATCCCATAGGCTTATTATTCTCAGAGTGCATAAAAATGGCAGAGAAGTATCCAGTTAGTACAAATCAACTAGGAAAATTTCTCTATAACACTGCTGTGACTAAATGAGCAAGGTGATGTAGGAAACCAAACAATTACCCAGTGAGCATTTCCTTGCATAAAATAGAGATAAAAATTTTCCTCCAAAAAATACTTTTCCACCTAATATAATATCTTTAATTTTTAACAGAAGTTAACATTGTCATTGTGGAAAATTCAAAAATACAGAAATGAAAAAAAAAAAATAAAAATGTGAATACCACTTTCTAGTTCCATTCTCCCCAGAGAACAGGCCTCTTTCTAAGGATAAACACACACACACACACACACACACACACACACACACACACACACACACGTGCATGCATGCATATCCATAAGATCATAATATACTATTCTGAAATTAATTTTATATAACTTTACAGATTAATATGTATAGATCAGCACCATTCTTTTGATTCTTTTGATTGGCTACAGCCAGACTGAATACATCACTGTTTACATCTTTAAATGTTTGCATGCCTAAGATCAAGTATGTCCCCAAAGGTAAATTATAAAAGAGAAATCTCTGGGTCAGAATCTGTACACTTTAAAAATTTGGGGATAGTTTCAATTGCTCTCTCTCCCCTCAAAAGTATTTAATGCACTACTACTTTGTTGTACATGTTAAGGCATGTCTATTTTCTATTGGTGTTGATTCTGCTGATAGGAAATCATTCTTGTTAAGGCATGTTGCAATCTTAACAGTTTAACCATTACATTATTATCAAAGAACCCCAAATGTATCATTTGATCCTACCAATCAGGCCCCTTTTTCATGGGCTTTGCCCAGCAGGCAAATGAAAAAGGTGTCCACTTTGCTGTTAGCTACACATGGACCTAATGCAGAGCTCTGGAACAGCTCTACCCAGAATGCCGTTAAAACATGAAGTATAGAAGGTGCACTCATTTCCCTCATGCCCAAATCTGAATGGTGGCATTCTTTCGACTATCCTGAAGCATGCAGAGAGTAGTGGCAGGGCCTCCTATCCAGTCAGTTTACATACAAGAGGCAGGAAAATAAAAAAAGATGGATGAGATGAAGTTAACCATGAGTCCACCTCTTTTAATACCCAATACTTTGGTACACAGGTGCTTTTGGTAAAGGTGATTCTTCTGAAAGGGAAGCTTGGAAGAGCATGGTTAACGGCAGGTTGGTGTGAGGAACTCTGCAGAAATTCTCCCTCCAACTACTGCTGATTCTTTCTCTATACTCCCTTAGACCAGTTTTCATGTGTTCTTTATTTTTTTTAATTGACTAGACAAGTCTACATATTATTTTAATTCCACAAGTGGTTATTATTATATTTTAACAAAGAAACCTGAGCCTACATTTCTCTATCCGAATCTGTCATCAAATTATAACTTTGATTGCTCTTTTCTACTCCACTTGGAACCTTTTGCAAACTTATACTTTGCCCACCCTCTCTCCATCTCTCTTTCCTTTCCCATGTTTTACTGAATAATCTGCCCAATTTTCCAGATGCTTTAAGAACGATTTTTTTACAATATGATTTATTTTTCAAGATTACTTTTAATTGCATCACACTTCATTTACCAAAATCTATTTTAAATTAATTCTTAATTTTATTGAAATTTTACTATTTACTGCTTTTTCCTATATATTGTGTTCTTTCCTTTTTTTGTGATCTTTACTTTGATTCCATTTTTATTTAACTAAATATTTTCAGAATTATCCCAAAAGTGTACATTGTTGGTACACTATTATATTCTGATTCTCTGAATATCTAGGATCCTGAATTATATTACATTTCCTTACTAACTTGTGATTCTGGTATTAAAAGTGGGCTTTTGAAAAACAATACTGTCTTTAGTTAGTGAACATTTTTAACCTGCAAACAAAATCTTTTCTCCAGTTTTGAAGAATGATTTTCTATTACTTCATCAATTGTTCATTCTTTATTGTTTGCTTTTCTTGCATTTAGAACGCTGATGTTTTAAATCTTTATTGTTGAAAAATATTACATAGATCCCTCTGTTTGCCCCACTGTTTTCATCTAGCCCATCCCTGTCCACCACCCCAGGCCTCAACCACCATATTGTCTGTGTCCATGGGTTATGCATATGTGCATACAAGTTCTTTGGTTGATCTCTTCACATGTATCCACTGTCCCTGCCTTCCTCCCCTCTGGGTTTAGACAGTCTGTTCCATGCTTCTATGTCTCTGGATATATTTTGTTCATCAGTTTATTTTGTTCATTAGATTCCATATATGAGTGAGATTATGTGATAAATGTCTTTCTCTGACTGACTTATTTCACTTAGTATGATACTCTCCAGGTCCATCCATGCTGTCTCAAAGGGTAAGAGATCCTTCCTTTTTAATGTTGCATAGTATTCAATGGTGTTAATGTACCACAGCTGTTTTATACAATCATTTGCTGTTGATGGGCACTTGGGCTGCTTCCAAATCTTAACTATTATAACTTGTGCTGCTATGAACCTAGGAGTGCATACATTATTTCTGATGGGTGCTTCACATTTCTTAAGATATATTCCTAGAAGTGAGAACACTGGGTCAAAAGGCAGTTCCATTTTTAATTTTTTGAGGAAACTCTATACTGTTTTTCATAGAGGCTGCACTGGTCTGCATTCCCAAACTTGTCATTTATTGATTTGCTGATGATAGCCATTGTGGTAGATGTGAGGTGATAACTTATTGTCATTTTGACCTGCATCTCTCAAATGATTAGTGACTGAGCATTTTTTTTTTCATGTCTTTTGGCCTCTTGTATGCCCACTTTAAAAAAAAGTGTGTATTTAGGTCCTCTGCTAGTTTTTTAATTGGATTAACTCCTTTTGTTAAGTTGTATGAGTTCCCTATATATTTTTTTAAAATTAATCCCTTACTGAATGTATCATTAGCAAATATGTTCTCCCCTTCAGTGGGCACTATTGTCATTGTTTGGTGATTTCTTTTGCTGTGCAGAAGCTTTTTATTTTGATGTAGTCCCATTTGTTTATTTCCTCCTTAGTTTCCTTTGCCCTAGAACAGTGGCCAGCAAACTCATCAGTCAACAAAGCCAAATATCAATAGTATGATTGAAATTTCTTTTGAAATCCAAATTTTTTAAACTTAAACTTCTTCTAATGCCACTTTTTCAACATAGACTCACCCAGGCCATGGTATTTTATGAAAGAGCCACACTAAAGGGGCCAATGAGCTACATGTGACTCCTGAGCTGCAGTTTGCTGACCACGGCCCAAGAACATGTATTCCCAAATATATTGTGACAAGAGATGCCTACAAGTTTGCTGCCTATGGTTTCTTCTAAGATTTTTATGATTCCACTACTTATATTTAAATCTTTTATCTATTCTGAGTTCATTTTTTGTGTATGGTGTAAGTTGGTGGTCTAGTTTCTTCTTTTCTTTTCTTTTTTTTATTTTTATTTTTATTTTTGTTTATGTATCTGTTCAATTTTCCCAACACCATTTATTGAAGAGACTGTCTTGGCTCCATTGTATGCTCTTGCCTCCTTTGTCAAATATTAATTGGGCATAATGGCTTGGGTCTATTTCTGGGATTTCTGTTCTGCTCTATTGATATATATTCCAGTTCTTATGCCAATACTGGGCTGTTTTGAGTGCCATGGCTTTGTAATATAGCTTGATATCTGGTATTGTGATTCCTCCAGCATTGTTCTTCTTTCTCAGATTGTTGCAGCTATTTGGGGTCTTTTTTTATTCTACCTAATAAAAGAGTATTATGTAAATTAACCATCACTCTGCTACACCCACAAACAATGCCCACCAGCCACACCCACCAGCCAATCAGAACAAATATGCAAATAAACCCAACCAAGATGGCTACCAGAAGGGAGGCTTGGGTTTCCCCAGCAACAGAGGAAGCCAAGCTTTCCAAACACTCTGGCGGGCCCAGGCCTCCACTCAAGGATACAAAGTTTTAATTATAGAAATGGTGGCAGCCATAATCAAGCAGGAGGCTTGGCTCCACTCCAGGCTACAAAGTTTCAATTGTAGATGATAAATAAACCTCAGATACCAGGGGCTCTGCTAGGGTTGCCAGAGGGTGTGGCCAGCCTGCAAACAACCACGGGCCCCTCACCCAGGCCGCCCCATGCCTTAAGGTAACCTTCACCCTGATCCAAGACAACCTTCAGGACAAACCAGCTGGCCCCCACCCATGTACCAGGCCTCTATCCTATCTAATGAAAGAGTAATATGAAGATTGGCCATCACTTTAACACACAAGATCAAGTTAGCTGCCCCTATGTGGTCAAAGATCCTGCTCCCATTGGACACAAGATGGCCAGCAGGGGAGGGCAGTTGGAGGTGATCAACCCTGCAGGGGAAGGCAGTTAGGGGTGACCAGGACAGCAGAGGAGGAAAGTTGGGGGTAAATAGGCTGGCAGGGGAGCAGACATCAATCAGGCTGGCATGGTAGAGGTTAGGGGGTGATCAAGCTGGCAGGCAGAAGCGGTTAGGGGAAATCAGGAAGGCAGGCATATGAGCAGTTTTAGAAGGAATAAGTGACTAATTTGAGCTAAGCCCTGAGTCATGCCAAAGTTCATTTTGAATTGTCTGCCATTCTGTTTTGCTCAGTATAAGCATAAACCTAGAACATCGCGAAAAATAAACAGTAAGGACATCAATTTGCCTGTTTCAAAGAAGTAAGTGCATTCAGAACTGAAATATCATTGCTGATATGTACACATAAGGAACTGATTGACATTGAAATTGGGTCTCAAAAGAACTGTTGACCCAGAAAGAAACTCACTATAGACTGATTCATTTGCCTTTCAGCATAACCACTATTATTTGTCTCATTTCAGTTCTTATAAGTGTATTTCTAGTAGGATATGATCTCACTCATCTAGAGGAAATGATGAACAACATAGACTGATGAATAAGAAAAGACCCAGAGATGAGGAGGCATGGATCAGACTGTGGGACCTGAGAGGGAGTAGGGGGAGGGTGGAGATAAAGAGGAGAGATAAACCAAAGGACTTGTGTGCATGCATATGAGCCTAACCAGTGGTCAAGGACATGCGTGGGGAGAAGTGAGGGATGGGAATGGGGAGATGAGGACAAATATGTAATACCTTAATCAATAAAGAAATTTAAAAAAAAAGAAAGTTAGAAACATTGATGAGAGAGAAATATTGATCAGCTGCCTCCTGCACATCTCCTTCTGGGAATGAGCCAGCAACCAAGTTACATGCCCTTGACCAGAATCAAACCTGAGACCTTTCAGTCTGCAGGCCAATGCTGTATCCACTTAGCCTAACGGGTTTCGGCCTAGCTCTTGGTTTTATTGACCTTTTGTGTTGTTTATAGTGTCTATGTCATTTATCTCTACTCTGATCTTTATTATTTCCTTCCTTCTACTTACTCTGGGATTTTCTTTTTATTTTGTAATTCCTTAAGTTGTACTTTATAATGTAGAGTTAGTTAACTTATGACAAGTTTTTCATGTATTTTGAGATAGGCTTGTAGTGCTTTGAACTTCCCTCTTAGATATGCTTTTACTGTGCCCATAGATTTCAGGTGGTTGTGTTCATTTTCATTTGTTTCCAGAAATTTTTTACTTCTTCTTTTATTTTTTTGGTAACCCATTCATTGTTTAATAACATGCTAGTTAGCCTCCCTGTATTTGAATATTTTTAGTGTTTTTATTCTGGTTGATGTCTAATTTTATTCCGTTGTGATCTGAGAAGATGCTTGATATTATTTCAATCTTCTTGAACTTGTAGAGACTTAGTTTGTGCCCTAACATGTGGTCTATCTTTGAAAATGCTTCATGTGCACTTGAGAAGAATGCATATTCTGTAGCTTTGAAGTGAACTGTTTTGAAAATGTCAATTAATTCCATTGATCTATTGTGTCACTTAAGATTGCAGTTTCCTTGTTGAATTTTTCTCTAAAAGATCTATTCATTGATGTCAGTGGGGTATTAAAGTCCTCTACTAAGATGGCATTGCTGTCAGTCTCTCCTTTGATATCCTCTGGAAGGTTTGTTTTTTTTTTTTAATATATTTGGATGCTCCTATACTTGGTGCCTATATGTTTATCAGAGTTATATCTTCTTATTGTTTTGATCGTTTTAGTATTATGAAATAGCCATCATTATCTTTTGTTATGGCCTTCACTTTGAATTCTATTTTGTCAGATATGAGTATTGATACTCTAGCTTTTTTTCATTTCAATTTGCCTGGAAATTTTATTTCCATCTCGTCACTTTTAGTCTATCGATATATGACTCCTTTATTCTGAAGTAGGTCTCTTGTAGACAGCATATATGTGGATCATCTTTTCTTATTCATTCAGCCACCCAATGTGTTTTTTATTGGAACACTTAAGCCATTTACACATAATCTTATTAATGATAAGTACTTATTTGTTGCTATTATTATTATTCTTTATGTCTGCTTTCTTCTCTTTATATTTTTTCTTCTTACACAAATCCCTTTAGAATTTCTTGCAGTACTGGTTCGGTAGTAATAAATACTTTTAGCCTTTTTTTTTTTTTTTTTTTTTTTTCTTTTTTTGTCTGTGAAGCTCTGTATTTCACCTTCAATTTTGAATGACAGCCTAGAAGGATAGAGTAGTCTTGGTTTCAGTCCCTTAGTTTTCATTACCTTGTATCCTTCATACCATTCCCTTTGACCTGAAGTTTTTCTATTGAGAATCTGCTGACTGTCATGGGATTTCCCTTTTAGGTAACTTTCTATTTCTCTCTCTCTCATGCAGTCTTTAAGATTGTTTTTTTTTGGGTTTTTTTGTTTTTTTGTCTCTAATGTTTTCTAATTATTATTCACCTTGGTGTGGGTCTTTTGAGGTTCAACTTGGCTGGGATTCTCTGTGTTTCCTGAACTTGAGTGACTATTTTCTTCACCAGATTAGGGATATTTTCTTTCATTATTTCCCCAATGTTCTCTATACCTTACTTGGGTTCTTCTCCTTCTGTTACCCTTATAATGCGAACGTTGTTACATTTCACGCTGTCTCAAAGTTTTCTTAAATTCTCCTCCTGCTTTTTAATTTTGTTTTTCTTATTTGCTGCTCTAATTTTTTTTCTACCTTGTCTTCTAATTCACTGATTTGATCCTCAGCTTCTTCTAGTCTATGGATGAATCCTTTAAGGGTGTTCTTTATTTCAGCTATGTCATTCCTTTTTTCCAATTGATTTTTACGTATTCTTTCAATCTCTTCATGTTGATGCAGTTCTCATTAAGTCCTTTAACATTTTCATTAATTTCCTTATAATTCTCATTAAGTTGTTTGTAGTTCTCATGGAATTTTTTGAGCACCCTTATTACCATTACTCAGAATTCTTTATCTGACAAATTGTTTGCCTCCATAACTCTGATTATTTTTAGATTAGACTTCCAAATCTGTTCTCCATGACACTTACACATTTTCTTGTTCTCTCTCTGTGTCACTCCCTCTCCATATCATTTAGTTTTGTTAAATTGTCTATTATTTATTCTAACTATTTAGATTTTTATTTTGTCATATATGATTCACAATTTTTTTCAAAGATTTATTTCTTATTTTTCACAGTGTTTCTTCTTCACAAAATCCTGGGTTTCTTTCCTTGTTTCTTCTTTATTTTTTTCTAATTGACACAGTATCTTCTCAAGTCCTATTGTGAATATGAATCAGAATGTTTCCTCCAAACTCTCTTCTGGTTTTTCTGTTTTTTGTTTTGTGTGTGTGTGTGTGTGTGTGTGTGTGTGTGTGTTTGTTTTTAATATATTTGTATTGATTTCAGAGAGGAAGGGAGGAGGGAGAGAAAGATAGAAGCATTAATAATGAGAGATAATCATTGATCAGCTGCCTCCTGCATGTTCTACACTGGAGATTGAGCCCACAACCTGGGCATATGCCCTGATTAGGAATAGAATTGTGAATTCTATAGAACTGTGAATGTTCAAGGTCAACACTCAACCAGGCCTGGTTTTTTGTTTGTTTGTTTTTGGGGTTTTTTTTGTTTTGTTTTGTTTTGTTTTGTGTGTGTGTGTGTGTGTGTGTGTGTGTGTTTTATAGAGGCTCATTTGTCCTTAATGGTCAATGTGGTGCTCTATGTTTGACCAGATGATTCTACTTATGTTGTTGGTGATTTGCTGTTATAATCTGTCTTATTTAGTATTGTTAGCTGAAGTGAGTCTCTTTAAGTACTTATATAGCACTGGCTCTAGGATTTCCCACAAGGAAATAATCTCTGAGTTGACCACTGGGAGTACTGAACCTTTTGTTAGATGACTTGGTGGTGGTGTTTGCCCTTGGAGGTGCACTGGAGAAAAGAGTCTGGCATGCCCATTTCTCCCAATAAGACAGGAGGCATTGACTCAAGGAGAAAACTGTGATTGGATCGACTCTTCTGGCTGACCAGAAAGATTTAAGTGAATGAAAGGACTCCATCAAACAACTCTTGTGACCATGGAGTCACATTACTGCATTAGAGAGGTGAAAAAGACAGATGATCATCCTTGTAACCTGACTGCTGTCTGTATAACCTCTACATTAGTTTTATATTGTTGCATAATAAATTACTACAAAAGACTAGCTTGAAATAACACATGTTTATTATAGTTTCCATGTTCCAGAGTCTAGGTAAATCTTAGATCCTCTGCTCAGGTCTCACAATCACAATGTCCGCCCTGGCTGCAGTTCTCTTATGGGACTTTGAGTCCTCTCCCAAGTTGATTCAAGTCTGAAATAATTCTGTTCCTTGTAGCTAATGATTGAGGTCCCTGTTTTCTTGCTGGGAACCACTTTCAGTTCCTAAGGCCACTTTCAGTCTCTTGTCTCATGGCCCTCAAAGCAGTTCACAATAAAGTTGCTCAATTGTTTTAGGCCAGTGGAAGCACACTTCTCTGACTTTCAGTCTTTTTCTGGTCTTCTGCAAGAATGTCTTATAAAACATAATGCAATCAGGAGACTGACCGACCCAATACCTCCATATTCTCACCTGCACTTATTTTTGTTTTCTATAAACACTCCCTTGGGCTTCAATGTCCCTCAAAGAACAATTCTAATGGCTCTCCCATTCATTCTAAATGGGTGTGGCCTGACTAGTTTTTAACTGAATGAGAAGGTAAAGAAAAAAGGGGGTAATTCTTCTTTCACTGATGGTGGAAATGTAAAATGGTACTGTGCTATAAAAAAAAGAGTATAGTGGCTCCTCAGATTCTCTCTGGATACATACTCAAAGGAATTGAAAGAAAGCATAAACACATATTTGTACAGACAGACTTATAGAAATATTCACAGTAACCAAAAGGTGAAACATCCTAATATGCAGTAATAGATGAATGATGGATGAATAAACAAAATATGTTTATCCATTCATCTGTTATATAAATGGCATATAGTAAAATATTATTCAGCCTTAAAAAGAAGTGAAATTCTGACACACACTACAACATAGATGAACATTGAAGACAATATGCTAAATGAAATAAACCAGGTAGAAAATGGCAATTTCTAGAAAATGACATATCTAGTATGATATACCACTTTTATGAGGTATATCATACTAGTAGAAACAGAAAATAGAATAATGGTTTCCAGGGGCTGGGGGAGGGAAGTGAGAATTATTGTTTGATTATAATTTTCAACACTTCTAGTTTCCAAGGTTATCATGTACATATAAATTAAGCTTATATTTTTTAGAATGTTTTGTCATGAGCCGAAACCGGTTTGGCTCAATGGATAGAGCATCGGCTTGGGGACTAAAGGGTCCCGGGTTCGATTCTTGTCAAGGGCATGTACCTTGGTTGCGGGCACATCCTCAGTAGGAAGTGTGCAAGAGGCAGCTAATCGATGACTCTCTCTCATCGATGTTTCTGACTCTCTATCTCTCTCCCTTCCTTTCTGTACAAAAATCAATAAAATATATTAAAAAAAAAGAAAAAAAGAAAAGAAAAGAATGTTTTGCCATGAATAAAAAAGAAGAAAAAGTTCTGGATAGTGGTGATGGTTGCACAAATATATATAAATACTTAATGCCACTGAACTGTACACTTACAAATAGTTAAAATGGTAAACTTTATTTTATGTACATTTTTCCACAATAAAAAAAATTCATTAAAGGAATGAACATTGGGCAGGAATGGAAGACTGGCTCCATCTGGCTATGTTCTTGCATGACGCTTATCTCTGGGATCTTTGAATCCTCCTTTCCAGAATCTTTAAGTCTGTAGTCGTAGAGTCATTCAATCATTCAACCAATCTTTAATGTTTATTAAGTGTTTAAGTTACTCTAACCCTATGGAATAACTTGGAAACTATTAATTATAGGTTAGATGCAGGATCAATTTTATTAAAATTATCAATAAATGGAATTAATCAAAATTGTTTTTCTATTGAAACAATATAATTTCTTACTGTCCATATTACAGATTTTTGACATACAGACATGGACTTGATTCTTAAATCATAGTGTCTCTATTCTAGACTGAAAACTATAAGAAAAATGACTAAGCCTAGTATATTATTTAGCCTAGCAATTTTTCCAACTAAATTCTACAAAAATAAGTAAATAGCAAATACAATATTAAAACTTGTACATAGTCTTTCTGAACAGTCTAAATTTCCATTATTGGGTCAATTGTGGAAAACTTAAGCATATTCAGGGACCTCTGATTCTGAGGTTCACCTGAGCTTTTAGGAATCCTCAAAGCACAGCTAAAAATCCATATCTAATTCTACCCCTTGATTCTACAGATCGAAATGATCTGCCCAAAATACATAATTTTTTCATTGTGATTTTCAAAAGGTACTTTAAGTTGCAACTGAAAAGAAAATAGTTTGTTCTTTTATTCACAATCATTTAAAACTATAAATCAATTGAGAGAATTGGAAAAGTCTACATGTCTAAGAGGGCAGTTGAATAAATATCATACAGTATAAAAGTATGGACTTGGACCTCAAAAATCTAGTTTCTGGTTCTAGTTCTGCTGGACTTGAAAAGAATCATGCAACCTCCCAGATCTCTCTCTGTTATACTACATCTGAAGCTAAGGATCATAATACCAAACACATCTAGTTTCCAAGGTTACCATGTATGTGAGTTAAACTTAGGTTTTTTAGAATGTTTTTGCCATGGTATAAAAAGTGATAATAACAATCACCAAAAATGAGGATTTTTAAGTATAAAGAAGATGGTATGTACATTTAATGCTCTATATTTAAAAAGTCAACATTTTATATTAGCCAGATATTTTTAATTTATAAGACTAAAGTATCAACTCTGCTCCTCAAAGAAAACAAACTACGTAGTCATAAAATCTGTAATTAACTTTTGAATTCCGCATCTGTCATTGGACAGAAATTTTTAGAGACTTAAAATAGGCACTACTCTACTATTTCATCAGTTTCCCCTCCACAGCAAGGAAAAATATAATTTTCTGATTCCTCGATTTTATGGTCCTTTCATCTATTCACAGTTCAAATTGCATAGCTCTTTCCTTAATCAAATTTACATTTGAAATGCAAGATTTCAAGACACTACATTTACTTTTCTATTGAAATAGTTTTATTAGCTTAAAATATCTAAGCTGCATGCCTTAATAAGGTTATTCAAGCACAAAACAGGTAACAATAATCCTATTTCAGATTGATTCCTTTGGCAATCAACAAAACACTGAAACAGAATATATCCTTTTTCTAAAAATCTGAAATCCTCCTATCTGGTAAAAACAAAACAAAACAAAACAAAACAACAACAACAACAACAACAAAACTGGTGCTTTTAATCAGCAGTTTAAAATAATTCAGCGATCTAAGGTAGGGATTGGCAAACCAAGGCCCACACATAAAATTTGGCTTGATTCCTGCTTTTGAAAATAAAATTTTCTGGAACACAGCCATATTCATCTGTTTACATATTGCCCATGGCTGCTTTTGCACTATGAGAAAAACCACAGTTGAGTAGTAGCTACAGAGATTATATGGTTTGCAAAGCCAAAAATATTTCCTATTTGATCCTTTGTAGAAAAAATGTGCCCACTACAGACCTAGGGACTAAGTTAAGAAAAAAGAAACTCAATGCTCCCCTTTCTTGAAGTCATTGTATAATCAGTAAAATCTAAAATGTAACCATTCTGCCCTGGGTTGGAAAACCAACCGGCATTCAGCCTAATGCTAATCAAAGCCTTACACGGAAAGATCATCCTCTGGCCAGCACTCTTATACTGGAGGACAACTAGCTATGTCCAGATTGTTTAGGCAATAGACATTTTAAAGACAAACAACAATAATATACAAGCAATAATGATATATAAACAAAGAGTAACAAAATGGTAGAGATCCTTTCAGAAAATTTTGGGTGGGTTTTTGAACCAACTTGACCTTATTTACACTTTTACTTTGAGAAGCTGTGCCTTTGGGACAAGGTTTGGAGACTACGGGAAGTGTGCAGCAGTATCCTGGAGGTGCATTTCCTGAGCTCTCCTGTGCAATGTAGGGACACTTCCTTTTTTTGTAGAATGTTTTAACATCTCCTGTACAGGCTGCCAAGCCTGATGTTGTGCCCACTCTATTATTCTCTTTCTACATAAAGCAATATAGTCTCTTTGCTTCAGGCTTTAGGTAGGGTTTTGATCACTTACAATAACACACTTCTTTATCTGACCCCTCAGTGATAATGGTCCATGATTTTTCATTCCCCAGAAGCTCACTAGTGGGGGCCTGCTACACATGGTGTTTAATATCTGACCAGCATTAGAATCACAGCTTCAATTACTTGTTGATTGTGTGAGCTTTGGAGCATCCATTCCTACCTTTATAAAATGGAGATTATAATAACTGCTTTCAATATTGTTGCAATATAAAAAATACATATTTGAAAAGCATAAAGCAGAAGAGAGACAAAAAAATATTATGAAAGTGTTCCTCCAGTCTTCCTCAATCCAAACAGAAACAGTGGATTAAGAAGTCTTGACCCTAGTCTCTTCCAACTCATCCTACACATACTCACTCTTCTAGAATTAATTCAACTATTTCTCCTTTGAGAAGTTTTCTCTGCCCACTAACCATTTTACTAAGCTTAGATAGATGATAATTCACAGTGATTTTACAATCCTTTAAGATTAGCACTGACAACATTATAGAATTTAACGCAGTTCTTAAGATAACTTTTGCCTTGCCAGTGTGGTTGAGCATCAATTTATGAACCAGGAGGTCACAGTTCGAATTCTGGTGAGAGCACATACCTGGGTTATGGGCGCGATCCCCAGTAGGGGGTGTGCAGGAGGCGGCTGATCAGTGATTCTCTTTCATCATTGATGTTTCTATCCCTCTCTCTGGAATAAATTTTTAAAAAGAACATATTTAATAAAAGAGTAACTCAACCTTATTCATAATAGCATGCATGTTGATTATTTTAAAAACTGGAAAAGTACAAAGATGAATGTAGTAACTGCACAAATCAGCCATGTTACCATTCCTACAATCCAGAAATAATAAATCTCTCTCTCTCTCTCTCTCTCTCTCTCTCTCTCTCTCTCTCTCTCTCTCTCTTTCTCTCTCTCTCTCCCTCTCTCTCTCTCTCCTCTACCTACATGCATTAGAATGCTTGTAGTTGCCAGTCAGGAAAAATAAGAACACAATATTCATTTGGCTTAAACAATAAGAAATAATTGAGTTACATTAATCCAGAGATAAGGTCACTTCCTTTTTTAATTTAAATTCTTTATTGTTTAAAGTAATACATAAGTCTTCTTTTTCCCCGTTGACCTCTCCCCAAACGCCCCACCCCCAGCACATGCCCTTACCCCCCTCTCCCATTCTGTATCCATTGGTTATGCTCATATGCATGCATACAAGTCCTTTGATTGATCTTGCCTTTACCCCCACCCTCCCCTACCTTCCCTCCGAGGTTTGACGATCTGATCAATGCTTCTCTGTCTTTGGATCTGTTTTTGTTCATCAGTCTATGTTTTTCATTATATTCCACAAATGAATGAGATCATGTGATATTTATTTTTCTCTGACTGGCTTATTTTACTTAGCATAATCCTCTCCAGTTCCATCCATGTTGTAGCAAATGGTAAGAATTCCTTTTTTAAAAGCAGCAAAGAATTTCATTGCGTAGATGTACCACAGATTTCTAATCCACTCATTTGCTGATAGGCACTTAGGGTGTTTCCAAATCTTAGCTATGGTGAATTGTGCTGCTATGAACATAAGGGTGCATATGTTCTTTCTGATTGGATATATTCCTAAAAGTGGAATTACTGGGTCAAATGAGAATTCCATTTTTAATTTGAGGAAACTCTACTGTTTTCCACAGTGGCAGCACCAGTCTGCATTTCCACCAGCACTTGTCATTTGTTGATTTGCATCTCTCAGATGATTAGTGACTTTGAGCAGTTTTTCATGTCTCTTGGCCTTCTGTATGTCCTCTTTCAAAAATTGCCTATTTAGGTCCTTTGCCCATTTTTTTATTGGATTGCTTATCTTTCTTTTGTTAAGTTGTATGAGTTCCCTATGAATTTTGGAGATTAAACTATTATCAGATATATCTTTGGCAAGTATGTTCTCTCATGCAGTGGGATTTCTGGTTCTTTGTTGATAATTTCTTTTGCTGTTCAGAAGCTTTTTATTTTGATGTAGTCACATTTGTTTATTTTCTCCTTAGTTTCCATTCCCCTAGAGCTGTATCAGTAAAGATGCTGCTATGCCAAATGTCTGCTACTTTGCTGCCTATAGCTTCTTCTAAGATTTTTATGGTTTTCCATTTTACATTTAAGTCCTTTATCCATTTTGAGTTTGTTCTTCTGTGTGGTGTGAGTTGGTGGTCTAGTTTCATTTTTTTGCATGTGCCTGTCCAATTTCCCCAATACCATTTACTGAAGAGACTCTTGATCCCATTGTATGCTCTTGCTTCCTTTGTCAAATATTAATTGAGCATAATGGTATGGGTTAATTTAGGTTCTCTGTTCTGTTCCATTGGTCTATATGCCTGTTCTTGTGCCAGTACCAGGCAGTTTTGAGATATAGCTTGATATCTGGTATTGTGAGCCTTCCAACTTTGTTCTTCTTTCTCAATATTGCTGCAGCTATTTGGGATCTCTTTTTTTATTCCAGATGAAATTTTGGAGAGTTTGTTCTATGTCTTTGAAGTATGTCATTTGTATTTTAATGGGGATTGAATTAAATCTATAGATTGATTTGGGTAGTATAGACATTTTAGTGATGTTGATTCTACCAATCCAGGAACACAGCATATTCTTCCATTTGTTTATATCTTCCTCTATTTCTTTCTTCAGCGTGATAAGATTACTTCTTAAATAGAGCAATTCATCAAAAGTCAGTCTCAAATTACAGCAATAAGGAATAGGGACAGAGACAAGTTTAACATTTCTTAAAGAGTGCTATTATGAAGAGAAAATGAAAATCACTCAACTATATCTAAATAATTAAAATAAATGAGTACTTACAGCAAACTGGCCACATGGAGAATTGATTACAGTGGTAGACATTTGGTGAATTGTCTTTCGGCCATGACCTACAACCAATGACTGCAAGGTTGACTGATCAGCAGATCAGCAGAACCAGCCAGCCATCTTTCTGCATTCTCCTGCATGTCAGCTCTGCTCCCAGCCTGGTGGCCTCATGGCTGTCATGGTGCAGACATCACCTACAGACTCACCTACATTTACTAACAATAGAAGCAGGACCAATCTTTGTTCCTTGTGTCTTATTTCATGATGGAGAAATAAATTTTCCAGAAGCCTTGCTACCCCAAAATCATCTAACCAACCTGATATAAACCACATACCCACCCGTGGTTCAATCTAATATTAATAAAGGTAACTCATGGAAACCACGGATTCCTTTCTTAGGCCAGAGCTGGCCCCTACCTCCCCTAAGCACATGGCTATACAGAGAAAGATAGAAACCTCAACAAAATTGTGTTGGTAGGAAGACTGAAGAAAATGGGTTTAGGTAGAAAATCAATATTTTCTGCTACTATATCTTTTTTGATTTAGCCTACATAAATTTCCCCATGGCAATAAATATTTTTTAAAAACACGATTTTAACTGAAAGCATAATTGCATGACAGCATCTTAGTTTATTTAATAAGTTCTCTATTGTCAGACATTTAGGACAATTCTATTTTCTGCTATTTTAAGTGACTCAGTGTTTTGTCTTAAATCTGTCAAATTAATGTCTATAAATCCATTAATGTTAATAAATCTTGAATAATAATGTTTCTTTCACTGAAATAAGTATTATCACTGCCAGTTAAAAATGCTATTATGGAAATTGGGACTCAAACGTTTTTTGTTATTATATGTTTATTTCTAGTCTGCAGTTGCAAGATTTTTCAAAGAAAAGAAATGGGGAAAAAATAGTTATAGAGATAAAGAACCATTGAACAGACTGTCAAACTATAGCAGGAAGGCAAGAGAGGTTGGGGGCAGGGGGGAACGGGACTGTAAGAGATCAACCGAAGGACTTATATGCATGCATATAAACATAACCAATGGATACAAGACGGGGTGGGGTGGGGGGGACGCGGGGGAGGTGAAGGCATATACGGAGGGGTAGGGGAGGCTGGGGGAAGGTCAAGGGGGAAAAAAAAGAGACATGTACTACTATTTGTAATCCTTCAAACAATAAAAAAATAATTTTTTAAATGCTGTTATGTTTTCTCACTGTCATTGATAAATCAGTAAATGATTGGTCAAGAAATGCTGATTTATAAAATGCATATAGACCTTTTTAACCTATTTGGTAGGGTTTTTTTCTGAGTTAACTTTTAGCAGATAAAGATCTTGACATTTTCAGAACTGTCTGATTCACATATTTGTTTAATATATATTGATTATCTGTTATTTGCCATGCTCTAGGATCCAGGGTGCAATGCCCTCATGGAACTTAGTAATCTTCTTTAGGTGCTGAGAAAGCAGTCAAGAGGAACTTGCAAAATTATTCTCCTACCTTTTGTTTCCAGGCCACCCTTTGTCACTTAAAGAGGAAACATCTGGCCTCCCTGCCTTTCTCTGTTTACTTTTGAGGGAATAAATTCACGTATATTTTCTCACCTTTGGCCTTGTCACTGATACCATAGATAATGTGGCTGTTTCAACAGAGGGCTCAATCGAAAATAAAATTTGACAGAGTTTATTTCCTGATGTATTTTGTGGCGTAAAACAAGGCAGGAAGTACTGCTCACAGTGAGCTTAGTTGGCTGTGGCTGTGAATGATGTGGCCACACTGAGATGCTGCTGACCCAGCTAGCCTACTCTCTCTAGTGACCCTGAACTTACCCACTGGTGAGAGCTCACAAGGCACTGGGCTCAGACATAGGACTTCTATTCAGTCTGGAATTTTTCAGGATAGGATTTCATCTTTACAAATGGGAATTTAAATGTAAACAGTTTTGCAGTTGCCGAGGTGAACTTAGTTTGTTTAAAAAGGTACAAACATTTCATTTTTACTAAAATAAAATTATAAGAACCTTTTTACCTTTTTGTAGTTCATCTAATTCTAAACAATTAATAGATTTCTCTTTTTTTGGCTCAAAAGGACTTGATTGGAAAATAGATAATAATTTATAGAATTTTATATTTAGACGGGCCCTTGGAAATCATATAGTTTTATGATGGGCAAACATAGCTGCCCATCCAAAGAACAGGAGGAGTTTTGAAAAATATAGATTCCAGGCCCTACCCAGACCAACTGGTTAGATTCTAGGGGTATAGTGTTCTAGTGCTAGAAACAGTGGTTCAAAACTTCTCATTTCACAGATGAGGAAAATAGGGACTTGTCTAGAGTCACAGAGTCAGATTATTTTAAAGAGAATAATACATTTTGTTTCCTCAAACATCAGCTTCTCTCTTTAATCTATTACCCAAAAAAGGTCAGTGCAGCCAAGGGAGAGGCACTGCTGCAAACCTTTTGAATCCTGTAATGACAGAAGGAGCCCAAGGGGGTATCTGAAGAGAGACACTGTGCATGCTGTTCCAGAATAACCTTGCCCCAGCCGCACTCCCCCCTGCACAGCTCTATGGCACTGGAGGCAGCGCTGCAGGAGCTGCCACACCATGGAGTCCTGATGCAGCAGAGGGTCTGACTGATCAGCCAGGTGCCAAGACTGTGACTCGCCACAGTGTAACAGTGACTCATGCTGCATGCTGCCCACACTCCCTCCAGAAGGTAACAGAGATACAGGCTGAAGTAAGCCCCCAGCTTCGCATACAGGGACACAGTTAGAACTGAGCTCAGGCCAGTAGTCTGGGGCCACATTTTCTCTGCTATGCAGACAAATATAGAAAGTGGCTAAATCCTCCTCCCCCAGTCCCAGGCTCCATGATGATACAGCTTTTTTATAAATACAGCAAAGGGTGTTGTTGTTGTTTTTCTTTTATGATACATTTTAAAAAAGCAGTCAAACCTCAGAGGGAAGTTAGGGAGGGTGGGGGGAAGGGGGAGAGATCAACCAAAGGACTTGTATGCATGCATATAAGCCTAACTAGTGGTCACGGACAACAGGGGAATGGGGGCATACGTGAGGAGGGGCTTGGGATAGGAATGGGGGGAAGAGAACAGTTATGTGATACCATGATCAATAAAGAAATTTTTAAAAGTAAAAAAAAGAAAGACTTAAATACTAGTCAAAGGAGGATGAATTACTATGACTGAGTTCTCCAATAACATGCATTCATTTAACAGATATTTATTGAGCACCTACTATACTCTAGATACTGCTCTCTGTGGTTGGTTTCTAGATCTTACATTCTTAGAATAGCAATCATAAGTATCGGGTCTAGTAATAATTAATGCCGTTTTTAAACATTCGTTTAAAATCTTGCTTGGCGTTGACTTGTATTGACATAACCTTCAAACACGTGGTATCTACAGAACGTGTGAAGTGCAATTAACAAGTTTTGCTTGAAAAAGTTTGTGCTTGGTTTGGTTTTTGTTGCAAAACTAGGGCTAAGAAGATGGCGGATGAAGAGCATATTCGGCACTGCATGCTTTACGAGTTCCAATTAGGAAGAAAAGCAAGTGAGGCTGCAAAAAACATCTGTAGTGCTCTTGGTCAAGATGCAGTTAGCGCCAGAAAATGCCAGCGTTGGTTTGAGAAATTTCGCGAGGGAAATTTTTCGTTAGATGACAAGAGTGGTCAAGGCCGTGTGTCCAATTTTGATCAAGAAGCTCTTCAAGCTCTTTTGGTGCAAAATCCTCAAATTACCCAACAAGAGCTTGCGACAACTTTAAATTGTTCACAAAAAACAATTTCCAATCAATTGCGTGCACTTGGCAAAGTCCAAAAGTTTGGAAAATGGGTTCCTCATGAGTTGACCGAAAACAACCGTAATCAAAGAGTCACAATTTGCAGTTCGCTCCTCTCTCGTCAAAACTGTTTGCCGTTTTTAGAGCAAATTGTTACCGGAGATGAAGAATGGGTGCTGTATGTTAATTTGAAAAGGTGGCCTCAATGGTTGGACAAAAATGAGGCTCCACAGCCCATGCCAAAACCTGACTTGCATGCGAAAAAAGTGATGTGTGTTTGGTGGAATTTTAAAGGAATTCTTCATTATGAACTTTTACCATTTAACCAAACCATTACAAGTGCAGTGTATAGTGCCCAATTGGAAAGGTTAGCCCAAGCTTTAAGAGAAAAAGAACCCGCGCTGATTAATCAGAAGGGCGTAATTCTTCACCACGATAACGCATGACCGCATACTGCAAGAATCACTGCTGAAAAACTGCGCCAGTTGGAATGGGGAGTTCTCCCTCAACCTGCATATTCTCCTGATATTGCCCCTTCCGATTACCATTTGTTTCGTTCTTTGCAAAACTTTCTTCTTGGAAAAAAATTTAATAATGAAGAATGCCTCAAAAATGCATTGACCGAATTTTTTGCATCAAAATCACAAGAATTTTACAACAGAGGGATTAAAATGCTTCCTGAGCGTTGGGCACAAGTAAACAACGGCAACTGTATTGTTGATTAAATTTTGTTGTATTGTTTAAATAAATTCGATTTTTAAAAGTATTAGAAAACGACATTAATTATTACTAGACCTTAATATCTTAGTAGTTAATGAATGATGCATAAATTATGGTTTCCTTTTCCCGGAGTAAAAGCTTTCTGGCATTTATTGAGGTCTGCTTATTTAAAAAATTTTTTAAAAGAGCAGCAACTTAATCAAGTGAAAACACCTGAATTAAAGATTGTGGCATGCTAGCAAATAGGAAGGACATATTAGGTTAATTTCACTCTGGCTAACATGGTAAACAAATTCCTTAAAGCCATACATTATTGTGTAAAGGAAAATTTTGTAAATTTGACTGCGTATAACTCCACAAACTATAATTGTATACATTTTTTACTCTTGTGTTAACATAAAAGCTATTGATATATAATTTTAATAATAGTGCCCATAGCTACAATTTACTGGATACTATGTGCCAAGCATTGTGCTAATATGAATTTTAAAAAAATTAATCCTTACCATAAACTTTTGAGGCAGATCTTGTTTTTTCCATTCTATAGATGTGATAATTGAAGCACACAGAGGTTAATAAATATGTCTAAGATTACACAGCTCTAGAACCAAATTTAAACCAGTTAGTCTGATCTCCAGGTCCCCAGTATCAAAGCCAAATAGTGCCTGCCTCTATACTGAAACACCTTGGGGAATAAGAGGATAATCTACATTAAGCACATGGAACAGTTCTTGGTTCTTACCTCTCAATTAGTGTAAACCACAATAACTATGGTAAAAATATAATAGTGGAGTGAATCACAGGAGTTAGAATCTTGGCTTTGGGACTAAATCTTCTCTTCTAATTTTAATCCCCCAAAATCTGAAGTTTGAGTTCTTGAGTCTCTTAGGATAATGACAAATTTTCACCAGATGGCTGGTTTGTTTCCTTCTTGACTCATACCAAATTGTCATGCTAAAGAATAAGGGCTTTGAAGCCAGAATAGGATGTGAATCTTGGCTCTGACACATACCTAATGTGTGGCCTTGGACTAATCATTAAATGTCATAAGCCTGTATTTCTCATCTGTTTATGATGGATAAATTTTTATTTTTCTTCCTTTCTTTTCTTCTATTTTTGTCATTTCCAATTTACTGTAGACAAACACTTTTGCAAAATACAATAGAAAAATCTAATGTCAAATTGTTACAGATGTCCTGGCCAGGTGGCTCAGTCACTTGGAGTGTCTTCCCATACACCAAAAAATTGCAGGTTTGATTCTTGGTCAGGGTCCATATTTAGGTGTGGGTCTGATCCTGCGTTAGGGAGCATACGGAAAGCAACCATCAATATTTCTCTTTCACATTGATGTTTCTCTCAGATGCACTCTTGCTGTCTCTTTTTTCTTCTCTAAAATCGCCAAAAATATATCCTTGGATATTCGGAGAGTTTTTGACTGTTGCCTGGCTCCAGGAATGGAATGAAGAGGACCCAAAGTGGACTGGTACTTGCCTACAATGTTATCCACCTGGACAATTCATATAATAATCTATTATAATGTAAGTGTAATATGCTAATTAGACCAGACTGCCGAACCACCTTCCGTATGACATTCCAGATGTCCTTCCAGATGAAGCCACGGCAGTGGGGGCCAAAGCAGAGGTGGTTAGGGTTGATCAGGCAGGCAGGCAAGTAGTTAGGGGCATCAGGCAGTCATGCACAGTGGTTAGGAGAGATCAGGCAGGCAGGCAGGTGAGCAGTTAGGAGACAGCGGTCCCAGATTGCAAGAGAGATGTCCAACTGCCAGTCCGAAACTAGCAGTCAGACATTGCCTGAGGGGTCCCAGATTGTGAGAGGGTGCAAGCCAGGCTGAGGGACTCCCCCCACCACCCCATGCATCAATTTTGTGCACTGGGCCTTTAGTACATAATACAAAGAGGACAGTTAACAATTGGTATATCTCATTTTAAGTCTTCCTACTTTAAGATTTTATTTCATAATCTATAAATGTGGGACACAAATATGCATTTTATATGGTAGTTGTAAAAAATCAAGTGAAATGATATAAAGTGCTTAGCATATTATGAGCAGTGGAGAACTTGGAGCCCTTTAGGAGCTCTTATTCGCAGCCTGTGCCAGAAACAGGGCTATAAAGATAGAAGAAAGAGCTACAAAAAGTAGCAATCTCAATGAGGAGGTGAAGAGAGAGGAGCATCTGCAATATTTTCAAAAATAAAGATAAATTTAAAAAATAAATACAAGTTTAAAAAAAAAAAGTAGAGATCTCAACTATTCATAGCTGAGTCCTTATGAGTTCACTTCTCCCCATTTCTTTGGGCAGCTGAGTTGCTCCTTGGGCAATACATTCCAGAACTCTAGTGTTTTCATGATGTTTAAGAAGGGATAAGTGACTAGTTTGAGCTAAGCCCTGAGTCATGCCAAAGTTCATTCTAAACTGTCTGCCATTCTGTTTTGCTCAGTATAAGCATAAACCCAGAACATCACTAAAAATATTCAGTGAGGACATCAATTTGCCTGTTTCAAAGAAGTAAGTGCATCCAGAACTCAAATATCATTGCTGACATATACACATAAGGAACTGTTTGACATTGAAATCAGAGCTCAAAAGAACTGTTGGCCCAGAAAGAAATTCACTACAGACTGATTCATTTGCCTTTAAGCATAACCATTATTGCTTATCTCATTTTCTGTTCTTATAAGTGTATTTCTAGTAGGACATGATCTTACTCATCCAGGGGAAATGATGAACAACATAGACTGATAAACAAGAACAGACTCAGAGATGAGGAGGCATGGATCAGACTGTCAGACCTCAGAAGGAATGTGGGGGAGGGTGGGGATAAAGGGGAAAGATCAGCCAAAGGACTTGTGTGCATACATAGGAGCCTAACCAGTGGTCAAGGACAACAGGGTGGGGTAGGGGCATGCGTGGGGAGGGGTGGGGAATGGGAGTGGGGAGGATGAAGACAAATATGTGATACCTAATAAATAAAGAAATTTTAAAAAAGGAAATAAGCGCATTATCATCAGTGTTTCAACTGAGGCTCAGAAGTCAAAGAGCTCTTTCTATAATGCTTAATTAAATTAATTTGAGGAAACACTGCTAAAGTAACACATTTAATGACCTTGTGTTTACTTTGTTGGTGGTGTCATCCTTTTGGCTCTAGGAGTGGAATGAAGAGGTCCCAAAGGGGACTGGTGCTGGCCTGTAATGCTATCCACCTGGACAATTCAGATAACAATACATAATACACAGAAGATCAGAAGATGCAGCTGAATCATAATGATAATTGTCAGCAAACTCCAGGCAACAATCAGACTCTCTGAGCATCCAAGTGTTTAAATTTTGTTGTTAACATAAAACAGGACGTATCTCCTTGCTCAAGATATTTAACTGAATCTGCCACAACTGAAATGAAAGCACAAAAAATATGATAAATATCTCTAAGACTTATGTAATGACTCTACCCCTTAGTAATATCCTCAAAATGATGATGAAAAGTGCCCTCATGAAAACAGCAGTTAAGGCACGCCTAAATATTAGAGTGAAATAAAGCTCCCAGAGTCCATATTTATATCAAATTTAAATTTATATCAAACTATATCCCAATATAAACATTAAATATATATCTATTATTATATTATATATTATTATATATAATAAAGAGGAAATATGCCTATTGACCATCATGCCCTCACAAGATGGCTGCCTATCACCAGGCTGGCAGGGGATTAGTGAGGAATGAACAAACACTGAACAGCAAGCTGCGTAGGAGACCAAGCCAGTGGGGGTGACAGTTGGGGGTGACCAGGCCAACAGGGGAGAGTTAGGGGTGACCAGGCTGGCAGGCAGGTGAGCAATTAAGAGTCAGAGGTCCAGGATTGTGAGAGGGATGTCCGACTGCTGATTTAGGCCCTGGAATCAGGACTAAACCAGCAGTCGGACATCCCCCAAGGGGTTCCAGATTGGAGAGGGTGCAGGCTGGGCTGAGGAGACCCTCACTCTGTGCATGAATTTCATGTACCAGCCTCTAGTTATTTAATATAATACTAATTATATTCATAAATAATCCCCATAGATTATTTATATCAGATATCAGATAAATTCTAATGCAGCCTGGCCAGTGTGCTCAATGGTTAGAACATCAGTCCATTCTCCTAAGTATGTGGATTAGATTCCCAGCACGTACTTGGCTGGTGGGTTCACTCTCCATCCCCAGTAGGTGTGCAAGCAACAGGCAACCAGTCAATGCACCTCTTTCACATCAATGTTTCTATCTTTCTCTCTCTCCATCTCCCCCTTCCCTCCTTTTCACTTTCTCTGAAAAGCAATGGAAAAAAAATTCTCTGATTAACAACAACAAAAAAAGAATCTCTAATGCAAATATTATTTTGCCTTTCAGCTATGACATGGAAAGGTACAATACTGAAAAGCATTTGAAAGATAATATCTGTGTCAAATGGAACACACTATAAAAATCTTCCATATAGTCTTGGCCAGTTGACTCAGTGGTTAGAGTGACAGGCCACACAGGAAAGAGTCACAAGTTCAATTTTTGATCAAGGGCATGTGCCTGAGTTGCAGTTTCTATTCATGGCCCCAGCCGAAGGGGGAAGAGAGGGCATTCAAGAGGCAACCAATCTATGTGTCTCCTCTCTCCTCCTCTCTCTCTCTCTCTCTCTCTCTCTCTCTCTCTCTCTCTCTTCTCTCTCTCTCTTCTCTCTCCCCTCTCTCTCTCTCTCTCTCTCTCTCTCTCTCTCTCTCTCTCTCTCTCTCTCTCTAACAAAACAAAACAATGGAAAAAAATCCTCTGGTGAGAATTAACAAAATAACAACCAAAAAAATCTCTCATATGAAGCCTCAAATAGAAAGAAACTGGTAAAGGAAAGAAAAAGATGTGAAAGTCAAATAACAAGTTGAAACTATTCAGTTCAATATGGAGGAAAATCAGTACACTGACACGTTGTACGCTCTAAAACAATGAAAATATAAAGCTGATCACTTTCACTAGTTGAGTTGACATTGCCTAAGGGGTCTCAATGTTAGCTTCATTGTCAGAGAAGAATCAAGTAGTGGTATAGAAATAGAAAGAAGAAAAGTTCTGGCTCCTAAAACAACTGGGACAGATAAAAAGGAATATTAATGGACAACACATAAAGTAGTACAAGAAACAGATACCTAAGCAGCATGCAGGTAGACAACTTGAAGTGGTTATGAGTATAAGCTTTCAGTCACACAAATCTGGGTTGGAGCCTTTCTATCAAATGGGGTTAACAATGTCTTCCTTGAAGATTTTATAAGGTGTTAATAAGAAAAGTGCTTAGCAACTTCCTAACATATATTATTAGCTAAAGAAATGAGAACTATTGCTAAAAGTAGCAATAATGATAAAGTAAGAACAATAGGTAGAGGCTACTTCACCCACTGTTTAAATTGCCATTCTCCCAAAACATAAACATTAAAGTAGCACGTATCTCACTTCTAAATCTGTACAACACTCTGAAATGGAAAAACAATCTCATTATAAAGGGAAAGTAGAGATAAATTTGGCAAGTTCATGAGGGACCTAATTTATTTTATTTTATTATTTTTTAAATATGTTTTATTGATTTTAGAAAGAAAGGGAGAGGGAGTGAGAGATAGAAACATCAATAATGAGAGAGAATCATTGATTGTCTGCCTCTTGCATGCCCCCTACTGGGGACCGAGCCTGCAACCCAGGCATGTGTGCTTGGCCGGTATGGAACCTCAGGCTAACGCTCTATCCATTGAGCCAAGCCAGCTAGGGCCCTAATTTATTTTATTTATAAATTGAGATGAATTTCATGAGGGTAGCATGAAATCCTTTAGGGTTTAAATTACTTCATTTAGTAAGATCCTGAGTAATTTATGTGAGACTACATTAATATTTAGCCTTCAAACTATATACTTTAAATATATCTGCAGGATAATTAACAGATTTTTTTCAGCGAGTTGGTAGCTAGAGGGTAAAATAGGGACAGGTTGTATGGTGGACTTTCAGGGTCTGGTTTTAATAAACTAACTGTTAGAATATACATTTTTTTTAAAATTACCAGAGAAATGTGACTGCATGAATATAAAATAATATTTAAAAAAATTTGTTACTATTACTGAGTGTGATGATGTCATTGCAACTGTGCAAAAAAAAGTGCCCATAGTTTTAAAAAAAATTTTACTGAAAAAAGGTAAATGTGAAATAGGTTCTTGATGGCTGGGTTTTGCTTCCAAATATTTCCAAAAAAAGAAAAACCTGGATGGTTGAAGCAAAGCAGCAAAAGCCTGGTAACAGGTAACTCTGGTGATGAGACTATATAAAAGTTTACTGTATTCCTTTTCTCTATTTCAAATATCTTGAAATTTTAAATAAGTTAAAATGAAAGCACTTCAACATCAGGTAGTTAATGTTCTCACTTTTTTAAAAGGGGATGCTTGGAAATGAAATTTCAATTTATTAATGTTCACCTCTATTTTTTCCCTAGCAGATAAATTATACTATGTCTCTGCATTATGTCATGAGGAATATGATGTAATGATTTGGAATTTGCAGTACTTACAATATCAGAACCTCTACCTTTTAAAATCTACTTTATAGAAGCTTTAATATTATTGGGAAGTGTGGCTAATTACTAAGGAAGTTTATAAATTCTAAAAGTTTAAAGGTATTTATTTCATGATGACATAGATGACTTTTTGTTTAAAATAAAAGAAGTTAGACTGTTAATTTCTTTCAGATTAAATCTATTTTATGTATCCATGTATAAAAAGATGCAAAGAAGAAATTAAAAGCCAGGATCCTAAATATCCTTTCTCATTTTAGAATTCAGGGACATTCTTTTCCTAAGCCTGGGAACAAACTCAACACTATTAATTTAATTCCAGTGTCCTCTTATAGAAATAAATCGTCAAGGACATCTTAAAAAAAAAATATATATATATATATATATATATATATATATATATATATATATATATATATATATATATATTATTGACATAATAGCAGTTGGGAGCAATTAGGCCAGCAAGGGGGAGGGGGGCAGTGAGTGGCAACCAGGCCAGCAGAGGGGGGCAGTGAGGGGTAACCAGCTCAGCAGAGGAGGCAGTTGGGGGCAACCAGGCCAGTATGGGGGCAGTTAAGGTAACCAGGTCCAAAGGGGGGCAGTTAGGGTTGACCAGGCCAGTAAAGGGGAGACAGTTGGGAGTGACCAGGCTGGCAGTTGGGGCAGTAAATGGCAACTAGGCTGGTGGGGGTGCAGTAAGGGGTGACCAGGCCAGCAAGGAGTCCAGTTAGGGGTGATCAGGCAGGCAGGCAGGTGACCAGTTAGAAGCCAGTGGTTCTGGATTGTGAGAGGAATGTCTGACTGCTAGTTTAAGCCCAATCCCTAAACTGGCAGTCTGATATCCCCAAGGGGTCCTGGTTTGGAGAGGGTGCAGGCTGGGCTGAGGAGACCCTCCAACATGCATGAATTTTGTGCACCAGGCCTCTAGCAATTGTATAAATAAAATAGAATCATTGTGGAGTGGCAATATGATAAAGTTTGTAATTGTATAACAATATTTACTAGGAAAACATAACTGAAGATTTTTATAATGAAACCAGAGGCCCAATTCAAAGATTTGTGCACAGGTGGGGTCCCTTAGCCTGACCTGCACCTTCTTGCAATCCAGGACCCTTCAGGGGATGTCAGACTGCTTGTTTTTGGTCAAAACCATCAGTCTGACATCCCTCGAGGGAAGTAGCACTGCCAAAGCAGCAGGCAGCCAGGGAGAAGCCTGAGCCAGGGATGGGCATCCTCCTACTGCTGCTCCCCACTGTGCCTGACCTGCCACCTGCTACTGCCTGGAGCCACCATCTGCCTCCGCCGCTGCTCAGTAGTGCTGTTGTGGAGGTAGGAGAGGCTCTCCCCACTGCAACTGTGCTCACCAGCTGTGAGCCCACCAGGGGGCAACTCCTGCATTGAGCATCTGCCCATTGGTGGTCAGTGTGTGCATCATAGCAACCTGTTGTTCCAGTTGATTGGTCATAACAGTCACTTGGGCATATATATATATATAATACACTAGGGGCCCGGTGCATGAAATTCGTGCACTGGTGGTGCAGGTCACTGAGCCCAACCTGCCTCCTCTCACATACTGGGAGCCCTCAGAGGATGTCCAATGGGGAGTGGGCCTAAGCTGCAGTCTGGCCTCCCTTTGTGGGAGGCAACCAGGCTGATCAGGGGAAGGCACCAGCCCCATCACCCGCTGCTGCAGCCACTGCCAGTCACCACAGCCACCAAGGTGTTTTCATCAACATGACTTCAGTCCCTTCACCAAGAAAAAATGACAACTTTCTTTAGGCATTTCCAAGATGTGTCTTTCATAGGATATGCATTTATTTCTTTTTTTTAAATTCTCACCTAAGGATATGTTTCCATTGGCTTTTAGAAAAATGTGAAAGAGAAAGGAAAAGACAGAGATAAACATCAAAGTGAGAGAAAAACTTTGGTTAGTTGCCTCTTGCATGAGCCCTGACCTGGGTCCCGACCAGGGAGAAGCCTGCAACTTAGGTACATGCCCTTGATCAGAATCGATCCCAGACCCTGCTGTCAGCAGGCTGAGTCATTATTCACTAAGTCAAACAGGCTAGGGCAGATTATGACATTTCTTAGCCCTCCAACCATGGACCTTTGTTTTTTTTCTCCAGAAGTGTGGTGGAAAAACCCTTTTTGGATTTACCTTATTGGATTCTTATTACCCAAGTTATTAAGAATATTACCAGTGGCATGCAGGAAGCTTGGCCATTGTGCAGTCAGAAAAGGTGTTTCCTCTGTAGTTCACACCAATGTGGTCTGGACCCTGCTTTAGGCCTGGGCAGGGGCCCCCCGTCTCCCTGTGATCTCAGGCTCCGCCCCTGTCCAGGCCTGTCCAGGCCAAAAACCACTGTCTCTGGCCAAGGCTTTCAGCCAGCCTTTGGCAAGAGACCCCCAGCTCCCTGCAATCACAGGCTCTGCCCCTGCCCCCTCGTTCTGATCACAGGCTTGGCCCTTCCCTGGCTGCTCTGGGCCCAAGTGGCCTGAACTCACAGTGATCTGAATGCCAGGATGTTCCAAGGACACAGGCACTGGGTGCCTATATGCAAATTAACCACCATCTTTTTTGTGTTAATTTGCATACTCACTCTGATTGGCTATGGGTGTAGCAGAGGCATGGTCAATTTACAAGTTTGTCTATTATTAGATAAGATTTGGAGTTGAATATTCTTTTTTTTTTCTTTTTTTTTTTTAGTAGTAATCAGCTTTTTTTTTTTCTTTATTGGTTAAGGTATCACATATTTGTCCTCATCCTCCCCATTTCCATCCCAAACCCCTCCCACACATGCCCCTACCCTCTGTTGTCCATGACCAGTGGTTAGGCTCATATGCATGCACACAAGTCCTTTGGTTGATGTCTCTCCCTCATCTCTACCCTCCCCTACATTCCCTCTGAGGTCTGACAGTCTGATCGATGCTTCCCTGTTTCCAAGTCTGTTCTTGTTCATCAGTCTATGTTGTTCATCATTTCCCCTAAATCATTTAGGGGAAATACACTTATAAGAACCAAAAATGAGATAATGTAATAATAGTTATGCTGAGAGGCAAATGAATCAGTCTATAGTGAGTTTCTTTCTGGGCCAATAGTTCTTTTGAGTCCCAATTTCAATGTCAAACAGTTCCTTATGTGTACATGTCAGCAATGATATTTCAATTCTGGATGGTGGACAAATGGTGGTAATGCAGGTCCAACCCTCTCTGGTTTGGTCCTGAGCAACCTGCAGGAGGCACAACTGTACATCATCAGCATCTTCCATCTCTGGACTGTTTATCTTCTGTTTTCATGGCTGGAGTAGTCCTGTCAATTCTCTGTTGCAGGAATCTACATGGTCTCAAAGTTGTTTTCTGAAAATATACAAACATATTCTTGACCAAAAGTTAATAATGGAATCTTTTCTATAAATTTGACTTGCAATCCTTTTTCATTTTTTGCCCAAATGATTTTTCTTTGGCTTGTTTTGACACCATGTATGTTTTACATGGGTGTCTTGCTGTTAGCATTACAAATGAAAGTTAATTTTCTAAAATAAAAATTTTCTAGATGTAATTTACTTACAGAATATTTTTCCTTACATGATATTCTTCTACTATCCCCCCTTTTTAATTTTAAATATTAGGAGGATTTTGGAAATTTTATAATGTAGTCTTGATAACTTTTAAATTTTAATTTTTTGCACTAAAAGATTTGGAGTTGAATATTCTTTTAATTCTCTACTGGCAATGTAGCAATCTCAAAAGCAAACTGCAAATCTAATTGTACATAGAGACAATATTGTCTTATTTTACACGTGACACTGTGATTATTAAAAAAAAAAAAGGAAGAAAGAAAGAAAGAAAAAAGAAATGTATTTTCAGAGAGTTACAGAAATTTCAAAAATTTCAGAATATTACTACAGATATTCAACTTGACACTAGAAACATCAAAGTTTAATCAAAATGAAATGGTAACAAAAGCTATTTCCTTCCCAACTATTTTTTCATAACATCCTGATTGGCCAGCTGCCAGATTTTTAACATGCTTGACATGGAGGTTCTCCTTTCCATTACAGGACTGTCATCTTGTTGAAAAGCTGTGGCCCTGAATATATGTAAATGTTTATGGTAATAATACCATTAAGTGTTTCTGAAAAGAAAATGCTTTCTGCTTTGTCATCCTAGTGCTAGCCAAATATTTCTTTTTACTAGACCAGTAAAACAACACCCTAAAAACCTAAATCTAGGGAGGAATGAGAAATCATGTAGCATGTTTCTTATGCTTAAAGTATGAATTAACTAAACTTGTAAGTGACAAATTGAAGCATAGATCTTTGTAAAAATTTCCTGATTTTTCCACAACTTCAGTGACTAATTTATACTCAACAATTCTTTTTTAAACCAGAACGAAGGGATGAATATATATTAATAGCACTAAGTTTGCTCCGCTATGAAGCAGAATTGATATCATCTTCAACATTACTATAGCAGATGATATTAATAAGGTTTATGTGTGTGATGGTATGGATATTACAGCAGCACTGAAGGGACACATAAAATCACCAGCAGTTACAGCCATCCCTGAAGCTTCAACTCTCAGCTGAATAACTTTACACTGGCTTGAGCTCTCACTTTTATTTACTTCTATACAGAATGCTCCCTCCTGACCCCCCTCCCCTTACCCCAACACCACCACCACACACACACCAACAATTTTACATTTAGATACTTAACTTACTGTGACTTTTAATTTTCTTACTTTTAGACCTCTTCTTTTTCATCATAAGCTCCAAAAATCAACATTCTCCCCCTTAAAAATGGAATATTTTTCACATTAAAATAATGTAACTTTTATTCAAGTTACTGCTTTTAATGACAAAAACAGCACATTCAGGCTGTGAAAAGCTGTGGCTTGTGACTCAGTCCTGAGCACTGGCGTGCAAGGATCCCAATCACACCTCAGCAAAAGTGCCAGTTACTTCAGTTTCTCCTCTAGTTATTTAAAATTAAAGAAAACTGTACATGTTAAACTATGAACATCAGTGCCTTCTGATATATCTGAATTCAAATTCCACTCACAATTTAGAGTGGCTCTAAACAGAAAAAAAGAAATATTAGAGCCAAATTTAATGTATTCCCTCTTCTTTTCTTCTCTCTCCTATATTTTGTTTCTTGATTATATTCATGTGTAATCTCTTTAAAGACTTGCTCTTCCCATGCCAACATGGTCAGTAATATGTGGGTTTGAGGTGCACCAGTGAAAATAGTTTTATTCATGAGTGGAATTTCTATGAGGCTAGACTCAAATTAATGATAACTTGCCTATGCAATTTTATTTTATTATTTATTTATTTTTATTTATTTATTTATTACATTTTTTATTAAATTATTATCTGTGTACATATTTTAACATTGCCCACCCCCCCCCATACATACCCTCCCTCCCCAGAGTTTTGTGTCCATTGGGGGAGATAATAGATCAACCGAAGGACTTGTATACATGCATATAAGTACAACCTATGCAGTTTTAAATTAGAATTTCTATATGAATGTAGTCATTAGGCATGCCATTTTCAGATTGACATTTGTCAATGGTTCTACATTGTCATTGTTCACCCATCTCTGTCAAATCTATAGACAAATGGTCTCCATCTTTACTTCATGTAAATTATCTTTTTTAAAAAAATATATTTTATTGATTTTTACAGAGAGGAAGGGAGAGAGACAGAGAGCTAGAAACGTCAATGAGAGAGAAACATCGACCAGCTGCCTCTTGCACACCCCCTACTGGGGATGTGCCCACAACCAATGTACATGCCCTTGACTGGAATCGAACCTGGGACCTTTCAGTCCGCAGACTGATGCTCTACCACAATATATCTGAATCAATTCCAGTCATCTTTCCTCTTGATACTCAAATTACACCTTCTTGGACAGTAGAAAGAGTTTTTTTCAAGCTGGAACCTGACTTTTTAATATAATACTGTTAACCCTTAATAGTTTAATTAGTCTCTGGTGTGTATGTGTGGACACACACACATACACGGTCAATCCATCTTTTACATTTTCTATTTCTGGTTTGGAATCAACCATTTTCTAAGCACCTGTTGGAGGGAAATTTCAAGCAGGACACAAAGAATCTATTTGTGAATACTAGAGGTGCTCATTGCCTCTAGGTTTCAATTGTTTTTGACTTTTATTGTATAGAACTAGGAACTGTGCATTTTTAAATGGTTGACAGTATTACAGATGTCCCCCATTTTTCCCTCCTTGGCCTCCCTACACCTGGATCCTACTCCACATCAGATCTTTCTCAAACTATTATTTGTATCCATGGGCTATGCTTATATACACACATGTACTTTGATTAAGCTCTTCCCACTCCCTTCAGGCCCTTCCTTCTGACATCTGTCCTGTTCCATGCATCCATGTCTCTGGACCTATTTTGATTATTGTTTTATTTTGTGCATTAGATTCCACATATACTAATGAGATCAAGTGGCATTTGTCTTTCTCTAATTAATTTATTTTGTTTAGCATAATAGTCTCCAGATCTATCCATGCTATCCCAAAAGTTAAGTACTCTTTTTTTTTTTATCCATTCATCTACTGATGGGCACTTTGGCTGTTTTCAGATCTTAGCTTTTGAAAATAATCCTGCTGTGAATATTGGGGTGCATATATTCTTCCTGATTGATGTTTCAGGATTCTTAGGATATAGCCACAGAAGTGGGATTCGCTGGGTCAAAAATAGTTCAATCTTTAATTTTCTGAGAAAACTCCCTATAGTGTTTCACAGTGGTTGCACCCAGTCTGCATTCCTACAAGTAGTGTACTAGGGCTCACTTTTCTCCAAATCCTCAGCAATACTTCTTTATTGATTTGTTTTTGGTAACCATTCTGATGAGTATGTGGTGATCCCTCATTGCAGTTTGAATTTGCATATCTGATGATTTAGTGACATTGAGCATTTTTTTTCATATGTCTATTAGTCATCTGTATGTCTTCTTTGGAGAACTGAATTTTCAGGCTCTTTTCCAGTTTTTAATTGGATTGTTTATCTACTTTTTGTTGAGTTGTTTGAATTCTTTATATATTTTGGAAGTTAACCCCCTATAAGATGTATTATTGGTGAATATGTTGAACCAAACAATGGGTTCCCTTTTCATTTTAAAGATTGTTTCTTTTGCTGTGCAGGATTTTTTTAGTTTCATGTAGTCCCATTTCTTTATTTTTTCCCTTTGTTTCTCTTGTTTCTCTCTTATGGGAGATATCTGACTATGGTTTCTTCAGGGATTTTTATGGTTTTGCAACTTACATTTAAGTCTTTTATACATTTTGAGTTTATTCTTGTACATGGTGTAAGTTGGTGGTCTAATTTTATTTTTTGGATATACCTGCCCAATTTTCTCAACACCATTTATTGAAGAGAGTACTGTTATTCTACTGTATTCTCCTGCCTCCTTTGTCAATTAATAATTGACCATATTGGTCTGGGAAATTTTCTAGGGTAACTGTTAGTTCCATTGGTCTATATGGTTGTTCTCCAGCAAGTATCATGCTGTTTTGATTGCAGTGGCTTTATAGTATCGTGTGATATCCAGTACAGTGACCCCTCCAACTTTTTTTTTTTCCCCTCAAAATTGCTATGGCTATTGGGATATATTTTTGTGCCATATGAATTTTTGGAATGTGTCTTCTAGTTCTATCAAATATGCTTTTGGTATTGTTTTTCTTTATTGATGAAGGTATTACATATGTGTCCTTATTCCCTCATTGTCCCCCACTCTCACCCCCCATTCATATCCTCATCCCTGGTGTCTGTGTCCATTGGTTAGGTTTATTTGCATGCATACAAGTCCTTTGGTTGATCTCACCTCCTTACCTCCACCCTCCCCTACCTTCCCTCTGAGGTTTGACGGACTGATGGATGCTTCTCTGTCTCTGGATATGTTTTCGTTCATCAGTTTACATTGTTCATTATATTCCATAAATGAGTGAGATCGTGTAATATATATCTTTCTCTGATTGGCTTATTTCACTTAGCATAATGCTCTCCAGTTCCATTCATGCTGTTGCAAATGGTAAAAATTCCTTATTACCACAGTGTAGTATTCCATTGTGTAGATGTACCACAGTTTTCTAATCCACTCATCTGCTGATGGGCACTTAGGCTGTTTCCAAATCTTAGCTATGGTAAATTGTGCTGCTATGAACATAGGGGTACATATATCCTTTCTGATTGGTGTTTCTGGTTTCTTGAGATATATTCTTAGAAGTGGATCACTGGGTCAAATGGGAGTTCCATTTAGAACAAAACGCCATACTGTTTTTCATAGTGGCTGCACCAGTCTGCATTCCCATCAGCAGTGCAAGGGGGTTCCTTTTTCTCCACATACTTGCCAGTACTTGTTTGTTGATTTGCTGATAGCCATTCTGACGTGTGAGATGGTATCGCATTGTTGTTTTGAATTGCATCTCTCGGATGATTAGATTTTAGCATGATTTCTTGACCTTCTTTACATCCTCTTTTGTAAAGTATCTATTTAGGCCCTGGCTGGTTTGGCTCAGTAGATAGAGCATCGGCCTTTGAGCTGAAGGGTCCCAAGTTCAATTCAGGTCAAGGGCATGTACCTTGGTTGCAGGCACATCCCCAGTAGGGGGTGTGCAGGAGGCAGCTGATGGATGTTTCTAACTCTCTATCCCTCTCTCTTTCACTCTGTAAAAAATCATATTTTTATATATAAAAAACTCTCTATCCACTGAGCCAAACAGGTGAGGGCTTTTTGATTTTTTTCTATGTCTTGTTGTTATGATTACTATATCTTCTTAAATTCTCACTGAGTTCATTCATTCTTCTCCTAAGTTCTTTGAGCATCCTTATAATCAGTGTTTTAAATTGTGTGTCTAGTAGATTGTTTGCCTCCATTTTGTTTACCTCCTTTTCTGGAGCTTTCTCCTGTTTTTTCATTTGGGACACATTTCTTTGTCTCTCCATTTTGGCTGCCTCTTTACATTTGTTTCTATGCATTAGTCAGATTTGCGACTTCTCCCTGTCTTGACAGGGTGGCCTTATATCATAGATGTCCAGTGGGGTCAAGTGTCACTATCTTCCTGATTTCTTTAGCTGGGTGCTCCAAAACTGTCCTTTGTTTTATTTATTTGTGCCCCCCTGTTGTAGTTGATCTGTTTCCACATCAGTGGCTGGGATTCACTCTCAGATAACCTTGCTGTGAAGATTGGCCATGACCACAGCATATAAGCCTCTTTGAGGGGCTAACTTCACAAAGGGGACTTGCCCATGTGGGTTCTGTTGCCAGCCAAAAAAAGGAGACTTATGTAATACTTTAAACAATAAAAATTTTAAATAAATAAAAAACCTACACACTTAAATGTATGCCATGAAACCATAAAAGTCCTAGAAGGAAACATAGGCAGCAAAGTGTCATCCATATAATGTAGCATTTTTGCCAATACATCTGCCCAGGACAAGAGAAACCAAAGAAAGAATAAACAAATGAGACTACATCAAAATAAAAGCTTCTGCACAGCAGAAGAAACCACCATCAAAATGAAAAGGGGACCCACTTGTATATTCATCAATGATACATCTAACAAAGGGTTAATCTCCAAAATATATAAAGTACTCATACAACTCAACATAAAAATACATACAATCCAATTGAAAAATGGGAAGACCCCTGAATAGATACTACAGTACTTCTCAAAAGAGGACACACAGATGGTTAATAGACATGAAAAAATGCTCAAAGTCACTAAATCATCAGAGAAATGCAAATTAAAACCACAATAAGATATCACATCATACCTAGGTCAATAAACAAGTGTTGGCAAAGATGTGGAGTAAAGGGAACACTAATTCACTGCTAGTGGGAATGCAGATTGGTGTAGCGACTATGGAAAATAGTATGGATGTATATTACTTTCTCTAATTATACAGATGTTTTTCTGTGTGTTTGAAATGTTTTGTCATTTAAAGCTAGATGGAAAAATGAAAAGAAAAAAAAAAGAAAATAGTATGGAGTTTCCTAAAAAAAATAAAAATGGAACTCCCATTTGACACAGTGATCCCACTTCTGGGAATACTAATATATCCTACCATTAAAAACCCAGAAACAGGCCGAAACCGGTTTGGCTCAGTGGATAGAGCTTCTGCTTGCAGACTGAAGGGTTCTGGGTTGGATTCAAATTAGGGGCATGTACCTTGATTGCGGGCAAATCCCCAGGAGGGGGTGTGCAAGAGGCAGCTGAGCTGATCGATGACTCTCTCTCATTGATGTTTCTAACTCTCTATCTCTCTCCCTTCCTCTCTGTAAAAAATCAATAAAATATATTTTAAAAAAACACACAAACAAACAGAAACATCAATCAGAAAGAATAAACGGACCCTTATGTTCATATCCACGCTATTTATAATAGGTAAGATTTGGAAACAGCCCAAGTGCCCATCAGTAGGTGAATGGATAAAAAAGCTGTAGTACATTTACACAATGGAATATCACACAGTTGTAAAAAAAAAAAAAAAGAAGGGTCTCTTACCCTTTGAGACAGTATGGAGGGACCTGGAGACTATTATGCTAAGTGAAATAAGCCAATCAGAGAAAGACAAATACCACAAGATCTCACTTGTCTGTGGAATCTAAAGAACAAAGTGAATTGACTAACAACATAAGACTAGAGGCATGGAGCCATGGAACAGACTGACAAATATCATGGGTGAAGGTGAGAACAAATAACTGATATATACCTTTAGTCATAGCCCATGTACACAGACTATAGTGTCCTGAAGCCTTGGGTGGGGAAGGGGTTGGGCAGAGGAGGGGGTGGTAGGGGGAGTAAATGGGCGATATATGTAATACTGTCCACAATAAAAATATATATGTATTTTTTTAATTAAAACAAAATAAAAGGTGTGTAGTGATATCTCACTTTTGTTTTAATTTGAAATCCCCAAAATAGAATACAGAGCCTCTTTTCTTATGCTTATTTGCCTTCTGTATATCCCATTTGGTGAGGTCTCTGTTAAGGCCTTTGGTCCATTTCTTTAAAATTTATCTTTATTATTGAAAGTGTTACAGATGTCCCTTTAATTTGTGTGTGTGTGTGTTTTCCCATTGATCCCTTCCACTCTGCACCTATCCCTCCCAAGCCTTCACCATACTTTTGTCTGTGGCCCATTTTTTAAAACAGGTTATTTTCTTATTGTTAAGTTTTAAGAGTTCTTTGTATATTTTATATAACAATCTTGAATCAGATATGTCTTTTGCAAATATTTTCTCACTACTAGCGAAGTTTTAATTGAAGTGCTTCATTTTCATAGCCAATGTTCTGACTGTAAGAGAAAAATGGTTTAATTGATATTTTAGGTATGTGGCAAACTTTACCAGTTCTAAATAAGGAATTCTTGTGATCATAGAGTAAAAAGCCTGTGACATCAGTCAACAACAATGCAGAAATCCTAACATAGCAGTCTCAGGTCTTGTTTTCTGAATGCAACATGGAAGATATTGTTAGGAAATATCATTAAAATGTATTCACAATTGCTCTCAATCTAATTAAAATTTTACAACAATTTTTAACTAAGGTGATTTTTAGATGTAATTTGAAGGCATTTTTGTCTCAGTATGAATATTGAACATTTGAAATAAAAAGTTCTAGTTTATCTTTGAAGTTTATTTTACTTTGAAAAGTAAATACAAACAGCACATTCTTTAGTTATGTGGTTTGATACTAAAGATTCACTTTTTCTATACTAGCTCCTACAGTTAAATAACACTTCAGTGAAAATCTCATTATAACAACCTATTTGGAACTTTATCTGATGTTTAAAAGTTTGTTTTGGATAAAACTAATCAAAATACAGCTCAAAATTCTAGGGCAACAACAAGAAAAATTGGTGACCGAAGGAAACTTGATTTTGGGTGGAGGGCACATAATGCAATATACAGATTATGATTGTACACTTGAAATCCATATAATTTTATTAACCAATGTCATGCCAATAAATTTAATTAGAAAACAAAATAATGATTTTTAATGTTTTAGGGTAATATCCTATTAAAACAAGAAATAGCTACAAAAACACGGATTTGTATGTATAAATGAAACTTTGTCTACAATTTTAGGGTGTTCATGGACTCATGGTTTCTCATACATAGATACACAGCAAAAATTCTATCTTAGATAATATGTCATGGGGATTAATCTGCAGGAAGAGTTTGCTTCTACCTATAGACATACTTTTTAACACTAACCACTCTATAATGAATTTGGTCTAAAATCAAGCTTCTCCTAATTCAAATTGCCAAATTTTCCTCAATGTACTCGAAAGTAGTTAAAGGAATATAAAAATAGTGTGTTTTATAGTCACTAGCCATAAACTATTGGCAGCACCATCATTTCCTGTACTGAATGACCATGGTTCCTAAAAATAACTCCAGTGTTTTTCAACTGCTTATATTTGGCATATTCTTCATTCTTATTTGGGAAGGCACATTCCCTTCTCCAGCTGAAGAAACTCAGTGTCTGAAAAGAGCTGCCTAAAAACACTGTTCCCTCTGGACTCCTAAAAATGTTCAGCATCTGAATGTTGGCAGGGAGTGTTCACTCCCAGTGGACAGGAGAAAAGGGGGCTGCTATATATGGAGAACATAAAGTAGAACCAGTTGAGGTAGCCTTTCATAAGTGACCCATATTCAAAGCCATAATCCAGCAATGACTAAGTATCTAGAAAAGGAAAAGACTTAATGGCTAGTCTAAGCTAAAAGAATACACTGCAAATCAGGCCAGACTTTTCTGGCATTTTCCACCTTACTTTAAAAAAACAAAGGAATAAAGCTCCGACTGAAGTCTCAGGACAGGCTAGTCAAATTCACTGACACATATCATATGTACAGAGTTGGTGGTTCCCTTGTAGCAAACTGAATATTTCATGGTTCCTCTGGCAATGATAACAGCCTATTGAGAAGTGTCCACTAAATCATAACTCCCAAGCCAAAAATTGGTTTCCCTGAGTTATGACTATTTGCATGTTATTTATATATTTAGAGACAGAAAGAGAAACTAGAAGGATTGTATCACCCTTTCTTGTTCTTCAAAAATGTCAATAATTCTCAGGGATGCCTTTTTTATTTTTTTAAACCAAAGCACACAAATTCATATTTATTTATTTATTTATTAAGAAGTTATATTGTATGTTTTTTAAATATGGTTCTATTGATTTTAGAGAGGAAGAGAGAAATATCTATTGGCTGCCTCCTGCATGTCCCCTACTGGGGACCAAGCACCAGAAACCCAGGCATATGCCCTGACTAGGAATTGAACCAGTGACCTCTGATGCATGGGACAACACTCAACCATCTGAGCCACACTAGGCAGGGACAGATTCACATTTAATGGAGGGATTTTAGTTCTTTAAAAAGAGGAATATGATTATTATTTATAAGCACTTTCATATCAGTATAAGACATTACCAGAGATTATTATTGTTCCCATCCCCATCTATTCACCTTTTTCTTTTTCTTTTTTAAATTTATTTATTGTTTAAAGTTTTACATATGTCTCCTTTTTGCTCCGATTGATCCCCCTCCCCTGAGACAAATGGCAGAGGTGAGTGAGGAGGTTAGAGAGCAATCTTTTTCTCCTTCTTCTTCTTCCTCCTCTCCTTCTCCTCTCCTTCTCCTTCTCCTTCTCCTTCTCCTTCTTCTCTTTCTTCTTCTTCTTCTTCTTATGTTTAAAGGCAGTTTGTTCTAAGTAGCGGGACATAGAAGTTGAGAAGACATATTTCTGATCATTTTTAGAAACAGTTCTTAGGTAAGTAGCTGAAGACTTATGTAGCCATGGTCAATCAGTTTGCCCTAGAAGCCATCAATCATATATATTTACAGCATGGTTTAAAACCAAGTCTAGTTAGTCATCCAGGCAATTTTCAAAGATTTTCCCCTAACTAAATCTCCTAGTAGGGAATTTTACTCTCATAGGAACAGCCTAACTCAGCACATTGATCCACACACAGTTCCTCCCCCTCCCCTTTATCAATGTTGGAATTGATCTTTACCTATACACCTGTAACCTGGTTTGCTATATTTCCCTATGCATCCCCTTCAAATTTCTAATTACTCTTCTTATTCTTCATTGTCTCGAGACTCTTATTTATAGCAGGATGCACTTTTGAAAATGAAAAGGAGTGTTATTAATAATTATGCTTGGCAATAGACAAACTGGAACTATCTTGGGCATAGTGGGTCATCAAGTCACCATGTTTATTTTTAAATGATTTGGTGAACAGAGCCAGAATGTGGCAATCCACAGCCAACACCAAGAAGAATTTGGTCTTGGGTATATACTTCTATTTTCACAATGCAGGTATTCATCCTTTGTTCTAATGCCATGAGGTCTTGCTTCTGGTGATTATTATACTTAGTAAATGACAATCATTGTGTACTAAAATATTTGCCTATACAAGTTTATACTTCTTAGAATGTTTTCATTTTTAAAACCTGAAAAGCTTTCAAGTTATCATGGGATGATTTGTGGCTAACTGAATGAGGTAATATTTTAAAGACTAAGTGGCAGGAATGGTAAAACTAGAAGAGAAAGACAGATATCCACTCCTGAAGCAAACATTGACTCACTCTCACTGTTCAAAAGAGATAATCAAATTTCTAGTGAAGCCTTTAGCCATTTTGTACTGGACTAAATATCAGTAGTTCCTTTTGTTTATGTAATCCTATAGCTTAATTATAAATATGTAGAAATAGGGATTAAATAATGATTGAAATGATCTTGAGCATCCAATACAGTCTTTACTGGTAAGCAATTTTGAAACTTTACTTTGAAAAGAGTAGGTGAATAAAGATAGATTTTGAAAAGCACATACTGGTATGGTACTAAAACTAATAGATCAACTTTTAAATATTTGACATAATGACTTATGAGATAGCAGAAGAAATTTATAATTGGAGACAGTACATGTAAGGTATGATTTGTCTTAAATTCATGTTGCTAACAGATGTTCTATTATATTATGCTATGACTAGAGGCCTGGTGCATAGATTTGTGCACAAGTGGTGTCCTTCAGCCTGTCCAGTGGCGATCGGGTCAAAATTGGCTCTCCAACATCCTCCAAGAGGTCCCAGATTGCGAGATGGCACAGGGCCAGGCCCAGGGACCTCCCCAGGGCACAATAGGGCCAGGTAGGCCAAAGGAGGGCTTCAGGGCATGTCCAGCCCAGTTCCAATTGGACTGACCCCAGCATCAAGCTAACCTACCAGTTGGTGCATCTGCCCTCTGGTGGTCAGTGCACATCACAGCAACTGGTCAAACAGTTGGACACTTAGCATATTAGGCTTTTATTATATAGGATTTAGCAATGAGACGTGTACTTTCCCTGCTTACTAGGATTTCATCTTTAGTCTGGTTAGTGTGACCAATCCTTTTTGGACTTCCATAAATTTTATAGTTATCTAATTGTCCATTGGTTAATATTTAGGGGAAAATTCAAGTAGTGGTTTTCTTAGAGAACATGTTCTTTAATTTCTCTTTTCCCAAAAGCTCATGACTTCTGAACATATATTGCTACTTACACTTCATTTTAGCCAAATGTTCTGGCCTGGTCCCATGGGAGCAAAAGGATCCACTTATATATTTATCAAATATTATCAGATTCCCTATTATGTGTCCCAGAGCAGTGTTTGACACTGGGATTAAAAAGATGATTCAATTCTCATTGAACTAATTTTATTTAGTGGTATGCAAATGTAGGTTTCATAATATTCTTGTGGCAAAGATTGCCTCTTCAGATTTCATACAGGGAAGAAAATAAAGAGATATGTACTGCAAATCAACCATGGATCAATTATACTTAAACAAAACAAAACTAATCTCATATGCTGAGATCAGGCCAATCCTGATTAATTTTGAACAGTGGTATAGCTAATACCTTTATCTATTTAGACAGAATTTAACAATTTATTTGAACATGTCACCTAATATTTTATCTTTTTTTTTTTTTTAACTTTTTAAAACTGGAATTTATTGGGGTGACATTGGTTAATAAAAGTATACAGAAACATATTGCTACCAGAGATGTCTGAGATTTTGCTGCCTGTGGTTTCTTCTAAAATTTTTATGGTTTCACTAATTACATTTAAGTCTTTCATCAATTTTGAGTTTATTTTTGTGTAAAGTGTAAATTATGGTCTAGTTTCTTTCCTTCCTTCTTCTCTCCCTTCCTCCCTCCCTCCCTTCCTTTCTTTCTTGCATTAATAAGAAGAAATAAAAGACATCCAAATTGGAAAGGAGGAAGTAAAACTGTGATTATTGCAGATGACATAATGTTGTACATAGAAAATCTTAAAGACTACAAAAAAAACCTTATTATGTAGATTTAATAAATGAATTTGGAAATGTAGCAGGATATAAAATTAATAACCAGAACTCTATGGGATTTTTACACATCAATAATAAACTCTCAGAAGAGAAATTAAACAGTCCCATTTACCACTGAAACAAAAACAACAAAAAAATAAGATACTTAGGAATAAACTTAACTAAGGAGGTAAAAGACCTGTACTCAGAAAATTACAGGAAGTTAAGAAAAGTGATAGAGGGAGATATCAAAAAGTAGAAGAATACACTGTGTTCATGGATTGGTAGAATCAACATCATTAAAATGTCCATACTACCCAAAGCAATCTATATATTTAGTGAAATCCTTATTAAAATACCAACAGCATATTTCACAGACCTAGAACAAACTTTCCAAAAATTTTTTTATGGAATGAAAAAGGACTCCGAATAGTCACAGCAATCTCGAGAAACAAGAATAAATTTGGAGGAATCACTATACCAGATATCAAGCTATACTACAAAGCCACTGTTCTCAAAACTGCCTGGTACTTGCACAAGAACAGGCATATAGACTAATGGAATAGAACAGAGTACCCAGAAATCAACCCAATCCATTATTCTCAATTAATATTTGACAAAGGAAGCAAGAGCATACAATGGAATCAAGACAGTCTCTTCAATAAATGGTGCTGTGAAAATTGGACAGATAAATGCAAGAAAGAAAGGAAGGGAGGGAGGGAGGAAGGGAGAGAAGAAGGAAGGAAAGAAACTAGACCATAATTTACACTTTACACAAAAATAAACTCAAAATTGATGAAAGACTTAAATGTAATTAGTGAAACCATAAAAATTTTAGAAGAAACCACAGGCAGCAAAATCTCAGACATCTCTGGTAGCAATATGTTTACAAATACAGCTCCTTAGGACAATGGAAATTAAGGAGAAAAACAAATAGGACTACATCATATGAAATAAAAAGCTTCTGCACAGCAAAAGAAACCATTAACACATTAACAAGAGATAACACTGCATGGAAGAACATATTTGCCAATGATACATCTGATAAGGGGTTCATCTCTAAAATTGATAGGGAACTCATACAACTAAACAAAAGGCAAACAAACAATCCAGTTTAAAAAATGGGCTAAGGACCTAATTAGATACTACTCCAAAGTGGATCTACCAAAAGACATATGAAAAAATGCTCAAAGTTACAAATCATCCAAGAGATGCAAGTCAAAAGAACAATGAGGTACCACCTCACACCTGTCAGAATGGCTCTTATCAATAAATCAACAAATGACAAGTGCTGGCAAGGATGTGGAGAATGCAGACTGGTCCCACCACTGTGGAAGTCAGTATGGAGTTTTCTCAAATAATTAAAAACGGAACTCCCTTTTAACCCAGTAATCCCACTTCTCCTGTAATCCCACTTCCAGGAATATATCCCAAGAAACCAAAACACCAATCAGAAAGGATATATGTACCACTATGTTCATAGCAGAACAATTTACAGTAGCTATGACTTGGAAACTGCCTAAGTGCCCATCAGCAGATGAGTGGATTAAAAAATTGTGGTATGTTGCTGAAAAAAAAAAAAAAAAGATGTAACTCTTACAACGTGTCAGCAAATATTTTCTCCCATTCAGTGGGTTGTCTTTTCATTTTGTTGATAGTTTCCTTTGCAAACGTTTTTTTTTAGTTTGATGTAGTCCCTTTTATTTTTTTCTTTTGTTTCCCTTGCCAGAAGAGATATATCAGAAAGAATATTGCTATAAGAAATTACCTTTAAAATTAATAATGTTGATGTTTGGTGGAAGCTTTACCATTGGGATATTAATATTTATAGTCTTAAACTTGGTCATCCATGAAGGAAGTGGCAAAAATCATGCTCATTTCTTAGCTCTTCAGAGATTATCTAACCAACAGATTTGATTTTACTAGTGAGCAATGTGCAAATGTTCCACAGTGGGACTACTGTATTTTCTTGTGTTTAAGACTGGCAGCCAAATGGGCATCCCAGCTTCTAATCTCAGGCAAGTGAACCACTGTTTGTCTGCTCCCAATTGGGTGCTGCAGCTCACCAACTGGCAAAGCACATTTTCAGTTTGCCAGCAGTGTATTCTGAAATTACTGGGTTTCAGTATGATGTTGGTTGGTTAAAGTTTCACTCTTCTTATCAAAATGTGCCCAGTCGTGGCGGGGTGGGGCGGAGCGGGGCGGGTGGGGGTGGGAGTCAATAGTGGGGAAAGGGGAGTATGTAATACTTTCAGCAATAACGATTTAAAAAGAAAATGCGGGCCGGGACCGGTTTGGCTCAGTGGATAGAGCGTCGACCTGCGGACTGAAAGGTCCCGGGTTCGATTCTGGGCAAGGGCATGTACCTTGGTTGAGGGCACATCCCCAGTGGGGGGTGTGCAGGAAGCAGCTGATTGATGATTCTCTCTCATCGATGTTTCTAACTCTCTATTCCCTCTCTCTTCCTCTCTGTGAAAAATCAATAAAATATATTAAAAAAAAAAAGAAAGAAAGAAGAAAGAAAGAAAGAAAGAAAGAAAGAAAGAAAGAAAGAAAGAAAGAAAGAAAGAAAGAAAATGCGCCCGGCCATTTTCACAATGAATGTTACCCTTTCCTCTTAAATGCTTCTTCTCCAGCCCCTATGTCCACTACTAAAAAAAATAAAAAAAAATAAAAAATAGAAACTCTATACTTAAGGAACTTTTCCTTCTCGTCCATGTTTCCCATAAACGGACCATCGAATTAATCTCACAAGAGCAGCTCCCTAACTCGGCAGTTTCCGCTAAAACTTTCCTCAGCTCCATCTTTCTTGGTACCCCTCTTCTTCACAAGTATACACCTTTCTCACAGACATGCGACAAGAAAACTGTCATTCTGGGAAAACAATATCGGCTTCACCTAATTCCCTTTCGAAAGGGAAACGTTTGGGGCCCCGTGAACCGCTCCAGGTTAGGGGGCCGCCTCCAAGTTCCCACAACTAACGGGGCCGGGGCCGTGCGGGGCAGCGGGGCTGTAGGTGGGACCGACGTGCAGCAAAGGAAAAGCCGCCGCCCTCGGGCTGGAGCGGACGCGGCCGGGCGGGAGGCAGTCCCAGCGGCCAGCGAGTCCAGGAGCGGCCTCCACCCGCTTCCTCGCCGACCACGCGTCAGGCGACGACCGCTCTGCGTGGCGGGTGTCAGGGCGCCCGGTGTGGGGGCCGGGTACTTTTCTGCACGTCTGTCCCACCTACAGCCCCGCTGTCTCGCACGGTCCCGGGGCTGCTAGCTGCAGCTTCGGGACGCAGAACCGATGGCCGGTGGGGAAGCGGGGTCCGGCGGGGAAGGCGGGTCCGGCGGGGAAGGGGGGTCCGGCGGAGAAGGGGGGCCCGGCGGGGAGGAGGGGGCGCGGGTGCACAGCCACACCCCTCCGCTCAGCACAGGAAACTGAGGCACCGCGCGGCCCGGTCGAGGGGCGCTCCCCCCGCCCCCCCCCCGTCCCCCCGCCGCGGGCCGCTCCCACGGCCGGCTCCTTTGTCCGAGCCCGGCTTCCGGCCGCCTCCTCCCGCCCGGGCGCGGCGAGCGGCTGACGCGGCGAGGAATGCATTTCCGGAGGGAGCGGCGGCGGCGGCGGGAGGAGCGGGCGGGGCGCTTCGAGAAGGCTGTGCCGCGGGGGTCCTTTCGGGCCTGGAGGCGGCTCCGGGCCGCGAGTCCCCGCCTCTCGCCGCCGAGTAGGAGGAGGAGGAGGAGGAAGAGCCGCCGCCCGCCCCGCCCGAGAGGAGAGGCCGCGCCAGTCCGCGGGAGAGGCCGAGCGGGAGCTGACAAGCCACGGCCCGAGCCGACCGCGCGGCACCGGACGCCTCCCTCCCGGAGAAGGTAGGGGCCCGGGCCGGGCGGGCGGGGGCTTCGGGCTCCCGTGCGCGGGCCGCCGGGGGGGGGGGGGCCTTTGTGCGGGACGGCGGGGCTGGGCGGCCGGGCCGGGAGCGGAAGTGCGGGCCGCCGGGCTCCTCCGGACCTTCCCCGCCGCCCTCGCTTCCCGGCCGCCGGCGCCCGAGGCGCAGAGCCGCCCCGCGCCTTCCGACGGGGGCGGTCTGGGCGCTGTCACTGCGGGGCGTGGGGCTGCCAGCGGAGTACCCGGCCCCCACACCGGCCGCCCTGACACCGAGCGGTCGTCGCCTGACGCGTGGTCGGCGAGGAAGCGGGTGGAGGCCGCTCCCGGACTCGCTGGCCGCTGGGACTGCCTCCCGCCGGGCCGCGTCCCGCTCCAGCCCCAGGGCGGCGGCTTTTCCTTGGCCCCGCCTCGGGTTCAGTGGTTAGCTCCCAGGAGAGGGGGTTGCCCGTCCGTCCTCGGAGCGGAGCCGGTGGCCGCTCTCCGCCCGTGGCGGGTGGGTGTGGGCTGGGCCCGCCGGGCAGGCCCCGGAGGCTGGGGGGATGGGCGGCGGGGCGGGGAGGGAGCGCGGGCGGGGGTGGCGGGGCCGAGGCCAGCGCCGCGGAGGCCGGACGCCGCGCGTCCTCGCAGGGCGTCCCCCTGGGCCTCCGCGAGACTCAGTGCCCGACGCCGCCCGGGACCTGTGTATTGCGTGTCCTTTCTTATGCTTCGTAGTGATTAAGTGGTGTTTCAAACAGTACAAATATTTTATGCCTAAGCAGTTTTTACCTTACCAAGTTTGTGCTTTTGAGTCAAAACCTGGCACTAATTGGTGGGATCACTGGTAAATGATACTTTCGGCTTCATTTCCTCATCTCTAAAATGGAAACAATACTTAATACTAATAATAAAAGTAATAATACTATAATAATGATAGTGGAAAAAAAGTGCACTTAGCTCAGTGCACTTTGTGTGTATTTTCTTATTTAATCGTGGAATCGACCTAATAAGGTAGTTGCTGTTTTATCCCATTCTACAAATGAAGGCACAGGGAGCATAAGTAATTTGCATGTGGTCATCTGTCCCTGAGTGGAGAAACCAGGGGGTCTAGCTCCATGGCCCATGTTTGAATCACAGGTTACAGAATAATTGTAAAACTCATATGTAAAATGTGAAATACTTGGAGTATATGATCAAAAGTTGACTCCTTTTCATCTCCTCTTGGCATAATAAAAGATTTTAAGAACTCAATATGTAATTGATATCCTCACTGGTGAGGTTTCTTTGGCCCTGCATACCACATAGATATTTGGTGCATAGAATTGCTTCCTGGTTTTTGACTGCTTTGATGGCACAGAAATAACATGCTAAATAAATTTTGATTATGCATCTCAATGACCACTTTTAGAAATTATTAAGGAATTTTAATTGGAAGTTACCTAGTATACATTTGTGGATATCAAGGAGCAGAGGGGACAAGGAGTCATCTAAGAGTCCCATTATATTTATATTTTCAAATAATTTTGTTTCATTGATCAGTATTAAATGAGTGAAGATGAAGTGATAAAGAGGAAATGGATGAAACGAAGTGATATTTTGGTTACAGGCATTTGAGGAAAAAAGTCATTTTACTTACCCTAAAATTCAGTATAAAATGGAAGACATTATTAGAGTAGTAGTTTAAAAGACAGGATGTGGTAAATAGGAAGCAAATAAATTCTAATTTAAGTCTTCTATGTTGACTTCACAGACCTAAAATTTGAAGTTCTTACAATGTTGATTCTTTTAAAAAGAATGCTAAGTTGTATATTAAGGTTATTTTCTAATTTCCCTCAGCTTTCTGCACATGAAAAGTATAGAATCAACAGTATTGAAAATCACTGGATTTTGTAATTTTTAAAAGCCTTCTTCTTAACTTTCTGGTCACTAATTAAAATCTGCCCCCATTTACCCTCACTGAATGAATATGTAGTTCTATATTGGTGTCAATAAATTCTGGAGACTGAATGAGATCTGGTCACTCTATAAAATGAAAGTTAATCAAATAGTTTAGCACGATGCTGGTTTTCATGGAATGCTTGCCACTTAATGTCTTTTATTGTTTGGCTTGTCAAATAAATTGTGGCTCACAGCATGGGGTAGTAGCATAATCATTCAGAAGAAAACTTTTTCATTAATATCCTGTAAATGCACTGGTTTACTCTTAACTATAGTGCTAGAGTGATGAGTTTAAACATCTTACTGCTAAAAATTGCAGCACTTTGAATTCTGAGAATTTAAATTTCTGATGTGTAACAAGCTGAAATTATCTGAGAAGATATACATGGACTATTGTTAGGATCAGTCAGGTTGTTGGTAAAATACTAGAGGATTATATTGTGCAAATATGTAAATATCTCTTGTATTAGATTTATTTTTATTTTGGTTGTGTATTGTGGGGTTTTTGTGTGTTGCAAAGGTGGGAGTCTTGGGATAGGAAGGATGCTTGACAGGGGTAAGGTTAGGGAAGAGTAAAAGGTCCTGAAATAGTAACTGTATATGTAGAAGACTTTAAAAAAATGATAGTATGTACTTGTATTAAAGGAGGTGCAGCCCATAAAAACTAGAACATTAGCAACCTTAGATTATTTCAGTAGATAAGTGAAAAGAAATGTGGTATCCTCTTTTAGGAGCTGTGTGCAAAAGGAGCCAAACTGTATTTGGTAAAGTTCTGATCTTTTTAAAGATAGCTAATTCTAAGACTTTTACAGAACTGTTTTTGTTTGTTTGTTTTTTATTGTCTAAAGTTTTACATGCGTCTTCTTTTTCCCCAATTGACCTTTCCTCCCTTACCTGCAGCCATTCCCATCTCAAGCAAGCCTCTACCCTAGGGGTGTCGAACTCAATCAGAGAAGGGGCCAAAATCTAAAATCCAGCCTAAATCGAGGGCCGAATGGTTTACTGAACAGTCATAAACTGTCATTGTGATGGAAACGCAGGGGAGTGCAGTGATGACAGCGCGGTGCGGGCCACATTGCAAGGCCTGGCGGGACGGATTTGGCCCGCGGGCCTTGTGTTTGACACATGTGCTCTACCCCACAAGTGTCTTAAGTCCATTGGATATGCTAATATGCATGCATACAAGGCCTTTAGTTGCTCTCTACCCACCCTCTCCCCTACTACTTGTCTCTGAATCTATTCTTGTTCATCAGATTATGTTGATGATTATATCACTCATCAGAGGCCTGGTGCACGAAATTTGTGCACAGGGTTGGGGGGGGGGGTCAGGCCCTCAGCAAGCCTACGCCCTTTCACCGGGAGCCCTCATAGGATGGCTGACTACATTTTAAAAAAATCACCCTGAACTTAATTTTCTTACTAATTCCTCCTTTTAAACTCCCCTCACTATCACATTATGTTTCTTTTTATTTAACTATTTTCCTGGCCTTACCCCATTTTAGCATCCTTCTCTTTCCTTTCCCTCCCTCCCTTTGAACCTCCCATGCCCCCCCCCCTCCTTCCATTCTCCCCCTTCATTCCTCAAGTCTGTCTCCTTTTTACTCCTCCCCTCCACCCCCTCTGGGACCTGCTTTCAGTCCTGCCTGAGTACACATTGATATTAAAGCTTCCGTTGGGAGTGGGGGGAGCATTAACCCCCATCCCTGGCCAGGCCTTTGACACTCCCTTTTCCCTGGCTTTCCTGCCACAGTCCTCCCATTCCCTGCCTGGGTCGCCCCAACTTCTAGTCAACAAAGTACACTTAACACACCACTAAACCTAACCCTGGCCAGTGTTTTTGGGGTCCAGCCTTTAGGGATGAAAGTGGTATCTTCCTTAGTGTCTGACTCTGCCCCATCTAAGCTGCTCTTTTCCTCCTAGCATGGGGCACCTGGCTCAGTGAGGGTGGCTGAGGCCTGTGCGGCCCAGGTGCTGCTGCTGCTGCTGCTGCTGCTGCCGCTGCTGCAGAGCAGGAGCGCCTCTTGCATGGAAGGCCTTGCACCTTCCACCCCTCCATCCCAATGGCCCGCACCAGGGGCCACTGCCCTCCTCCTGCATCTGGGTGGGGCGCGCGCGCGCGCGCACACACACACACACACACACACACACACACACACACGTGCAGCTGCTCCGCCCCCCCCCCCCCCCCATGGATGCCACTCCCTCCCCCATGGAGCCCTGCATTTCCTTCCCTTTTCCATTCCTGCCTCTTTGTCTTGTTCCTTTTCTGTATTTCTGTTTCTCCTCTCAGTCTGTCTGCATGCAGGCCTGCCTTCCTCTCCCTCTCCTTTCTTATCCGCTCCTATTGTATCCAGTCCTACCTACAATGGGCCTTGCAGCTGCCTGAGCAGGGGGTGGGGACAGCCTGCTGAATGGTTGTTATGTGATGGCATCCTGGACAATTTACATATTCTTCTATTATTAGTATAGATAAGAGTGAGATCATGTGATATTTATCTTTCTCCGATTGGCTTATTTTGCTTGCTTAGCATAATGCTCTCCAGTTTCATGCATGCTGTTGCAAATGGTAAAGGTTCCTTCTTTTTTTATAGCAGCATACTATTCCATTGTGTAGATGTTACCACAGTTTTGTTTTTTTGTTTTTTTTTCCTTTTATTGTCTAAAGTTTTACATATGTCTGTCTTTTCCCCAATTGATCCCCCCATCACCAGCCATTCCCACCCAGGGCAAGCCCCCCATATCTGTGTCTATTGGATATGCTAATATGCATGCATACAAGTCCTTTGGTTGCATTCTAAATGCCCCCCTTCCCCACAAACACACCCCATTTGTCTCTAGATCAATCTATTCTTGTTCATCAAATTAAGTTGATCATTATATCCCACATATGAGTGAGATCATGTGATGTTTATTTTCTCCAACTGGCTTATTTTGCTTAACAATGTTCTCTAGTTCCATCCATGTTGTTGCGAGTGTTAGAAGTTCTTTTTTTTTTTTTTTTTTTTTAATAGCAGCATAGTATTCCATTGTGTAGATGTATCACAGTTTTCTAATCCACTCATCTTCTGATAGGCACTTACGGTGTTTCCAAATCTGAGCTCTGGTGAATTGTGCTGCTATGAACATAGTGGTGCATATATCCTTTTTGATTGGTGTTTTTGTTTTCTTGGGATATGGTCCTAAAAGTGAGATTACTGGTTCAAATGGGAGTTCCATTTTTAACAAAACACCATACTGTTCTCCACAGTGGCTGTACCACCAGCGGTGCAAGGGGGTTCCTTTTTCTCCACATCCTTGCTAGCACTTGTCATTTGTTGATTTGTTGATGAGAGCCATTCTGACAGGTATGAGATGGTGTCTCGTTGTTTTGATTTGTAGCTCTTGGATGATTAGACTTTCAGCGTGTTTTCATATGTCTCTGGGCCTTCTGTATGTCCTCTTTCAAAAAGTGTCTATTTAGATCCTTTGCCCATTTTTTTTATTGGATCGTTAATCTTCCTTTTGTTGTATGAATTCTATGTAAATTTTGAAGATAAAACTCTTATCAGAAACATCATTGGCAAATATGTTCTCCCATGCATTGGGTTTTCTTGATTTTTTTTTTTTCTGTGCAGAAGCTTTTTATTTTGATATAGTCCTATTTGTTTATTTTCTCCTTAGTCCCCATGACATGTCTGCTATTTTGCTGCCTATGTAGTCTTGTAGGATTTTTATGGTTTCCCGTTCTATATTTAAGATATTTAGCTATTTTGAGTTTGTTTTTGTTATGGTATAAGTTGGTGATCTAGTTTCATTTTTTTGCATGTACCTGACCAAATTTGCCAGCACCATTGAAGAAACTGTCTTGACTCCATTGTATGCTCTTGCCTCCTTTGCCAAAAATTAATTGAGCATAATGGCTTGGGTTGATTTCTGGGTTCTCTGTTCTGTTCCATTGGTATGTATGTCTGTTCTTTTACCAGTACCAGGCAGTTTTGAGAACCGTGGCTTGTTAATATAATAGCTTGATATTTGGTATTGTGATTCTTTGTTCTTTTTTTTGGTCAGGATTGCTGTGGCTATTTCGGGTCTTTTTTTTTTAATTTCAGATGAATTTTTGGAGAGTTTGTTCTACAGAGTTAAGTTTTATTAATAGAATAATGTGGGTTTTTAAAAGTCAGCTATTTTTAAATTTTATTTTTTGTCTTTGGCTTTAGAGAAGATAAGGTTAACTATATTTAGCAATATGTCAAAGTATGTGTGTATCATTTCATCATGAAATATATGTGTGTGAATCAAAGAAAACATTTCAAATGACTATTTGAAGCAGTTTCTTTGTGTGTATTTCTTACTATAGGGACATTATACAGTTTCTAAAAATGTAGGTTCCTGAACTTTAGGAATGTTTTCATTAAGGTTTATAGTATCTTACTATATTGCTGTAGATATACATGTATTTTAACTTATAAGTAAATATGCATATATTTTGGGTGTCTGTATGTATGCTCAAAATATTTTCTTAAATATATTTTTGAGTTCAGATAGGAAGGAAGAGGGAGAGAGAGAGAGAAACATCAATGATAAGAGAGAATCATTGGTCGGCTGCTTCCTGTACTCCCCCCATTGGGGATCAAGCCTGCAACCCAGGCATATGCCCTGACTGGGAATCAAACTCAGAACCCTTCAGTCCCAGGCTGACACTCTATGCACTGAGCCAAACTGGCTAGAGCTGCTCAAAATAGGTTTAGTAATAAAGGTGAGTGATCCAAAAGCTTTGGAGATCATTGATGTGTGTACGAAATGATTTGGTTGGGGGTACAAGAACTACTGAATTTAGGAGGGAAAATTGATAAAACTTGGAGTTTGACGTAAGAGAGATGAGAGAAATCCAGTGCACAGATTTCTGATTAAATGATGCCATTTACCAAGATTGGCAATATGACAAGGGAGTGATCTAGTTGACTGAGGGAGGGGGAATGAATTTATAATAATGCTGAGGGGATTATTTTAAGGTGTGCATGGGACATACACACATAGAGATGTTTAGAGTGTAGAATGGCAGCACACACAACAAAAGTCTGGTTGGTAATTCTTAGTCTGTGAATGCTAGATGAAGCAATAGGCTGCAGGTGAAAATACCAATAGAGAGTGTAGAGCAAGCATGTCTAACTCAAAAGCTAACATGGGCCAAATAAACAAGGTTTAAGTTTATGTGGGCTGCAAAAAATAAAAGCTTTAATTTTCATAGAAAAATAGGTTTATTTTGATAGAGACATGCTGAATACAGAGGGCTGACTAAATGAGTAATCCTTAACATAGAATAATAGAACATTTCAATAAAAATTAATATTTTTCCTTGGACATTAACCTATCAGACACTGAATAACCATAAATTAATAAGCATAACGCAAATAAACCTATTTATCTTGTTCTTTGAAAGCAAAATATTTCCTTTTGCACACACCAAACAAATCAGTTGAAGACTAATTATGTGGCAATTGGCTTGCTGAAATATTTGCTGCTAGTATTAGTGGAGAGAAATGGTGTGCCTGCACGTAAGGTGAAGAAGGGAAATGAATGCAACATGATTATAGTAATCAGTCATTAGCGAATGTTGTAGTTCTTTATTAATAACTAGAGGCCCAGTACATGGATTCTTGCACCAGTGGGGTCCCTTCGTCGAGATCAGGCCAAAACCTGCTCTTGGACATCCTCTGATTGTGAGAAGGTGCAGGCTGAGGAACCCCACTGGTGTATGATCAGGGCCAGGGAGGGAAAAAGGGAGGGCTGCAGGATGTGTCTGGCCTGTTTCCCAGTCCCTGATGGGCCAGACCCTAGTAGCAAGCTAACCTATGGTCAGAGTGTCTGCCCCCTAGTGGTCAGTGCGTGCCATAGCTACCAGTCGAATGGTCTAATGCTCGCTTAGGCTTTTACACATATAGATTATGTATAATGGTATTGTAAAAATTAGTTTACAAAATTTTCATTCAAATGTTTCTTACATACTGTTATATTGGCTGAACCACAGAATTATTTGTCGTGGGCTGCAAGTTTGACATGCTTGGTGTAGAGTAAAAAGAGGCCAAGGAGAACTTTGGAACACTTAGTGGTCAAGGTCTGGGAAGATGCAAAGGAGTCTACAAAAGCATTTCCCTTTCCCAGTTTCTAATTCCTTTGTGTGGCAGTTCAGTGAGTGACTTGGGTATTTGTGGGTTTTCCTTTTGACATGTGTGGTTTAAAGACTAATTTTTTGAGATAGAGAAGCAGTTTGATGCCGTAAGGTTTCTTGATTGGGAGAGAGGAAATATGAGTTTCAGTGCAAGTTCTGCCATTTTGACTTTCTCTATGAGCTTAGTGGAAATACTTCACCTTTGAATAAGACTTTAGTTCTGTATTTATACCAATAAGTAGTGGTTTCTACTTTCCCACATTCTGTGAGTTGAAGGGTAGCTGCTGTTTGACCTGAGCACTGCAGAGTGCTGCTCTTCTCTTTCTCCCATAAATAAACAGTTCCTTGTATCATAACCATTGTGGGGGAGGTGCTGTGCCACATTCTTGTTTAAAGGAAGCTTGCTGCCATGGGCAGTGTGGCTCAGTTGGTTGGAGCATTGTCCTTTATACCAAAAGGTGTAGGGTTTGATTCCCGATCAGGGCACATACACAAGTTTCGAGTTCCACCCCCAGTCAGGTTGCATGATGTTTCTTACATCTATGTCTCTCTCTTGCTCTCTCTAAAATAAAATAATAATAATAATAATAATAATAATAATAATATTATATTTTTTAAAAAGCCTGCCAATGCTAAACAGCCAAATTTGTTACTGTTTGCTCTTAGTTAGCTTGTACCTCTGTTGTGCATTACATTTTAATCTATCTGTATAATGAGTGCCAGTGCCTGAAAAATGTTTTGCTGAGTAGGTGTAGGAGCAATAAGTTGTCATGGACCTTGCTGTTGAGTATACCAGTATTGTGGAGTTGGGACAAGTATGTTCAGTCTAGGGAAAAATATCAAGTACCGAAGAATATTTTATACAATGTTCTATATAAAATAATACTTTTTAAAAAAAATATATTTTATTGATTTTGTACAGAGAGGAAGGGAGAGAGAGAGTTAGAAACATCGATGAGAGTCATCCATCAGCTGCCTCTTGCACACCCCCTACTGGGGATATGCCTGCAACCAAGGTACATGCCCTTGACCGGAAACGAACCCGGGACCTTTCAGTCCCCAAGCCGACGATCCAAACTGGTTTCGGCTAAAATAATACTTTCTAATAGATCTTGAGAAAAAGATCAGCACTCGAGTGATTTTGGAAGGTTTTGTAGAGGAGCTTATAGAGTTATGAGCAAATATGTGGATTGATAGATGGGTGATATATTCAAAGGACAGTGTGTAGTACAAAGCAGAATCTAGTCTGATTTAGCAAATATTTTTTGATTACTTCTAAAATGGGAGATCAAAGTACTTTTAAAATTGATTTTTTAAAAATTTAGATATAGTGCTTATTTTTTATTGGATAAAGTGAAAGGATTGTGTTGAATAAATCTAGGATTAAGATGCAAAAAACAAAACAAAACATTGAAGACCTACATTCTTGCCTTCAGTTCTAGTCTGATGAAGTTCACAGACACAAATACAATTAATTATAATGGAAGTTTTATAATGGAATTAAAGTAACACATTATTGACCATTACTAAAGGTTTGTCATTCACTGTGGTAGGCACTACAAAGATGATGTTTTAGTACCACAAAGAATGGAGTAGTTAATTTTGCTTATTGTGGATGGAGATGAAGAGCCAACGAAGGCCAAAATAAAGCCAGACAGGTAGAAGAAAAGTTAGTATTTAATTTTGTTCTAGGGAATGTAGTTTCAGTGGAGTAATGAACAAAGTATTTACATGAAAAAAATTTGGGGAATCTACCATTTGAAGTATGCAAGTCATATGTCAGTGGTAAGTATTGAATGAATATATAAACAACTTAGCTTTCATACTCTATGAAATTAGGAATAGTAATTTTTTGGCATTCCAATATTTTATAGTTTATGTATGATATATTTCATATAAATTTCGTGCTTTGAAAGGGCTAATGGTGGGTTATAATTCATTATTGCAGGAAGAAGCTGTAATTCAAAAAAGTGCATTCAATGGTATATTAGGGAAACACATCAAAAAAGCACAATAGGCAAAGGATTTGTGCTTCTTAAAGAAGCATGGGTTTTAAAAGATTGAGAACCTTTTTTTAAATAGATAATTGGTTTCTTATATTTAGAAGCCTATGACCAGTGAATGAGTAGGAACTTAGAAGAAAATTCAGTAATCAAGTAAACTGTGGTCTGTACAAGGTATTTGTTGCTAAGAGCTTTTTCATTCATGGTCATATTTTATCCTTAAAACAGTTCCAAGTTAGATATTATGCCCAGCTTAGTACTGAGTAAAATGAGAATGTTATTTTTCCCTATGTTTAGTTAGGTTTTAAAACATTTTTTACATATTTAATTCATACCCAGCACTGCTTGTTCTACACTCCACTACAGGACAGAGAGGAAATGTGACAAATGACATGGTCAACATTTATTAAAGTTTTGATCGAGAAAAAATTTTGGAGTGGCCTACTTAAAAAGTGGATAAAATTACACAGTTTGGGAACATAGTTTACAATTCTCCTTAATTGAAATTATGTGCAAGAAATTGTGCTTTCAAGTGCTTACTGATACCACTAATTAGGATGGATAACTTTCTTTTTTTTTTTTTGCTAGCTCCATTCACAGTTATTTTTGTATACTTTCTTCAAAGTAAAATTTCCCAACTGAAACGGTTACTAACTTTTTCTTTTCTACTCACAGAGAAAGCAAGACCTATAGATATACAAAAGTATAAAGAAGGGGTGGCCTGTGGGGATTGGGCCAAAACCCACAGTCCAACACCGCCTGCAGTTGTGATATTGTATCAGCTCCTGCTCATCCTGGCCCCACTGCGCCTGCTGTGGGCTCGTGCCCAATCAGTCCAGATCAGGAGAGGGGGGTGCCACCACAGCAGTACTTGGCAGCCACAGCCGCCAGCCCGTGGTGAGCCCTGCGTGTGGTACCCTCCTGAGGGGAGTGGCCTGCGGAAGTGGTCCGAAACTGGCTCTCCGAGGGACCTCACCAGTGAACTATTGGGCCCAGGGAAGGACCACAGGAGGGCTCCAGGGCATGTCCGGCCTTGTCTCATCCAGATTGGGTGGTGTGGCTGGCTTACTGGTGAGAGACACTGGAGGTTGGCCAGCGGGAAGGGACTGTGGGAGGGCTATGGGCGTTTTGGGCCTATCTTGCTCAGCTGGACACCAGCAGCCAGCTAACCTACTGGTAGGAGTGTCTGCACCCTGGTGGTCAGTGCATGTCATAGTGAGTGGTTGAGCGGACTTAGCATATCATTAGCATATTATACTTTGATTGAACAGTTGGCCAGTCAGCAGATGACAGGGCACTTAGCATTTTAAGCTTTTATTATATAGTTCAGGGTACTGTTCTATTTACCCACAATAAATGGAAAAGTACTTCAAGTAAGTACTTAGTTGCATCTTTGCTTTGAAATACTTAGCATCTTATCTTCTCTTTCCTGTTCTCTATGCTTCTGCACACCCCTTCTTTATCCTTTCTGCTAAGTTTTTATTAACTCTAACTTATTATTTGGGGTGTGATTTGGGGGTGGTGGTGGTGGTGGGGTGTTGAGGTTTAATTGGTCTTCCTGTGAGGGGAAAGTTGCTCTTGCTCTGGATAAATTCACCCCTAACTCTTGCCCTCATATTTGATGGTATTCTGAAAGATCAGTAGGATTTTCCAGATTTCCTTCTATTTATGCTCTGCCATCTCATTGCTTTCTGCATGGGGCAAAGTGGAATGAAAGCAGACCTTCTAGTCCCAGTCAGGCCTTCAAATAACTGCAGCCAACTGATGGCTTGACTGCAACCTGGAAGAAACCCTCTGCCAGAATCACCTGCTATGAGTCTCCTAATTCCCACAAAATAAGGGAAATTAACAGTTGCATCTGCTATGTGGAATCTAATGAACAAAATAAACTAACAAAATAAAAACAGACTCACAGATAGGGAACAGACTGATAGCTATCAGAGAGGAGATGATTGGGTTCTGGATGAAAAAGGTGAAAGGATTAAGCAAGAAAAAAACAAACACCCATAGACATAGAAAAGAGGGAAAGGGGGTTAATCTTACTTAGGTGTAGAATTTAAAATAAGTATCTAATTATACTTCTTAATGTAATTAGTGTTTATTTATTATTATAATAAACATCTGACTAAACATGCAGTATAGTAGGTTGTGATATTGTATCAAAATAAGTACTCTATGAATGGTAATAATAATCAACATTGTAGTTGTGTTATTTCTTACCCTTTATCTTTTATTCCATATCTTGTCTCTCCTAACATAGATCAATCTAAAGTTTTCTGGTTATAATTATGATTCCAGCCACTGCTACTGGGAACATTTCTGTGACTGTTGGTTTAACTGCATCTTTTCTTGAGTTACCTCCATTATTTCAACCCCTGGGGCTTCTCTAGCAAGCTCTCTTGTCTGTGGCCTTCTATAGCAGCCTTGTGGTTGCCCATAAGGCAAATGCACTGTAGTTCTTAGAAGTGTGGGGAAATTAATGTCCCTTGGGACAAATTTACCAATGGGGATTGAATTGATAAAATGCACTTCTGCACTTTGACCCTCCTGTGGGAGGACTTTTTATACACTTCTCAAAACTTCCCAGCAAGATCAAGCCTCCAGGCAGTAAATCAGGTATCCTGAGGTTGGCTTTTCTCTTTTTCCTGATTTACTTTCTTCAGTACCTCTTTCCTGGGCTCATCTTTGGAGTACACCCTTTGCCTGGAGTCCTGTTCTTGTCTCAGGCTTCTTTTGGGGCAAGAACCTTGATTAAAACAAGTATCCATAGCTATACTTTCACTTAGAACCTTTGACCCAACATTGTGAAATTTTAAAACCTCTTGGGCTTACTTCTCCCTCCTTTGTTTATGTGGGCTCCTTTTCTCTCACTGCCCCGTGTAGTCTCTAGTCCTTTGACTTTGTCCTCATCTTTGTTGTTAACTTTTTGTCAACTCCATTTCTTGATGCACCCCATCCCTTCTGCACTTGCCCTGTAAACTAGTGGGTTAATTCAGTGATTTCAAATTGGCATCTGAGAATGATGGGAGGTAATCTCAGTGATTTCAGCATTTCTACAATATTTTAAAAAATAATTTTGTGCTTTTGTGCTGATAATTACAGTTATAACCAACAAACATTTGATTATACTGAGTAATTGTTACTTCAGTGCCTATGTTTGTATTTGCTTCTACGTGTAAATTAACTTTGGTTATAATGTATAGGAACCTATATCTAGCCTTAAGTTGAAAATCATCATCACTAGGATATCCACAGTAACTATTTTTTATTAAAAGAGGATCTGCACATTAATCTGAGAAACTTTTCTTTCCTCTGAGTAATATCAGAGAAAAATGTCATACAATATTTAAGCATTGATTTTGTGTCAAACACTTCTGGTGCAATGAATGAATAAGACACTCGAAGGCTCTGTCTTCTTGGAGCCAGAACCCATCAGGGAAGATAGATAACAGGTAGTTGCAAGTGAAATAAGTGTTATAATTGTGCCTTTATAAATTAAGATGTCATTACCTGCTGGCCCCTCAGCATTGCTCTATAATCCTATTGTATCTTCCCCAGCCCCATCTCTTTTTCTCTCAGGGTAGTACTTACTTCCTAATTCAGGAAAAAAAAAAAAAAAAAAAAAAAAAAAACATAGGCTGTTACTGGTGAATGCTCTCAGCTTCCTACCTCCTGCCCTCACTGAGAGAAAAGGTGCTGCACTGCTCTTTAGGGTAGTATAACCCCTTGTGCTCTGGTTGCCATTCCTCTGCTTCAAGGAGTTCTGGATCCATTATTTACTGTTACTCTTTTCTGTGTCTTCACCTCTTCAAGTTTGCCCTTACCTCTTCTCTCTTCCTAAGAATTTTTCACAATCTCATTCATTTTCCTAATTTCAATTGCCACCTACATAGTAACAGCTCTCAGATACGTATTTCTAGCCCTGCTATATTTCCTGAGATCCAGAATCCTATGTCTTAACTTACCAGTCAGTATCTTTTCTATATTCACAGAAGCATTTCGGTCTACATTTCTAAAACAAAAGTTATCATTTTCTCCCCTAACTTCATTCTTCTGTATTCTTTATTTGAAAGTGATGATTCTTTTTTCTCTCTGACCCTATCTAACAATCATCAGATTCTACTGTCGCTACCTCCTAATCACTGATTGATCTTCTTGTCCATTGCTACTGTCTGAATTTAGATATTTATAACCTCTTACTTGAACCTCGGCAATAAATTTTGTACATCTCTTGTGGTTCCTCTCTTGCCATTCAACCTCTACATTAGGGGTGTCGAACTCAATCAGAGAAGGGTCCAAAATCTAAAATCCAGCCTAAATCGCAGGCCGAATGGTTTACTGAACAGTCATAAACTGTCATTGTGATGGAAACGCAGCGGAATGCAGTGATGACAGCGCGGTGCGGGCCACATTGCAAGGCCTGGCGGGACGGATTTGGCCCGCGGGCCTTGTGTTTGACACATGTGCTCTACATCATTAATTTACTGCAATATATTTGTTGTCATGTCATTAAAGAGTAACCTTAAAACTGTTGTTTTGAAAGTTATATTCACAGAAGCATTTCAGCCTATATTTCTAAAACAAAATTTATTATTTTTTGGCAACAAATAAATTTCCTATATAATTAAAGGGTAATATGCAAATATTATAGACCAAAGGGTGGAAAGACCAGTTGCTATGACGTTCACTGACCACTAGGGGGCAGACACTCAATGCAAGAGCTGCCCCCTGGTGGTCAGTGCACTCCTACAGGGGGAGTGCTGCTCAGCCACAAGCCTGGCTGATGGCTGGCATGCGCAGCGTCAGTGGTGGGAGCCTCTCCCACCTCCATGGCAGCGCTAAGGATGTCTGACTGGTGGCTTAGGCCTGCTCCTAAGTCGCCAGTTGGACATCCCCTGAGGCTCCTGAACTGCTAAAGAGTACAGGACAGGTACAACCTCCCCCCCTCCCACACACACACACACACACACACACACACTCACACACTCCTGAGTGCATGAATGTTGTGCCCTGGGCCTCTAGTCTATCAATAATTGAATCTAAAAATCAAAATAAACAAGTAGTTTTCTCGCTTCCATTTCTTTCATTTATAACATGTTTCTTTGTCTTGTATTTTGGCTGCTTCTCTGAGTTTGTTTTTATGTATTAGTTAGAGCTGTAATGTCTCCTGAAATTCTTAGAGTGTCTTTGTGTAGTAGATGTTCTGTAGGGCCCAGTGGCTCAGCCTCCCCAGTCATGTGAGCTGGGCTCTCTAGGTGTACCCTTGTGTGGGCTTATATATAGTGATCCTTGATTGCTGTTAGTGTTACTGGGAGGACTTGACCTCCAGGCCAATTGGCTTTAAGGACTACTTGTAACCACAGTGGAAGAGCTGTTATTTAGGAGACACTCCTATGGAGCAGGACTTGCTTAGTGGGGTTTTGGTGCCTGCTGAGTCTGCCCCTTGAGTGTGTCACTTAGAGTTGTATAATGTTGTAACGTGCTATGGTTTGAAGCTGTCCACCAGGTGCTAGGGCCTGGACCACTGAACTGAGACCTCCAGAGAGGTGCAAAGTCAGCCACTATCTGGGGCACCCAGCAGGAGCTACAGAGAGATCCACAGATGGCTGCTATTTGTAGTGGGCTAGGAAGTTCCCAAGCAAGGCCCAGCTGTGAAAGCAAGGCAAGCTGATCTTAGTGCCAGGTCTTGGGGCCAGCTTTATTGAGGCCAGCTGCAGCTTTTTTGAGAGATTTTAGTAAAAAGTTTTTTCATATGAATGGACAGGCCATTCATATGAAAAAACTGCTCCAAACAGGTTGGGTGGGGCAACAAATTGGATGGGACAGGGTCTCAGAGAATCACAAGGGCTGAGCCAACAATATGAGTTATGCTGAAGGAAACTCAGATATGGCTGCCTGCTAGCTCTGTGATGGGGAGGTACCAACACAGGAACAATGATCGCTGCAAGCACCCCTATCTGGGAGAGAGCCACCCCTGAATTCCTGCCCCGATGTTAGTTAATCCAGTTCTTGCCCTAATATGTCTGGGTCTCCCAAAAGCTACCTGGTACTAGAGTTCAGAGGGATGGGGTCCAAATCAGTGTCTGTGCTGGCCCTTTAAGAGGAATACCTGTCACTCAGCCACAATCCCTGCTTGTTTTTATAGCCCAAAATTATGTCTTTCTAGCTCTGGAACCTTGAGCTGGGGGTCTAGTGTGTTGCTGGGACCTCTTGCTCCTCATGGGCGTCCTCCACAGGGATGGTCTCCCTCCTGATTAAAAAAGTGGCTCATGTTGGTGCCAGACCAGCTTGTTTTGTGCCCCTCCTACCAGTCTCGGTGTGCTTTCTTCTTAACTTCTCTAGTTGTAAGACTTCTATTCTTACAGGCAGTTCTGAATGATGGTTGTTCCATATTTTTGTTGTAGTTTTGATGTAGGAGGCAACACATAGCAGTGTTTACCTATACCATCATCTTGGTTCCTCTCTGCCCTATTTTTTTTTTTTATAATATATTTTTTTATTACATTATTTTTGTACATATACCAATGCCCCCCCTCCTGTACATACCCTCCCTCCCCAGAGTTTTGTGTCCATTGGTTGTACTTATATGCATGTATACAAGTCCTTCAGTTGATCTATTATCTCCCCCAGATCTCCCCAACCTCCCCACTGTAATTTGACAGTCTGCTTGTTGCTTTACTGTCTCTATATCTATCTTTTGGTTCTTCAGTTTATAATGTTCTTTATTATCCATAAATAAGTGAGGTCATGTGGTGTCTCTCTTTCATTGACTGGCTTGTTTCACTCAGCATTTGTTTTGTTTTTGTTTGTTTTGTTTTTTTCAATTTCCTTACTCTATATTGAATATAATCTAAACTTTTTTAGCATGGCTTTGAAGGCTCTCTGTAATTCAACTTCTGCTTCACTGGTCTCTGTTTCTGTTATTTGCCCCTTATAATTTAAACCTCACAAATAGTTAAGTACTTTAGGATACTTTTTGGCCTCTATATTAAGATTTTAACGTAATTGATACTTACTGTAGAAAATTACAAGCTTAAAAATAATCACTCATCTCACTGACCAGATTTAACTACAAATAACATAAACAAAGAGAGGCCTGGTGCACAGATGTGTGCACATTGAAAGGAAATTAATTAGAAGGTGTCCAGCAGAGAGGACTGGGCAAGATGGGCCAGGCATGCCCTGAAGCCAACCTCCTGCAGTCCCTCCCCAGCAGGTCACACCTGGAGTGATGCTGGAGCTGAAAAGGCATCTGCAGAGTGAGCAGGGGTCCCTACGGCAGGTGGGGTCCCTCGGCCTGGCCTGTGAGGATCCGGCCAAAACCGGAAGTCTGATATTCTCCAAGGGGTTCCTGAGTGTGAGAGGGCACTTGCAAAGTTGCTTTCGCACAGCAGCTCCTGTGTTGACTGTCTGCCCTCTGGTGGTCAGTATGCGTCATACCTACTGGCCAGTCGGCCGGTCACTTAACCTTTTTATATATACATACATACATACACACACACACACATACATACATACATACATACATACATACATATGGGCCCAATGCAAGAATTCGTGCACCTTGAAAGGAATTGTGGGCCGCGCAGCTGCAATGGGCACAGGGGTGGGTCTCAGCCGATCATCTGTGCTCCCGCCCAGCCCCTCCCACTGCAGCCACTGGTCTGCTGTCTGCTGGCTGCCCTGCTCCTACTGCCACCATTCTCACATGCTGACAGTGCTGGCCTCCCACGCACCCACCGATGGCACAACACCATTGGGGTCGGTGCCAGCAGTGGGTGCAAGTAGGGCCATCGCTGGCAGCAGATGCGAGAGGTGGCTGTTGGCCCCTATCATTCCTCAGGAGTAAAGGAGGTGGAGAAGTCTTGAGGGATGATCAGGCCAGCAGCCGCTGCTGGCACCTGCTGATGGCGCTGAGCAATCAAGGCCCAAGTTAGGCACTGGCAGTGGGAGCAAGCGGGGCTGTCTCTGGCAGCAGGTGCGAGCACTGGATAGGACCATGGTGCACAGGAGCAAAGAATTTTCAGTAACCGCCAGAGGTTCTCCCTGATGACAGTGAACAGCACCCCACCTTCATCTGGCGTCCCCAATCACTTGCTCAACCATCCCATCGTGGCCCACACCCTCCATGTTCCACACTCTACCACCTGCTGCCGATGCCCATCATGTTCCACGCACACCCCCTGGTGGTCAGTGCAACTCAGAGTGACCAGTTGTTTGGTTGGTTATCCCATAGTTCAGTCTATTTGCATATTAGGATATATATATATATATATATATATATATATATATACACACACACACACACACACACACACTTTTTTTCTGGTCTTCTTCCTCTAAAGATACAGTTCCACTTGTGGAGGTGTGTAGTCACATGACTTAATTAGAAATTAAGGCTGAAAAGGAATAATTAGAATTCATCTCAGGACTCCATGACTTTGCATGTACAAACCTTTTTACCTGGAAGTCTTTTCTCCATTTGCCAACCTATTTCTTACATGTCTGATTCTGGCTGAAACATAGCCATTTCCATGAAGCCTCTGAACATAACGGGCAGATTTTGGGTCCTTAGTGCACTTTGTTTTTGTCTTCATTATAGAAAACATCATGTCATTTTGTAATTATTTGAATTTTTATCTTTGAAGTGAAAATTCCTTGAGATATCTCTCTCTATATATATTTTTAAATATATTTTATTGATTTTTTACAGAGAGGAAGGGAGAGAGATAGAGAGCTAGAAACGTCGATGAGAGAGAAACATCGACCAGCTGCCCCTTGCACACCCCCTACTGGGGATGTGCCCGCAACCAATGTACATGCTCTTGACCGGAATCGAACCTGGGACCTTTCAGTCCGCAGACCGACGCTCTACCACTGAGCCAAACCGGTTTCGGCTCCTTGAGATATCTCTAGATAGGGCACAAACCTGACATAGTTGTCTGATGAAGAACTTTCAGAGACACGAGTGGTACAAGGAAATAGAGTGTTTTAAGAACAATGGTGAAATGTATTAAATATGTAATTTTTGTGGGTCGTAAGCTGCTGTGTCTTAAGTGCATATTGTAGATAGTCAAGACATTTTTTAACAAATTAATGAATGTAAAAAATAAGGGAAGTCTGGAAAGTATTCTTTTGTAAGAGCAGTTGTTCATGCATGATAGCGAGTGGACACCAATTATGGCAGAGGTAGTAGGAGGTTTTGAAATGGAAACCAGTGTAGACAACTATTTCTAGACCTTTGAATAGAAGAGGATACAAAAAATAGGGTCAGGATAATATCGGAAGGCGTCTCTCCTTGTTGGCCCCTAATATATACTATTCTATGTGAAATGTTCTTGATGGAAACTCCTTAAGCCACCTTTTCTCTGTGTAAGAATTCCTGGAAACACAGCACAGGCCCCCATTCCCAAGATGGTTGTTTCTCTGTACTTCCTCTTCACTATCCAGCTCTCTGCTGCTGACTTTCCTGGTGGCCACATCAAACCAGGCTCTCTTCTAACCCTTATCGTCTTACATCACTCTTCTTTATTTTTAACTTCTGTCTTCTATCTCCTGTGGCTTCTGTTTTTTGGACAGAAATCCTGTCCTTTTTACATTACCAGCCAGTTACTGTGCCTCTGTTTTGCCGGTACACTGACCAGTCACAGGAGAGCTGACATTTGTCCTTGAGCTGTTCTTGGATGTTGTCCTTATTCTCTCAGTTGTGCTTCAACACTAAAGTCTTGATTTGTCTTGTTCTGGGTTTGAGCTCTTCCAGAGGCCTAATGTTTTCAGAGGCTGATCTTTGGTTTGACAATGTTTATAGGAGGACGATGGCATTTAAAGAAATATTTTAAAACTATGTAACCTAAGAATGATAGGAAATATTTTCTGTTACCTAATAACGTTATTTTAGTGGTGATTCTCTGAAGTGTGTAATATTTTAAGAGGTTTCTTAAGATAGTCTAGTGAAGTAGCCTGAGAAGTATGAAACACTATCAGTCCATATATGGTCTTTGTGCAGAAACTGCCTTTGATGCTCCGTTTGACACAGTCATGCATTTCCTTAGGAGTCTTAATGTTCCAGGTCCTTTTAGTCATTGAAATTGATAACATTTGAGTTGCTTAGAAGTATGGTCTACATGGATTTATTACATGTTGCATCTTTTAGGTAGGCCTTAAAAGGTGAACTGTTAAGCATTTCACACTTTGTGTCAGTTTTCTTGGTCTTTTGGATCCAGTCACTGATATATAAGCACAACTCTAAGCTCCTGGCATAAAAAAAACAAAACAAACAAACAAAAAAACTTGGCTAGTCTGAGCACATTTGCCAAGTGGATGACTATGCATGTTTATTATTACTTTTCTCTGGGAAACTAACAGAGAAAAGGGGAGAACTGTTCACATCAGGGAAAATGCAAGTGCTCTAAGACAACTTTAAAGTACTATTATGGGAGCTATGGAAATTGCATCCTGGAGTGTAAGGTTTTGAAGATGGAGGTTTTTAAAAAATATATTTTGCGAAATAAAGGAAATTTACCAAATGAATACTTGCACACAGCTAGCAACTTATCCATAAAAGAAGAAAAGACTATAACAGTTTAAAAACAATAAATCCATAGTATCTATATTGTGCTTACAGCTGTTTGTCATCTACAGATTTCTTGGGTTACTTTATATGCTATTATTTTTGCATACTTGTTATCTTAATGTATATCTTACATCCAAAATTATTCTATAAACCTTTTGATGTTACTTCATTTTATTATTCTTATGACTCTAATAAGTCTATTAAGTTGGTACAATTAGCCATTGCCCTATTTTTGGGTAGAGGATGTATGCTCTTTCACCTCTTGTAAATATAGAGTTGGGTAAAAGTAGCTTTATAGTTGTGAATACAGAAACATAGAGTTTATTCTTATATTAGTATTTAGTAATTATTATATTTTTCCATACAAACAATTGTAAACCTATTTTCACCCTTGAGTTCTGTACTGATTGTGTATGTGCATATGTATCACCTCTTACATTTTTAATTATTTCCTTAAGATGAATTCCCAATACCTAGCTAGATTGCTAATTCAGAGGGTAGAAACATATTTTCATGACTTTTGATATAGGTTGTTAAATTATTTTTCCCCCAATTATACTAGTTTACAGAGCCATATCTGCTTTCTCTCAGTCTTCTGCATTAAGTTTTGTTAGGTTAATTTTTAGGTTAATTACTCTGTTTACCTTATATTGCTTTCATTTCTTTTTATTTGATAACTAATAAAGCTCTCCTTTGTTTTTTTTCCCTCTGTGTTTTTTTTATATGGTTGGGACAGAAATTTATGCATAATTATTTTACTGGCTGCTAGTCCAGAGCAGAAAGTAGTTAAGGGATAGGATCAGTGATCTCTGGCTATAGCTGTCTTCAACAAATTGGGAAGTATAGATTAATACAGCAAAAACTTGCTATCTCTATATATAAAAAGCTAAGTGTCTGTGTGTCTGACCAGTAGCTATGACACATACTGTCTACCGGGGGCAGATACTAAAGGCAGAAGCTGCCATGACGCGCACTGGCCATCTACACTAATAAAAGAGTAAGATGCAAATTGCCCTTACTTTCGTGACACCCACCAGCCAATCAGGAGTGAGTATGCAAATTTACCCAACAAAGATGGCAGGTTAATTTGCTCACACAGGTGCCAAGTGGCCAGGGGTGTTCCACACTGCCCCAGATGCTCTAGGCCTCTGGAAAGTGTGGGAAGTTGGAAAGGATGCTCTGACTGGAGCAAAGGTGGTGCCAGCAGCCAGGGTAAGGAAGGCCCATTCTTACACAAATCTTCGTGCATTGGGCCTCTAGCTTAAAAATAGACATCACTACGAATGTGGTGCCAACAAACCAACACTCAGCTTCCCTCAAGTGGGACACAGCCCACCACCACCCAGGAGCAACACCTTACCAAATTGCAGCCATTGCTGTCAAGACCCCATGGCAAAAAATGTAGCCCACAGCCCAGCCCAGCCAGGAAACGGTCGCTGTAGGTGCTAGGTAATAATGTCACGTAGCAGCACCTGGCTTCCTCTCCCTAGTGACTTGCCTCCTTGGAGTCTCTTCAGCCTAGAAACCCAACTTGCTTTATAACCAGGTGCAAACATTTTATAGATGAACCTAATGTTTATGAAGCATTTTCCCACACTTCATCTCATTTTATCCTCACAGAAGTCCTGTAGTAGGTAGATAGGAGACTCTGTAGAATCCTATTTTCTTTTCATTAGCAATCTGAGAATAGAGATATTAAAATATTTCTTCTAATTTCCTTTCAATGTGCATGAGTCTGTGCACCAGGACACTAGTGTATATATAATAGTTTAGGTATTCTGCTTAATATACAAAATATTATTTAATTTTTCTTTAGGTTTAAGCCTCTGTAAGACTAAAGCCTCTTTTAGGTTTCTTATGCTCCTTCCTCCCCCACCTTTTTGGAGTCTAGTTTGTAGATATAGAAATTACGGGGAATTAAATTAAATATTTTATTAACTCCATGCATAAAAGTTGATTTTCTTAAAAAAGAAATATGAAAATTGAGTCAGAACCTTGTACAGGATATTGGTCATCTCCTGAGGAAAATTAAAAGCTATTTAAAAATTGTAAGAGGATGTTGCATTCTAGATGTGCCTGTTTGATCCCTTAGGAGCCATAGGCAGTAATAGAGATCCATACTTCACAGGACAAAGAAAGTTAATAGCTTTTATAGTGTTAGAGTAGGGGTGTCGAACTCAATCAGAGAAGGGGCCAAAATCTAAAATCCAGCCTAAATCGCGGGCCGAATGGTTTACTGAACAGTCATAAACTGTCATTGTGATGGAAACGCAGCGGAGTGCAGTGATGACAGTGCGGTGCGGGCCACATTGCAAGGCCTGGTGGGACGGATTTGGCCCGCGGGCCTTGTGTTTGACACATGTGGTGTTAGAGAATACTCAACACTGTTAGTCTTTTTTGAAGTACTATCAATTAAATATATGTGAATTGAAGAAAAGTAAGAACAGATTCTGGAGATTTGTTATGAAAGTTATTTTAGTTGAAGATGAAAGATGAGGTACATGGGGAGAAAAGGTAAAATGACTGGGGTGTGGAGAAAGGTTGGAGGAAAAATGGTTGAAAGTATTATGTTAAGGCAGATAGACATGACTTATGTTTAATGTATTTTATTTTTAAAATATATTGTACATTTTATATTTCAGATGAATTTACAACTGATTTTCTGGATTGGATATATCGGTTCAGTTTGCTATGTGTTTGGCCAAGCAGGTAAATAAAAAATCATATTTGTGTTTTCATTTCGTGTCTCATATGGCTTTTTGATCAGTTAAATTCAAGAGAGATCTAAGTCAGATCTTACTGATCCACTTCAAAGTCCTGCAATCTCTCACTCAGAGTAAAGGGCAAGGCCCCCTCACCTTTGACACCCAGAAATACGGTAGGCAGGTCTGTAAGTGAAATGCTAAAATGATAGGATATTAGAGGCCCACTACACAGATTTATGTGCCAGTGGGGTCCCTTGGCCTGGTCTGTGCCCTCACACAATCTGGAACCCCTCAGGGGATATTGGATAGCTGGTTTCATACTGATCCCTGAAGGCCCAATCCAGACAGGAGGGAGCCCAATCCCCACAGGCCCAATCCGCACAGGCCCAATCCTGACAGGACTGAGCCTGATCCTGATCCTGTGCGTTGAGCATCTGTTCCTTGGAGGTCAGTGAGCATCATAGCAACTGGTTGATCAGTCGCTCGGTCGCATAAGCTTTGATATATAGAGACTAGAGACCCAGTGCATAAAATTTGTGCACTGGAGGGAAGGTGGCAGAGAGGGCTTGTCCCTCAGCTCAGCCGGCACCCTTTCCAATCTGGGACCCCTCAGGGGATGTCTGACTGCAGGTTTAGGCCTGATACTTGCGGGATCGGGCCTAAACCAGTAGTCAGACATCCCTCTCACAATCCCACAATCCGGGACTACTGGCTCCTAATCGTTCACCTACCTTTCTGCCTGATTACCCCTAAGTGCCCTTCCATGATCACCCCCTAACCGCTCCCCTAACTGCTTCTGCCTGCCAGTCGGCCTGGTTGCCCCTAAGTACTCTCCCATGATCGCCCCCTGACCGCTCCTCTGCGGGCCTGATTGATGCCTAGCTGTTCCCCTGCTGACCTGATTGCACCCAACTACTCTTCCCTGCTGGCCCAATGCCCCCCAACTGCCTTCCCCCACAGGCCTGGGTGCCTGCAACTGCCCTCTCTTGCAGGCCTGGTTGCCTCTAACTGCCTTCCCCTGCCGGCCCTGCCCTTCCCTGCAGGCCTGGTTGCCCCCAACTGCCCTCCCCTGCCAGCCATCTTGTGGTGGCCATCTTGTGGCGATGCCACCTAGGCTTTTATTAATAGGATAATACACTACTGGAAGGCACCACTTGCCAATGCTGTCAGTGCACTAAGGAATGCAGAAGGCTGTTGGACCTTGGGCATTAGCAGGGCTAACACTAAGAACTTTGTTGATTTAGTGGTGGCTCAAGGCAATTCCCTAACCTGAATAATCCTTTTATTGTTTACCAAACTTTACCTTTTATCTGCCTGTATGCATTGCTAAAGGGAAAATATGTATTCAAGTAAATAAATAGCAGACTGGGCCAGCAGTCTGTGTGTCTCTTCATGAAAGAGGCTCCATCTGGACCCCAATGGCTTCTAAATTCATATTTCTTGTATAGCATTTTCATTTGTGCATCAACCCCTCCTTCAGATCCTGAACCTCACTGTGAAGGTTGTGGCAATACACTACAGAAAAAACTTTTGAGAAGATAGTGGAGTGTTTGAGCTTAGAAAAAGCAATGACATGTAATATATTTAGAAGAAAAGAAATAAAAATATAGAATGGTAGATTATGAACTATCTATTATGATCTATAAAACTGAAACCAGAACAATTGACTAATATATGTTCCTATTATTTTATCAAAATGTTGGCATTGCTAGTAGAAGAATGGAAAATAAAGCCAAAAACGTCAAATCCTCTTAGAAACCGTGATGCGTCCACATCTAAAATAATAAAATGTCTGTTCTCCAGTTCTAAAAATATGCACTGTAGAACAATTATTTTATCTCAGGATAGGAAGGACTTACAATACAGAAAAATGAAGAAAGAAATCATAAGGGAAATATTGATAATTTTGAAATGCATAAAACCAACAACAACATAAAAATCCCAAAATATCTAAATGTCAAAACACCATCAACAGTAAGAAAATTAAAAAAGTGTTTAATTTTCTTATCATGTGTAGAGATCCAATAAAAACATGAACATAATAGAAAAATTTGCAAAAGATAGAAAATTTACAAAAGATATATGGTGAGTAAATATATGAAAAAATTAGAGACCTTAAGTAATTGACAATTGAATTGATATTCTAATTTATCCTATTAGTGAGTAAAAAAATTGTGTTAGTAATGTTGAAATATTTATATTAATTACTTAATGCATTAATTAAATGCCAGTTAATGAAATGGTATTTGTATATTGATTGTGAGAATATTAATTCTGGGTACAAATTAGTATGTATCAAGGATTTTAAAGCCATTAATATTCTTTAACTCAGTATTTTTAAAAAATCTATGATAAAAAAATAGTTTTATAAGAATGGGATCATCTGAGTGGGTGCATCTATGTGTACGTATGTGTGCGTATGTGTTTCAAGGGTTTGTGTGTGCATGTGAGCAAGCATGTATGAATAAGTTTGTTCACTAAATAGGGTGCAATATAGTGAAATATGCAATTATTAAAGCCATCATTTTAAATAATTTATAATGATACTTTTAGGCTAATACAGTGGTCGGCAAACTCATTAGTCAACAGAGCCAAATATCAATAGCACAAGGATTAAAATTTCTTTTGAGAGTGAAATTTTTTAAACTTACTCTAACGCCACTTTTTCAAAATAGACTTGCCCAGGCAGTAGTATTTTGTGCAAGAGCCACACTCAAGGGGCCAAAGAGCCGAATGTGGCTTTCGAGTCGCAATTTGCCGACCATGGGGCTAGTATAAGAAGTAGTACACAAAATGTATGTCCTTAATTTCATTTATATAATGTGTGTGTGTGTGTGTGTGTGTGTGTGTGTGTGTGTGTATATATATATTTATTATGATTCTTGATATATATATATATATATTTTTTTTTTTTTTTTAACCTATTTATATGAAAAAAGACTAGAAGGATTATATAGTAGTTCTATCTTATGAACACATTGTGGGTAATTTTTAGTTTTTTTTCTTAATGTTTTTATGTATTTTTAAAGTTTTCTATATTGAGCGTAATCTGAAAAGACACATTGGAGACAGTCCATGTCAGTGTTTATCACATGAAAGGCATGCTGATATAAATTTATATTAAAGATTTATAAAACAAACTTTGAACACAGAGCCTGATAAATCATGTGATTTTGGCTTGGATGAATATGAACTTTTCAAATATTTAACACTAGAGACTAGATAGATCTGGAATTATGCCTTTGACCAAAAAAAGGATAAACGTGCATGGTACATGAAATTCGTGTACGGGGCGGGGGGGATGAGGGGGGGAGGGTGTGTCCCTCAACTAGCCTGCACAGCTCTGATCTGGAACTCCTCAAAGGATGTCCAACTGCCCGTTTAGGCCTGATACCACATTCCTCTCACAGTCCAGGACTGCTGGCTCCCAACCATTCCCATGCCTGCCTGCCTGATTGCGCCTAAGTGCTTCTGCCTGCCAGCCTGATCGACGCCTAACTGCTCCCCTACGGGCCCAATTGCCCCTAACTGCCCTCCCCTGATGACTGTCGCCCCTAACTGCTCTCCCTGCTGGCCTGGTCACCCCCAATTGTCCTCCCTTGCCAGTCCAGTCACTCCTAACTGCTGTCACCTCCTGGTCTGGTTGTTCCCTACTATCCTCCCCTACAGGCCTTGTCCCTCTTAACTGCCCCCCTCTGCTGGCCTGATCACCCACAACTGTCCTCCCCTGCTGACCATCTTGTGGCAGCCATCTTATATGTTGGAATGATGGTCAATTTGCATATTATTGCTTTATAGGATAATAAAAAGGGAAAACTGCTGGATGCTTATAGGTTTTGGCGATATAACTTAAATGAAGTATGCTTTGCGCATTTATAAGAAAACTGACAATTATGACCATTCAACCTGATAGATCTGGAATTATGCCTTTGATAAAAAGGATAAATATGCATTAATAATTGTAGGTAGTCCTTGCTATAGAAGACAAGAAAGATAACTGTCTTTTTATGGCTTTGTGTTTAGGTAATCTAGAATCACTACTCTTTGGGGCCTTTTTGGGGCAGGTCTAGATCATAGTATTCAAATTTAGTGTTCATATATATATAATTCATCATCGTAATCCTAGTTTTTTATTATTTTCTCTCTTGACACATCAAATAAAGTGGTCTATTCTTTTTTTCCCTGACAGATGAAAATAGATGTTTAAAAGCAAATGCCAAATCATGTGGAGAATGTATACAAGCAGGGCCAAATTGTGGATGGTGTACAAATTCAGTAAGTAAGACAACACAAATTTTTTCTATTTATTCTCTAGTCATGTAGTATTACACACAACTGTATCCTTGGAAAAGCTCGATGTGAATTTTCATTTAAATCAATGTGTGTGTACAAATGTACATGTTAATTGAAAACTTGAAGTATGGGTGGTTCAAATTGAGAATTGCTTTAAGCCTCAAATAAATAACAAAGTTTGAAGACTTATTAATTAGCATTTCAACATTAATATTTTAAAAATCATTTTATATATATAGCCCACCTTTGTGGAATGTATTATATTTCTATTGGATATCTGCCCCCCAACTCTAGCTATTTAATTTGACTATTTTAGGATTTTCCCTTTTATAGATGGGAGAGGTATAAATTACCATTTCTAATTATATTTGATTAAACTAATATAGAATTGATTTACATCTGAATTGATTTGTCAACTATTGAAGTTAGAGTTTAAATTTTATTCACTTTTGTCATCTCTATATATTGCTTAACATGGAACCTTCCACAATAGTTTACTGAAAGAACAGACAAACCAACGAAAGAATGAATGGATTAGAACAGGAATTGAAGGAAAGTCTTTTTGAAGATGTATAATTAATTCACAGTGAATATCAGAAGGTCAAAACTTATTTGTTTTTATTCAGTCATTTGACCTCCACATTTCAAGTACCCATTTTATAGACATATCTGGTCAAATTTGCTTTGACCATCTGAAAGAAAAAAATGAAAGGTTTTTGTTTTGTTATTTCAAAATGTTTCTAATGGTTACTTTCTGTTTTCCTAAAAATAGTATTCTGGAATTAACTTGGAGACAATGGAGGAAATAGAGAGTGCTGAACTTAATTGCAGTTTCACTTAAAAGGTTCTAAATGAGTGGTAACTACTATCATCCACAGTATCCATTTTATTAAGGTTAATAGAGACCCAGTGCACAAAATTCATGCACGGTGCAAGGAGGGGAGGTTCTCTCAGCCTAGCCTGCACTCTCTAATCCGAGACTCTTTGGGGGATGTCCGACTGCTGGCTTAGGGATCAGGCCTAAACTGGCAATTGGACATCCCTCTCACAATCTGGAATCACTGGTTCCTAACCTTTCACCTGCCTGCCTGATCACCCCCAATTGCACCCTGCTGGCCTAATTGCCCCTAACTGTCCCCCTTGCCAGCCTGGTTGGCCCCAAATTCCCCCCCCCCTCCCCCATGTTGGCCTGGTTGCCCCTCACTGCCCCCCTGCCAGCCTAGTCATCCCATGCAGCCTGCTGTTCGGTCCTTGCATGAGGGTGTCCCAGCTAATTTGTATATTACCCTTTTATTAGTATAGATTATTAGTATAGATAGTTTTTCTGGAGTTGACAGTTATCCTACCCTAGCTAAGTAGGTTAGCTTTTTACCTTTGTAGCATAATTCTTAAGTTATTAAGGCTATTTTGGAATATGTTGAATGACTTTATCTATATGTTATGATTTCTGGATTGGCTAATATTTAGAAAGTATAATAATGTACTAGGTGTACTAGGTAGTATTTACTAAAGTTTGATAATATATAAAAACAGTGTAATTTTGAACCATCTGATCCATGGCATTTTTTTTTTTTAAGTTTTTCTAATTATTTAAATGTTCTCATTTAGGCTTATGTTTCCCTTTAAAAACAACTGATCAAAACCAGTTTATTTTTTGTATTTAAATGTTCTAACTATATACAACACCATAAAATTGGTAGATCATAGAATACCATATCAAAGTGAATATAAGTGACCCCAAAAGAAAGGCATTCTCTTATTTTCCCAATGATAAGATTTAAAATTTTTTTACTTACTAAATATATAATTTTTAGGGATATATGTCAAATGTCTATTATAATAATTGATTTAGTTATATGTACACATTTAAAAATCATACATACATACACTCACATTGTTTTATCCCTCCCTCACATTTCATGAAAACATGTTATTCAAAACCTTTTATATATATCTTAAAAGCAGTGTTTTTGTTTTTATTAAGGTACTTTGGTCATCTGATACAATTTTTATTTCCATCTAAGCTGTTGATGTATAGCACATTCTAAAATCATGTTGCTACTGGAAATTTACCACAAGCCACAAGTACCATTTACATACAATTATGATCTTTTCTATTTTTACAATTTACCCAGTGGAAATATATTTATAACCTTTGTCATATAATCACTTACTGTATTGTTTACAGTAATATTTAATACTTAAAATTGTTTTAAATCTCTAACAATACTAAATTTGTGCTAAATTTCTTCTTTTTGTTTAAAATGACATCATTAATCAAGAGGCTTTCAGGATAACATGTTTTCTACAGTATATTGTTGAAGGTTATTATGGTGGATAAAGCTACATAATATGAGAGGTTTCTAAGGAATTTTCTTAAGGAAAAATATTTGCTATTTGGTTGTATTTACATTATTAATGGATGTTAACCATGTTAATTAGTGATTTCACTAAATAAATTTTTTGATACTTGAATTTGAAGGTGGCGTAGTTAAAATGTATACTTAGATCAATCCTAAGTATTATAAAATAATATATTACTAGCAATATATTAGTAAAAACATAATTACCCTCCAGGGAAACATAACACAGAATGAAAGCCTAATATGTTAAGTGTCCAGTTGTCTGGTGAGCTGTTCAACCAATCAAAGCATTATATGCTAATGATATGCTAAGGCTGCTCAACTGCTCGCTCTGAGGTGCCCTGACCATCAGGGGACAGACACTCCAACTGGTAGGTTAGCATGCTCTGCTGGTTGGACATGCCCTGGAGCCCGCCCATATCTTTCACTGGCTCGTCAGATTTCCTCCCATGTCTCTCTCTGACCCCGTAGGAGATACCAGAAAGCTGATTTCAGCTGGATTCCACAGGCCAGGCTGGGGGACCCTACTGGTGTATGAATTCATGCACCAGGCCTCTAGTTTTGTTTATAAATAAGAGCACTTATGGATTAGACAAAGGAAACATTTTGTTTAAAAACTAGGAATTAAGTACATTCGTTATGTCACTTGATTTGTGCAATTTGATTGTGTTATTTGCAGTTAAGTGAAAGATTTGACCATTATACTTTTTATTTATACCTATATTTTATTAAATGTCACTTAGACATTTTTACAAGAAGGAATGCCTACTTCTGCACGATGTGATGATTTAGAAGCCTTAAAAAAGAAGGGTTGTCATCCAGATGATATAGAAAATCCCAGAGGTTCCAAAGATATAAAGAAAAATAAAAATGTAACCAACCGTAGCAAAGGAACTGCAGAGAAGCTCAAACCAGAAGATATCACACAGATCCAACCACAGCAGTTGGTTTTGCAATTACGATCAGGTAAGACATTTAATTCTGTGATACCTTTGTTTCTACTTGAGCTTTTTTCAACTTTATATAATCCTCATCAGTTTCTGTTGAGGGTTCATTTTCATATGTGGACTGGCTCTCAAGTAGAAATGTGGAATGCATTACATTTTAGACATGTTTCTCCAGACATAAAAATTTGTACTACATAATTGAAATAATAATAAATATTGCCTAATGTTCAAAGTAAATTATTAAAGATTAAGAAGGTAATAGATGTAATGGGTTTTAAAAATAAGTGTTCATATATGCAGACAACATTTTAGCCTATATTTTTCCTTTGTATATGTTTAATATTGTTAAATTATTAAGGTTTTTATCAGAATCTATAGCAATTTCGAATCTTAACCACAACAAAACACAAGCCCTCTTTCTGCTAATTCCAAGGTCTATCCCCTTTCTCTCAAAAGAGTAGTGCACATTACTTTTGTCCCTTATTTCCACTCCCATTTACTCTTCATTCTGGTGCAGTCAGGCTTCTGCCTCTTAGCCTGTTCTGGCAAAGCTCTACCATCACCTTGAACCACTAAGTCTAATGTACCTTTGTTGGGGGGCCTTTTCTTTTTAACTTTTCTGTACCAAGTGATACCTTTGAGCTCTTTCTCTTGACTTCTAATATATTACTCCTAAACACTTTTTTGAGTGTGTCTTTTTGTCTTCCTTTCTCTTTGCATTCCTCCTAGTTGTAGGCTTTCCTTTTATGGCTTTAAAACCATTTGTATATTGTCATACAGAGTTTTCTCTTAAGCTTCAAACCCATTTATTGAACTATGTACTAGAAATTTATATAGAAATAATCTACAAGGTAGTTGTTATTAATCCTTACTTGAGGATATTTTTCATTGATTTTTAGAGAGAGTGGAAGAGAAGGGGAGAGAAAGAAAGAGAAACATTGATATGAAAGAAACACATTGATTGGTTGCCTCCCACATGTGGATTGAGCCTGCAACCTCAGTATGTGCCCTTGACCAGAATTGAAAACCAAGACCCTTCAGTCTGCAGGTCGATGCTCTATCCACTGAACCAAGCTGGCTAGGACTACAAGTTAAATTTTTATGGTTCTTTTTCACCCAATCCTTCTCTTTCTCACGTTATTTTCTTTTTTATAAATATATTTTATTGACTTTTTACAGAGAGGAAGAGAGAGGGATAGAGAGTTTGAAACATCCATGAGAGAGAATCATAGATCAGCTGCCTCTTGCACACCCCTTCCTGGGGATGTGCCCGCAATCAAGGTACATGCCCTTGACAGGAATCGAACCTGGGACCTTTCAGTCCTCAGGCCGACGCTCTATCCACTGAGCCAAACCGGTTTCGGCCTCTCACATATTTTCTAAGTGAATTATACCTAACACTTCTTACTCATCTCTCTTCTCCTTCCTCATTGTTACCATTCAGACTCATTGTTTTCGATTTTTGCTATAGTTTCTTAACAAGTTTCTTTGTCTCTGTAATTTTTAAAACTTTTTACCAGGTTTTCTAAAGTAAAAAAACAGATTATGTTATTTGCATATAGAAGGATTTCATTAAACAGAGAACAATCTTGATTTACAACTTCAAACTCTAAAAAGTCAGGTGTACCCTGTAATGTGCCCTTCTCACCCACCCGTTTCATTTATGTTTTTTCATCTACTTGTTTTTCTCTGTGCTAGTAATAAATTAACCATTTTTGTCTGTTTCACCCACTATGGATTTGGGATGTTGTCTTTTTCATCTTGTATCCCTAGGCTCTGGTATTGTAAGTATTTGAATGAAATTGAATACACACCCATTGTATTATGTATAGAATTTTGTGAAAAATATAACAATAATACATTTCATTTTATGGTGTTTACCTTGCAAATACAGGCTGTTTGGTTTTCTTCATTGCTTTTTTCATCTTCTAATATTTGTTTAATTAGGGGAGCCTCAAACATTTTCATTAAAATTCAAGAGAGCTGAAGACTATCCCATTGATCTCTACTACCTAATGGACCTTTCTTACTCTATGAAAGATGACTTGGAGAATGTAAAAAGTCTTGGAACAGATCTGATGAATGAAATGAAGAGGATTACTTCGGACTTTCGAATAGGTGGGAATAGTGAAAAAAATATGTTTTTCAATTGTATAAATCTTGGCAGTTTTGTTCTTCACCACTTATGAGATAAATAAGGTCAGGTTTTAACCTTTTCTTTCAGAGAACTGATAATTTTTGTCACACATCTAATAATTTTTATTTTTCCTTATTCCTCTGTTATCTATTCTACTGTGTTATTTGACACAGATTATAGTTGTACTTCATATCCACTGGGTATTGGTTCCAGGACTCATGCTGATACCAAAACCCAAGGATGCTCAAGTCCCTTATATAAAGAACTAGAAGCCTGGCTGCCAATTGGAGTCAACTCGCCCAGTCCCAATTGAGGCCTGCTGGCCAGGGGAGAGGCCGAGGGAAGTTGGCTAGCTGAGGATGGGAGGGACAAAAGGAGGTTGGCTAGCTGGGGGTGGGAGGGACTGAGGGAGGTTCTGATTTGGAGGGGCCACAGAGGTTGGCAAGCCAGGGGAGGAGCCGTGGGAGGTTGGCTGTGGGAGTGCACTGATCACCAGGGGGCAGCTCCTGTATTGAGCGTCTGCCCTCTGGTGGTCAGTGCACGTCATAACAACTGGTTGACCGGTTCTGATTGTCCAGTCATTGCAGTCGTTCTGTCCTAATGGTCTCTTAGGGGTGTGTGTGTGTGTGTGTGTGTGTGTGTGTGTGTGTGTAAATGGTATTTTCGTTTAGGTAACAGCAGGAACTGCCTACTCCTCACCTTATTCATATGGATTCATCATAGTGCTCGATGCATGGCAAATTCAAATGTTTGCTTTTTGTAATGTTCTGAGATTTTTAAAAAATATTTTTGATCTGCATTTGGTTGAACTGCAGATGCAAGAATCATGGATGTGGTTGGCTGATATTCTACCAGGTTGATAATGAAATGCATGCTTGTGTTCAGGAATTTAGTCACTCATTTGTTGATTTATTTTATAAACATGTTGAGTATTCAGGTTCTATTTCATTACTAATTAATATGATTGCACCAGCCAGTATAGCCTACTAGCTCTTGAGACCTGAATTTTTCATATTATAATGATCTCCTTTGAAACATTATTATTAAAATCTTATTATTTTTTGTAAGGAAAAAGGTTGACTTACATGTGGTAACATTCCTGATTTTTTTTTTAATGCAAATTTATCCATTCACCTATCCATCCATTTCTCTTTATGCATTTTTCCTACACAGGGTTTGGCTCATTTGTGGAGAAAACTGTTATGCCTTACATTAGTACAACACCAGCAAAGCTCAAGAACCCTTGCACGAGTGAACAGAACTGCACCAGCCCATTTAGTTACAAAAATGTGCTCAGTCTTACTGATAAAGGGGGAGTATTTAATGATCTTGTTGGTAAACAGCGCATATCTGGAAATTTGGATTCTCCAGAAGGTGGTTTTGATGCAATCATGCAAGTTGCAGTTTGTGGGGTAAGTGTATTCATTTTCTACAAAGGTACATTATTTGTTTGAATTTTAGTGTGTTTTACTATCAGTTAATGGAAAAAATTATCTTTATTACCATATCATAGTTAGTTACAGAATTTAGTCAGTTAAATTCCCTCTAACCATAAGTGTTTTATATAAGCATATGTAATCATGTTTCTATTTGACCTAGGCACTTAGTTCATTTATACAGGGTTTTAAAAATCCAGTATGCTTACCATTTGAAACAGTTGGACACTTCAGTTGGTGTTCTAGGTTTTTAGAAGAGACCCAGGTATCGAATTGAGGTCATCTGAGGTATCACAGTAGCATTAAAAGTGCTCAAGTGGAGCAGTGTCTCAGGTGTCATTTTCCTTTGATCAATTTTCTTCTGCTTATCATCTTTAAAATAGGCCTTTCCCTAGCCCTGGCTGGTGTGGCTTAGTTTGCCGAGTGTTTTCTCATGTACCAAAATGTTGCAGTTAAATTCCCTATAGGGCACATACCCAGCTTGCAGGTTCTATCTTCAGTCGAAGCATGTATGGGAGATAACCAATTGATGTTTCTCTCTCACACTAATCTTTCTCCTAATTTGTAAACTGAGAACATAATATTTTAAGAATAATATTTATAATTTTAAAAAATATATATTTTTATTGATTTCAGAGAGGAAGGGAGAGAGAGAGAAACATCAATGATGAGAGAGAATCATTGATTGGATGTCTCGGGGATGTGCCCCTGACTAGAGTTGAACCTGGGAACCTTTAGTCCGCAGGCCAACGCTCCAGCCATTGAGGCAAACCAGCTAGAGCTGTCATTTTAATGATAAGATTTTCAGTAGTAGCATTAAACTAGTGATTAGAATTTTATGATTAATTTACTAGCCGTAGATTTTGGGATGAGCTTATAGTGAGGTAGTTGAAGCTGAAATTAGAAAATATTTTGAGGTAGATAATGTAACACTATAGTAGAGTGATTAAGAGAGCAGTCTTTCCACATGTGTCAAACACAAGGCCCGCGGGCCAAATTCGTCCCGCCAGGCTTTGCAATGTGGCCCGCACCGCGCTGTCATCACTGCACTCCCCTGCGTTTCCATCACAATGACAGTTTATGACTGTTCAGTAAACCATTCGATTTAGGCTGGATTTTAGATTTTGGCCCCTTCTCTGATTGAGTTCGACACCCCTACAAGTTTAGACTATTAGAGCATAACTTCAAATTTTTCCATCACCACTTATCTCAGGCAATTTACTTAGCCATTCTAGCTGGTTATTTCCTTTTCCTTAGGGATAATAATAGATATACCTAATTAGGCATATTATGAATTTTAAATATAGTAATCCATCTAAAGTGCCACTATGCACTCAGCAGATATTAACTAATATATTATTGTTACTTTTGACTTCTCTCTTGGTAGTTGCAATTTAAAGGTAGCCTGCTTTTAAAGGGAAAGAAAGAGTAATTTAGGTAGTGCCTAGCCTGACACCTCTTTTCTTTCCAGCCATTCATTGTGATCCTGTTAGCAGCTCACTGGTGAGAGAGAGCATTCTCTGGGCTACCTGACTGTGCTTCAGTTTGTGGGATTAAAGCAAGCCATAAAATCCGTGGCCACTATTGTTTTTCTGATTTTTTTGCTGAGAGTAACTGTTCATTCACTTTAGATGCGAAAGAGACATATTAATTTGTTACACTGAGTTGCCAGCATTAAAAAACTTAATTTCTGCCTTCAAGGAATTTAGTCTTATGAGGACGTAAACAGATGTATTGAGTAAATTTAGACAAACATAATTACAAAATTACTGAGAGAGAAAAGGATTTTATGACTACCTTAAATTCTTTGTTGAATAAGGTGGAGAATAAAATAAACGAACAAGTAAATAGTACTGATGTGTTATAATGATGGAATTAAGCAGGGCAAGTCTTTGGAGAAGATTATTTTTTCTGTGTTTAAAAATGGAGGGCCTATAAAGGATATATATGCTGTAGAAGATAGAGCAAGGATAGAGGATGATGGAAGGGAACAAGACAGCATCAGAAAGGTAAAGTAAAGACAAGGCTGAGCCCGACTGGCAGGGCTCAGTAAGTAAGCATCAACCTATGAACCAGCCCAGTTTGCCAGCTCAATCCCCAGTGGGGGAAGGGAGGGGAGTGATGCAGGAGGCAGACAATCAGTGTTTCTCTCTCATCATTAATGTATTAATGTTTCGATTTTTTTTCCTCTTTCCCTTCCTCTCTGAAGTGTGTGTGTGTGTGTGTGTGTGTGTGTGTGTGTGTGTCTATTTTTTTAAGCACAGGCAGAGACATTTTTATTTACCTAGCAAATATATGATGTGAAGCATGTACTGTATACTAACCACTGTGTAGCTGCTACAGTGGAGAAGATAAGCAAAACCTGATGTGGTCCCTGCCACACACAGAATTAGTTTGTTTACCTCCTAGTGGGAATAAGACATTTATTTTAAAAGATAACAGTTTTTAAAACAGCTAAACCAGGCAAGATAGAGTTTTACAGTGGAATAGAGGAGTTTTATTCAATGGGTTCTCTGTATTTATCACAAGAACTAGTGGCTCAGTGCACAAAATTCATGCACATTAAAAGGGGATTAATTAGAGGAAATATTTTAATATTGCTATTTGCCCTTTCTCTATAATAGAAGTGTCAGAGATAAAAGAAAATTAGTAAAATGTATATGAAAATCTTCCTCCTGTCAGAATCTGGGACCTGCTGTGGACCCTGCCCACCCTTGGCACCTCAGAATCACACGGGACCCAGCCCCAGCCAGCCCCATCTCCACTTGGCAAGATCGAGACCTGGCTGGCTCCACCCCTGTCAAGCCCTGCAACCTCAAGTGCTCTGGCACATGCTGGGCGAGGGACACAGGCTGAGGTCCCCCAGCCTAGAACCAGTGCGGGGGGCGCACCTTGAGGTCTCCCGTCAAGCCCTGCCAGGCTGGGGGCATGGCCTGAGGTTCCCTCATCAAGCCCCGCTGGGCCGGGAGTATGGCCTGAGGTCCCCTGCCAAGCCCTGTCAGGTGGGGGGTGGGGGGATCCTGGCCTGAAGTCCCCCAACCCAGCGCCAGGGCAGGGCACGCAGCCTCAGATCCCCTGGTCTGATGCCAGGCGGGAGGCGCAACCTCAAGTCCCCCAGCTTGCAGTCCCCCATCAAGCCCTGCTGAGCAGGGGGCACAGGCTCAGGTCCCTTCTGATGGCTCCTTAAGGCTGGTTATGGGGACTCGGCCTCTGCCATACAGCCATCTTGTGTTATGGAAACCCTATCTCTGCTGTGGGTGCCACCATCTTTGTGATTAATAAAGAGGGAATATGCAAATTGACCATCAAACCATCACAAAGATGGTGGCACCCACAGCAGAGATAGGGTTTCCATAACACAAGATGGCTGTATGGCAGCGGCCGAGTCCCCATAACCTGGTGCACAAAATTCATGCATATTAAAAGGGGATTAATTAGAGGAAATATTTTAATATTGCTATTTGCCCTTTCTCTATAATAGTAGTGTCAGAGATGAAAGAAAATTAGTGAAATGTATATGAAAATCTTCCTCCTGTCAGAGTCTGGGGCATGCCATGGAACCACAGTCAAGTCACCACCCACCCACATGTGCCTTGAAATTGCACAAGACCCAAACCCGGCCGGCCCCACCTCCATTGGGCCAGATCCAGACCCAGTGTTGGGGTGGGGGGTGTGGCCTAGGGTCATCTGTCAAGCCCTGCTTGGTGTGAGGCTCAGCCTCGGATTCCCTGCCTGGCCCAATGCCAGGAAGCCTCAGGTCCTTGCTGATGGCTCCTTAAAGCTCGTTATGGGAATTCAGACTCTGCTGTGGGTGCAGCCATCTTGTATTATGGGATCCCTGCTTCTGCTGTGAGCGCATCCATCTTGTGTTATGAAATTCCTGCCTCCACTGTGGGTGCAGCCATTTTATGGTGTGATTGTCAATTTGCATATTCCCTCTTTATTAGAATGGTTTTAGCATTGTGCAAAGAGAAGGTAAAGAAAATACAGAATAAGCTTAAAAATACAATGGCAGTATATATGAATTATTGTGAGTAGTATTTTGAATTTTAATCCTTTTCTTTTTAAGTCATTGATTGGCTGGAGAAATGTTACACGACTGCTGGTATTTTCTACGGATGCTGGGTTTCACTTTGCTGGAGATGGGAAACTTGGTGGCATTGTTTTACCAAATGATGGACAGTGTCACCTGGAAAATGATATGTACACAATGAGCCATTATTATGTAAGTGCTTAATTCCTTACACATTGAGTGGAATCATGTTGATTTTAGTGTTTAATACTAAGAGAAGAGTGGGTGACAGGCTTGTGGGTTTTTCAGAGTGTTAACAGAAGAAACATTCAAACCTGTGGATAATTTTTGTGAATTTTATTTGGGCCAAACTGTCAACAATTGATAGGAAGCCAAGTCTCAACAGATTGAGATTATGCTCTGGAGAATGGCAGTTTTGTACCTTATTTTAAGCATTACAGTCAAAAGAGGAGATTTAAGTAGGTTACATGAAATCCATTGGTGATAGATTAGGGAAGTGGGAGAAAGCAAGCAGGAAACCTCTGGGATTGGATAAAAGGTAAAATGATAGACTCACACTTCTTTTACTTACGTGGATATAGAATAGTTAATAGTCAACACTTAACGCAATAACATTGAGGGGATTTGTGGTCTCCACAGAGCAGTACCTATTGCTTTGAGGGGTCCAGAAAAAGGAAAATTACTTAGACATTCCAAAGATATGTTATCATAGATGAAAAAAGACAATAGGCTCAGTTAAGGTAAAGATTGACCTTTGTCAGAGAAGATACCGCCTAGGACATGACTACCCGCCATAAACTGCTTGTAATTAAAAGGCTTTAATTTCAGACATCCTAGGTGGTTACGGTACTTTAGGTCTCTGAGTTTGTAAGGCCACCATGTAGGCCTCCCCTAAACTTGTCAGGTTTACTATGTGGTCTCTCTATGTCCATAAGGGTTTGGATTTTGTTATTTGGTAATTATGAGTCCTGACCTAATATGCAGGAAAGCTATTATAGTATTGCTGTTTCTATAGATGTGGCTTTGTGCTTGCTTACTTGCACTTAGAGAAGGGTCTCAGTAGGGTGAAGAGAGCTACTTAGACACATTTACTTCATGCCTGGACAATGGCTGCTTCTCTTTTCACTTGTATGCATCATTTGTTAGCAAATTTGATATTATTTATAAACAAACAATATAGTCTTAATATTCCTTATCTTATTTACATGTGAGTTTTACGAATGGGTACCCTGCTCTTGTTAAAAATAAAGATTGGCCAATTACTTAGTCTGGAAAAAATTTAAACGTTGGTGAATCTTGGTCTTTTTCTTAAGTGACAGATAATACAATCCTTAATTACTGGAAATTCCTTAGTTTATTTGTTCTGGCATTTAATATTCATAGATAATATTGCTTTATAAAACCTTTTTATTATGGAAATTTTAATTCATACATAAATAGAAAAGAGTAGAAACACATGACACCATCCACTTCAACACACTGCTTGTGTTATTTCAAGCCATCTTCTGTGAGTGATCCAGTTATATATGCAATTTGATTTTCAAAAATGACTTAAAAATGTATTGATTGGTTGTAATTACATATTAAATTTTATTTAATTTCTTAGGATTATCCTTCCATTGCTCACCTTGTCCAGAAATTAAGTGAAAATAACATTCAGACGATTTTTGCAGTTACTGAAGAATTTCAGCCTGTTTACAAGGTAAATATATATGTGAGATTAAAAGAACATCAAACTTCTAGAACAGGTTATTTAGGCACTGGTATTTAAAATTAAGTATTCAGTACTAACTTATCTATTGAATTGCTATATTTGCATTTTATATGCTTATCTTTTAATTGCAGGAACTGAAAAATTTGATTCCTAAGTCAGCAGTAGGAACATTATCTGCAAATTCCAGCAATGTAATTCAGTTGATCATTGATGCATACAATGTAAGTACATTTTAAATACAGTCTATTTGAACAGTACCCTGTTGAGAGGACTGTGCTTAAAGAAATAAAACTCCCTTCTTACACAATATAGCAAAACCAGAGGACAACATAAAATTCAAATTCTGTATATCTGGAGGAAAATCTCACATTCTCTTAAAAAAGTATTACCCTATATAATAAAGAGGTAATATGCAAGTTGACCATCACTCCAACACGCAAGATGGCCACCCCATGTAAACATCATAAGATGGTCACCACAAGATGTCTGGGAGGGTAGGGCAGTTGGGGCCAATCAGGCCTGCAGGGGAGGGCATTTGGGGGAGATCAGGCCTGCAGGGGAGGGCAGTTGGGGGCAACCAGGTTGGCAAGGAAGGACAGTTAGGGGCAACTAGGCTGGCAAGGGAAGTCAGTTAGGGGTGACCAGGAAAGTAATGGAGGGCATTTGAGGGCGACCAGCTTGCAGAAAAGGGCAGTTAGGGGTGACCAGGCCAGCAGGGGGTACAGTTTAGGGCCATCAGGCTGGCAGGTGAGCAGTTAGGTGTCGATCAGGCTGGCAGCAGTGTGGTTAGGGGGGTGATCAGGCTGGCAGGCAGACGCCATTAGGGGCAATCAGGAAGGTAGGCAGGTGAGTGGTTGGGAGCCAGCAGTCCTGGATTGTAGAAGGGATGTCTGATTGCCCATTTAGGTCTGATCCCACTGGACATTCCCTGAGGAGCCCCAGATTGGAGAGGGTGCAGGCTGGGCTGGGAAACCAGCCCACTCCCCCTGCACCCCATGAGCAAATTTTGTTCACCGGGCCTCCAAATCCTTTCTAATAAAGAAGTAATATGCAAATTGACCGTCACTTCAATACACCAGATGGCTGGCAGTTGTGGGCAATCAGGTCAGCAGGGGTGGGCAGTTGGTGGTGATCAGGCCTGCAGGGGAGGACAGTTAAGGGGTGACCAGACTGGCAGGGGAGGGCATTTTGGGGAACCAGGTCTGTAGGCAAGGGCAGTTGAGGGAGCCTGGACTGGCAGGGGTGGGCAGTTAAGGGTGACCAGGACAGCAGGGAAGGGAAGTTAAGGGTGACCAGGCAGGCAGGGGAGGGCAGTTGGGGGCTACTGGGCTGGCAGGGGTGGGCTGTTGGGGCTTACCGGGCCAGCGGGGGAGGGCAGTTGGTAGCAATGGGGCCAGCAGGGGAACAGTTAGGCATCGATCAGGCTGGCAGGGGAGTAGTTAGGGGATGATCAGGCTGGCAGGCAGAAGCAGTTAGGGGCAATCAGATAGGTGAGCCAGTTGGGAGCCAGCAGTCCTGGATTGTGAGAGGCATATCCGACTGCTAGTTTAGGCCCAGATTGTAGATGGTGCAGGCTAGGCTAAGGGACACCCCCTCCCCTCTAGTGCATGAATTTTGTACACTAGGCTTCTAGTCCTATATAATAAAAGGCTAATATCCAAAATAGACTGAATGGCGTAACAACCAGTTGCTATGATGCACACTGACTACCTGGGGGCAGACACTCAATGCAAGAGCTGCCCCTAGTGGTCAATGTGTTCCCACAGGGAGAGCGCAGTACAGCCGGAAGCCTGTCTCAGGGACATCCTCCAAGGGCCCCTAGACTGTGAGAGGATGCAGGCTGGCCTGAGGGACCCTCCCCTCCCCTCCCCAGTATATACTTGTCATGCACTGAGCCTCTAGTTATTTATATAGTCTAAACAAAGCAAAAATATAATAATATGATGAAGGCATGTGGTGAAAATGTCTTAAGTAAATAATGAATGTCGTTAAGTAAATAATCTTATTGGAAAGCAAATGGGAAATATAACTCACATTTAGATTTATAGGATTGCCTCAGTCTTCTTTTTCCTTCCCAAGAATCCTTTATAGGTTTACCTATTTTGATGCATTGTATTTTTGCCAATTTTTTTCTTGCCATATATTTAAGCAATATAGTTTTCTATTCTCAAGATGTGCATGTACTATAAAATATATGTAAAAACTTAAATATATATGACAACTATTTTAAAGGATTTATAAGATTTTTCCCCCCACACACATGGGAGGATGTTATATTGAAATTAAAAAGGAATTCTTTGCTTTGTCTATAGCTTAATCAGAGTACCTTTAGTGATACTCATTAAGTATTGGTTACAAATGCCTTCAGATTACTTAAAGTGATTAATAATCAATACTTAATGATCATTTAAATAATCTGAAGGCATTTGTAACATTATGGTAACCATTGTGTGCTATATACATTATCTCCTTTCCTTGACAAGTTGAATTTTAGGTATTTTTAAAATATATATTTTTAGTTCATGTCAGGGGTTCCGAAAATGTTTTAGGATGACCTACTCAAAAAGAGAGGTTTTTACAAACATTTTCAAGATTCTAGTTGTTTCATGTCTATAGTTCACCTTAATAGCATAAATTCCCATCCTTGCAGGACTGTGTACAAGCTATACCTTGCTGCTGCAACCTTTTGCATTTGTCCTAAGCATTCTCACATTCTAAAAAATCACTGGTTTGAAACCTTCTTACTTTGGAGCTATTGGTTTTTTTTGTTTGTTGTAGTTCTTTTGTGTTTTTGTGTGTGCATTTGTGGGTTTTTTTTGTTTTTGTTTTTTTTTTTCCAGAGCTACCATCATTTCTAAGGAAATTTGTTCTCACATGTAGTAGATTGTTTACCTTAGTCCCATGTTAGATGAAATCATAGGGTCATATTGGCAATGGGGAAAGAAAATTTTGGTTCTGAGTTCTTAGGAGTCCTCATAATTAATACTGTGTTTCCCCGAAAATAAGACATCCTCCGAAAATAAGACCTAGTGCATGGAAAAATAAGACATCCCCTGAAAATAAGATTAGCGCATCTTTGGGAACAAAAATTAATATAAGACACTGTCTTATTTTCGGGGAAACAGGGTATCAGGCTTCTGTGCTATATGATTATTAACATTTTAGTAATTAAAGCACAAATACTCTTACTTTTCAGTCATATGCATTATTTTGAAGAATTGGTTCTTATTAATTAGATTTTATTTCTCAAGGTTCTGTGTTTTCTAGGCACCCAGGATTTGGCTTCAAACATTTTATTTAAATGCCTAGAGACCCGGTGCAAAGATTCATGCACCAGTGGGGGTCCCTCAGACTTACCTGTGGGATTGGGCCGAAATTGGCTCTCCAACATCTACGGAGTGGTCCCAGATTGCAAGGGGGCACAGGCCAGGCCAAGGGATTTCTCCCCCCCCCCCCCCCCCCATGCACGATAAGGGCTGAGGAGGGAAGTAGGAGGTTGGCCAGCTTGGGAGGGACTATGAATGGGCTCTAGGCGTATCTGGCCCATCTTGCTCAGACTGATCAGCGATCAGCAGGACCCAGCAACAAGTTAACCTGCCAGTTGGAGTATCTTCCCCGTGATGGTCAGTACACGTCTTAGCGACTGGTCAACCAGTCAACTGTCCCTTGTTGATCAGTGCACATCATAATGAGTGGTTGAGCAGCCTTAGCATATCAATAGTGTATTAGGGTTTGATTGATCGAATGGATGACTGGACACTTAGCATATTAGGCTTTTATTATATAGGATACTGTTTTCTTAATGGACCCATTGGTTTTATGCATTCAACTTATAGTAGCATTTTGTTTGCCTTTCCTATGTGTAATTAGTCTTTGCTTTAGTCCCTTTCCTCAGAAGTAATATTGGAAAACAGCAAATTGCCAGAAGGAGTAACAATAAGTTATAAATCTTACTGCAAAAATGGGGTGAATGGAACAGGGGAAAATGGAAGAAAATGCTCCAATATTTCCATTGGAGATGAGGTAGGTTGTATAAACATTTTCTGAAGAAAAGGAAAAAAAATATTGCTGTTTTATATAAGCAATCAAGTTTATAATTTGAGAATAAAAGAAATGAGCTCTTTAAAATATTTTTAGTAGATTCAAATTGCTTAGTTGTTAACTTAAAACTTAATCTTGTTTTTTTCCTTTAAGGTTCAATTTGAAATTAGTATAACTTCAAATAAATGTCCAAATAAGAATTCTGAAACCATTAAAATTAAACCTCTGGGATTCACTGAAGAAGTAGAAATTATTCTTCAGTTCATCTGTGAGTGTGACTGCCAAAGTGAAGGCATTCCTAGCAGTCCAAAGTGTCACGAAGGGAATGGAACATTTGAGTGTGGAGCTTGCAGGTAAGCTGCAAGTGATTGGAGAAGTGTTGATTGTGTTGGAAACATATAGACAAGCTATGTTTTGGGACAACCAGAAAAAAAAAATCTATATGGAACAAATAAATGTTTTGTTTTAATTACTGTTGCTTATCACAAGATTAGTTTTATGATCTTGTATGTACTATTTATAGAAAGTTCTTTCTTGTCTTTTTTCTTAAGACTACTCTTTAAAATAAAAGCTTTTATAGCCATCCAAGGTATATTTAAAACAAACTGTTAAGGTAGCTTTTGGATTTCCTCTCCTATTATATAATAGCAATCTGAGTTTTCTAGAGCTAAATAGCTTATACTATAAATATGTTTATAAAGATATTTTGGAAAAATATACCAAAGTTATAATGGTGATTTTATCTGGGAAATGGAATTAGGAAGCAGTAAAGGATATTCACATATGAACATACTTCTGTATTGTTGGAATAATTTTTTAAAAATGAATACATTTGGCCCTAGTTGGTTTGGTACAGTGGATAGAGCATCAGCCTATGGACTGAAGGGTCCCAGGTTTGATCTTATCAAAGGCATATACTACCTAAGTTGCATGCTCAATCCCCGGCCCTGGTCAGGGCACATGCATCAAACCATCAATGTGTATAAAAAAAAAAAAAAATAAGTAAATGAAAGGATACAGTTTGCAAAATTAAAGAGAAAACAGTATTTCAGAACTTAGAATCAGTCGAAACCGGTTTGGCTCAGTGGATAGAGTGTTGGTCTGCGGACTGAAGAGTTCCTGATTCGATTCCGATCAAGGGCATGTACCTTCGTTGTGGGCACATCCCCAGTAGGAGGTGTACAGGAGGCAGCTGGTCGATGTTTCTCTCTCATCAATGTTTCTAGCTCTCTATCTCTCTCCCTTCCTCTCTGTAAAAAATCAATAAAATATATATTTTTTAAAAAGAATCAAATTAACTCTAATCATATTTTAAAATTTATTTTTACACTCAGGTTACTTTTTAATTAAAAGTTAAAATTAAACACTCCCCATTAAAATACCAACGGCATATTTCACTGACCTAGAACGAACTCTCCAAAAGTTCATTTGGAGCAATAAAAGTCCCCGAATAGCCACAGCAATCCTGAGAAAGAAGGGTAAAGTAGGAGGGATCTCAATACCAGACTTCAAACTGTATTACAAAGCCACTGTTCTCAAAACAGCCTGGTACTGGCAAAAGTTAAAATTAAAATACTCTAAAAAAGTCGTAGGAGGAAGGGAGAGTATTTTGATTAAAGTCAGCTCCAAATGGGCTCATAAGGGTTTTAATCATGAGGGGGAAAAATAAATTTATTTAATCATCAGTAATTAACTCAATTTTAAATAGCGATTAAAATGTTAAATTTTTTATTTTTCATGTACATATCGTGAGACATATAGACCTATTTTTAGTAAAATAATTCTTTAACTAAAAAAATTACCTTGAAAATGTTTTGCCTTCCTTCCCTTTATATTTACTAGATACAGAATTAGTGTATTCAGTGTCTGTAAGCATTAGGTGTTTTAAAAATATACAGTGTGTCCAAAAAGTCTGGACCCATAGGATATATTTATTTATTTATTTATTTATTTATTTATTATTTTTTAATATATTTTATTGATTTTTTACAGAGAGGAAGATAGAGGGATAGGGAGTCAGAAACATCAATGAGAGAGAATCATTGATCAGCTGCCTCTTGCACACCCCCCACTGGGGATGTGCCCGCAACCACTGTACATGCCCTTGACCGGGATCAAACCCGGGACCCTTCAGTCCGCAGGCCGATGCTCTATCCACTGAGCCAAACCGGTTTTGGCAGGATATATTTATTTTTAAACAGTATGTTCAAGTGATAAGCTCAGTGTTTTTCTTCAATCTCCATATACTTTTATAGTGTATTTATTGTACTTTTTTAGATTAACAGTTTGAAAATATATCCTTTAAAAATAAATTTATCCTGTTCCTAAATGTTTTATTCACCTGTTTATTGCTAGATTATATTTTCATGTTAATTAAAATGGTTACTCTCTTGAAGAAAGGGTTTTTCCTAGACCCTGCATCTGAACTTGAATGGCTGGTATGTGTGCATATGTAATATAATATAATTATAACTTAAAGATGATGTTCATAGTCTTATTTCCTCTCCCATTGTTTCTCACAGCTTAACTTGTTATTTCTTTTATGTAATTGAAATTTTGGACTCTTTCTTTAGATGCAATGAGGGACGTGTTGGCAGACATTGTGAATGTAGCACAGATGAAGTTAACAGTGAAGATATGGATGCCTATTGCAGGAAAGAAAACAGTTCAGAAATCTGTAGTAACAATGGGGAGTGTGTCTGTGGACAATGTGTTTGTAGGAAGAGGGATAATACAAACGAAATTTATTCTGGCAAATTCTGCGAGTGTGATAATTTCAACTGTGATAGATCCAATGGCTTAATTTGTGGAGGTGAGCAAGGGGTTATGAAAAATGGTTATAAAATGTGATCACCATCTAATATAATAAAAAAGTTCAAGTATGCTTGGTGAATAAATAAAAAAGGATAGCATTGAGAATCAGTTCATCTTTTACATAAACTTTCTTGGGCATTATTGCTTATTTTTGCTTTTAAATCATTGCTCTGATTTTTATGTTTTACCATTGTTAAGAGAAATTATATTTTTAATTTCAGGAAATGGTGTTTGCAAGTGTCGTGTATGTGAATGCAATCCTAACTACACGGGCAGTGCATGTGACTGCTCTCTGGACACAACTTCATGCATGGCCACAAACGGACAGATCTGCAATGGCCGGGGCGTGTGTGAGTGCGGTGCCTGTAAATGCACGGACCCCAAGTTTCAAGGGCCAACTTGTGAGATGTGTCAGACCTGCCTTGGTGTCTGTGCTGAGCATAAGTAAGTATTCCTGATTACTTGAAATAGTTGATATTTACTGTTTGTTACACTATTACTCCTAAATCCGGAACAGTACCTATAGTAACTTACACTGTAAATAAAGTTTCTGCCACACAGAAGCCTGCCTTTAAATCTTAAACATTCTTTCTCAATTGCTAGTGTTTGTCACATGATGTTGAAATGTGTCATCTAAGGATGGTACTGTTAATTTGCTGAATTTGCTATATAATCAAATCTATGTGGTGACTGTTGATGAATTAGCAATACCAGTTGCTTAATTAGCATCTTTTGACTTAGCACAATTGAAGGTTTTGCCCTTGAAGAACTGTTATTGTATCAACAACACATAGTTTAAGTTCCTTTGGTTTTATGTTATATACTTAATATCTGATAGGGCTAGTTTTATTTTACTATTTTATTTCTTTTTCGGGATTTTACTTTGAACTGTAATTATAGTTTCATTTGGGAAATTATATTTAGTTGCTCATTGAGAAATGTCATATGCCTCTTAATTTATTCAAATCTTTCGTAGCTCTTAGTTTAATTTGGTCAGATTTTGAGTCTAGCTCACAAAATAATCTTTAAGCAAATATTTTAAATAATAAAGGTTAAATGTAACAATTTGTGTTTTAACAGAGAATGTGTTCAGTGCAGAGCCTTCAATAAAGGAGAAAAGAAAGACACATGTGCACAGGAATGTTCCCATTTTAACATTACCAAGGTTGAAAGTCGGGACAAATTGCCTCAGCCAGGCCAGGTGGATCCCCTGTCCCACTGTAAGGAGAAGGATGTTGACGATTGCTGGTTCTATTTCACATATTCAGTGAATGGGAACAATGAGGCCATTGTACACGTTGTAGAGACTCCAGGTAGAAATCTGATCATTTCAAAATTCATTTTGTTTCCTTTTATGTCTTGTTTTTACTTCGTAGGCTTATTGGCAATCTCTCTAAAATCCAGGAATGGCTTCTACCTTTATTATTTTAGTTCATATTGTGACATTTTTTTATCTCAAAGTTTAAAAGAGTATTAACTATATAAGAAATGAGGAAAAGAGAAGGCAGGTTTTAAGTTTTATGAGTGAAGAGTTTGAAGATTAAGTGCAATAATCCATATTGGTGCAATGCTCATCACTTAGGGCATTTAGTAGGTATTCAGTAAGCGTTATCTCGTTATTGATGATATCTAACTTTGAACTTGAAATAGATTGGGACACTGAAAAAGATAATTTGTTAAGGGATATTATAAAGTATGAGTTTGTTCAGTTTCTCAGAAGATAAAGTATTTTTTGGTATTTCTATACACTTAAAAAATGTCTTTGGTTTTTTTGTGGGAATAAGTTTTCATTTCTCTTGGATAAATATTAGAAATGGATTTGGGAGATATATGTTATGTATATGTTTATAAGGAAGACCCAAACTGGGTTTAAAAGCCTGTACTATCTTGACTTTTCATATTTGTGTTTTATAGTAGTGTCTCCCAGTCTTTCCCTCTTGTCTTCTCATTTTGTTTAACAGGTTTGTTTTGTTTGTTTTTTAAACAGAAGCTTTACTTTTAATTGAACTATAATTTACCAAGTTTTTCTTTTATATATCTTGATTTTGTTATTTAATCTGAGAACTTAAGTTCATAAGGACTTTTCTCCTGTGTTTTCTTCTAGAAGTTTTATAGCTTTGCTTTTTTGTTTTGGTCTATACCCCTTTTTTAGTTAATCTTAGTTTATGGAGTGAGGTTTTAGTTTTTTTGCATATGAATCTCCAGTAGTTCTAGCACCATTTGTAAAAAAGACTAACCTTTCTTAACCTTTGTTAAAAAATGAGATAACTTTAGGTGTGTGGGCCTATTTCTGACTATATTTCAGTAATCGATGCAACTGTCTTTTAGCTAATATTATACTGTCTCAATTATTGTCACTTTATAGTACTCTTGAAGTCTGGTATTGTGAGTTGTCCAACTTTGTTCTTTTCCAAAAGTGAATGTAGATTATCCCAAAGAATCTATAAAATAGGCTCTAGAATTAACAAGTGAGTTGATAAGTGTTTTTGTAATATTTTCCTAGTTCTCTGCCTTTTTTGTAAATTTTAGAGCCTATATAATAAAAGGCTAATATGCAAATTGTCCCCTCTACTGGGAGTTCAACCAGGAGTTTGACGCAGGGACCAGCCAGCCACCTGAGGCCCCTCCTCCTGGCTGGCCCTGCCTCTTATCAACTTCCACCCCGGCCTGCTGAGCAGGATCAGCTCCAGTCTGTGTGGGCCGGTCAGACCCTGTCTGTCCACCAATTCATGCACTGGGTCTGTAGTCCTATATAATAAAAGGCTCACATGCAAAGAGAAAAACGGCAGGATGACCAGCCGCTATGATGCGCACTGACCACGGGGGCTGGGTGGGGGGGGGGCGGTGGGGCCGCAGACGCTTAATGCACTATCTGCCTCCTGGTGGTCAGTGCGCTCCTATAGGGGAAGCATTGCTCAGCCAGAAGCTGGGCTCATGACTGGTGAGTTCAATGGCACCTCCATGGCAGCGCTAAGTTGTCATATATCCCATGAGGGCTCCCTCTCTTCCCCTGAGAGTATGAATTTCATGCACTGGGCCTCTAGTATCTATATAAGTACTGCCAGGATTTTGATTGGGGTTGCATTGATCAAGTTAGAGGAAAATTGGTATTTTAACAGTGTTGTGTCTTCTTACCCATGAACATAGATTAATTTCTTTCACCAGTGTTTATTAATGATTAGCAAATGCAAAGTTGCATATATTTTGTTGGATTTATGACTTTTAAGCTATTGAGAGGATACTGTTCTAAAATTCAATTTCTATTATGTAAAAATAAATTTCTATATAACATACAGATATACATAATGATTTGTTGTTTATTAATCATGTAATCTGGGGCCTTGTCAACTCCTTAGTTCTAGAGTCTTTTTTTATAGATTCTTGTGATAATCTGCATTCTTTTTATATGTGACTGCCCTGTTCTTTGTAGTTTTGGCTTTATTCTGCACACATTAATCCCTCGTATACTCAGTTTTTTCTTCATATTTTATAGAGTGTCCCACTGGTCCAGACATCATCCCAATTGTAGCTGGTGTGGTTGCTGGAATTGTTCTGATTGGTCTTGCATTGCTGCTGATTTGGAAACTTTTAATGATAATTCACGACAGAAGGGAATTTGCCAAATTTGAAAAGGAAAAGATGAATGCCAAATGGGACACGGTAAGTTGCAGTGATAAAGTAAGGTCAGTGATAAAGTAAGAGTAATACTTCTGAGACTTGTTTATTAAATCTAAAACTGATTATTAAAGCCCTCACTAAGTGTTTTATTCCTCTGTAAGTTCATTATTCAGAGAACTTACATTTAATGAAGAAGCAAAACATCTTAAATATATTCCATTAAAATAAAATACTGTATGAATGTATCTTCTGGTTACTGTGGTCATTATTTTTACTTCCTTAAAATTTTGGTCTTAAATTTATTCTGCCTTTTTAATCTCATGTAAATTAGAATCCTATACAATGGAAAGATTTTCCTCTCTCCCCCCCTTCCCCTCTCTTTCTTTCTCTCTCTCTCTCTCTCTCTCTCTCTCTCTCTCTCTCTTTTTTTTTTCTCAACAAAGAACCTTAAGTAGAAAGCAGCCAGACTCAAGGCTATATACTGTATGATTCTATTTATATGACATTCTGGAAAAGGCAAAACTATAGGGCAGAGAGCAGATCTGGGTTGAAATGGGGGTCATCTTCTTGGGATGACCTTAATTGTGGGTATGTTTATGCATTTGAGAAGTAATGAACCTGTACTTTAAAAGAGATAAATTTACCCTCTGTGAATTATGACTCAATAAACCTTACTTTATAAAACCTTTTGAAAGCTGTTAGTGGCTGAAAGTTTGTGCTAGCGTTGGCTTTGAAATTTGAAGTCAGAGGTGGGATGACCAGATGTTGGCACTTGTGTGTATTTGTCTTTTGGTAAAGGAAGGCTATGACAATTTTCAGTATTTTTAAATTATAAATGGACTTTAGTCATTTGCATTATAGTACAATTTGCTGGGGTTTAAAAAAATAATTTCAGAAGTATAAAAATAGTAAAGTTAGTAAAATAGTAAAAATTTTCCTTTATAGTATTTAAAAATTACACTTGTCATTTTTTTTTTCTGATGAAATCATTAGAAACTATTTCTTTTACTTTAGCAAGAAAATCCGATTTACAAGAGTCCTATTAATAATTTCAAGAATCCAAACTATGGACATAAAGCTGGTCTCTAAGTTGCCGTTCGTATTTTCTTTCTTTTTCTGTCTTTGCATGTGAACTTTTATTCTTTTTGATTGCACTGTGTGTCCTTTATCACTATTGCTATTTTTTTTTTTTAAAGTCTGGCTTTATTTATATGACTATACTATGGCTGTGTGTGTGTGTTTGTGTGTGTGTGTGTGTGTATTAATTTAGAGTTAGTATTTAGAAGGGTTTTAAAAAATGGGCTAGAAGCAGCAGCTGTGTTGTGAAAAGAGAATGTGCTTTGTGGTCAGACTGACTAGGGTGAAATCCCAGCTCTTCCACTAAGTAGAATAGCTGTGAGTCCCTCACTTTCTAGCGCTTTAGTTTTCCATATTTTTAACAAGGAGTCAGTAATAATGTCTGTTGTGTAATGTTATTGTTTTTAACTGATATGATAGCAGCATGTCAGTTATTACCCTCATTACAGACCAATAGTTTGGAAATGATTATTTATCATATGCATGTTTTAGGTAAAATAGTAAAAAATGAATGTGATATCTCAATTGGAAAATAGAAAAAGATGGATATAACCGGGCATAACATTGTTGGTTCTAGAACTATTTTGAGATTCTTTATTCTTGATTGTAAATTGAAATTCTATTAATAACCAGAAGACCTTCTATTTATATAGGTCATATATATATATATAAAATTTTTGAATGAGTCTAATATTTAAATCTAATATTGAACTTTAAAAATAAAAACTAACAAAGACTTGTAAGAGAAAAAATCCTATCACAGTTTTAATTAAAACTTAGATATTTTTATAGTTATAACTAGAGGCCCAGAGAATGAAATTCATGCACAGAGGGGGAGGGGGCCTCAGCCCGACCTGCACCTCTCTAATCCAGGACCTCTCAGGGGATGTCCTACTGATGACTTAGGCCTGCTGTTTGCAGGGCCCACTTGGCCACTCCCAGATCACTGCAGTTATGGCCAAGCAGGTGCTCTTCTCAGAGGCCGCCCCTTAGGACTGGAGGACTTCAGCAGGGCTGAGAGTGAGAGGACTGGGCGCCACCATCTTTTGTGATGGAGTGGCGGTTAATTTGCATATTACTCTTTTATTAGGTAGGATAAGGTTTGCTTATCCTCTAAGCTAGGGCCAGTTATTTTTATGAGTCTACGTTATACCTGGATGACAAATTAATCAACTCTTGTCAGTAGTGGACAGGATTCTTCCTTATATCTGAATTTTCATGAAATGCTTCTAACATAAAACTCTGTTATAAAAGCATTGTGATTAGAACAGATTCTCCTGACCGGTTATTCAGAAATCTTTTTTCCTTTCTTATCTTTTTTTATTTCACATGTGAGGAAACTAAGGCACAAAAAGGATTAGGTAACTTGACCCAGGTTTATATCTGGTTAGTGGAAGAGCTGAGATTCAAACCCAGGTATTTGGGGTCCAGCTCATGGTATCCACTACATTGTACTGGTAGCAATCACATATTCTTCAGGAGACTATTTCTTGGTTAAGAAGAGATAGATCACTCTTTGTAGAGAATTATTAAGCTTTTTTTTTTTAGAATTATTGAGCTTTTTGACATTTGTTGTAACTTAGGGTAACACTACTGTGTTGGGCAAACATAGTAATGGGGAAAGCACTTTAGTACATTGAAACCAACAGTAGTTTTTCTTATAAAATAATAATAAGTAAGATATTAATATAGAAATGTTTAAAAAAAAACATAAAGGAAGTATCAGTAATAGAAACCATTACTGGTCCGATTTTCCTTTTATTTCAAAGCAGATTTTAAAACTTTTGAAATGACAAAGTTAAATTTGATGCCAGCAAATTATAGTCAGATTCATATATGGATACATTGGTCCGTTTTCATATTAGTCTGAGAATTGTCACTGTTTTTCTTATCTAATACTTTCCAGAAAGTTATTTTGCTTAACTTCTTCCCTCCCTCCCTTCCTTCTTCCTTTCTGTGTTAGGTCAGAAGCTGTCAAAGATTGATAATTTCATATGATTACTTCTCATAGAAGAGAAAATTCTATATGTCCTACTGAAAGGTGAAATTTTCACCTTCGCGGTATATTAAATTGTATTTTGAAGAAAATTACCAGTATTAGTGAAACTTAATGTCTGTATTGCTAACTTAATTTTTGGCTAATATGTTATTTTTTTTCAACAAAGATAAGCATTTTTGGATAATTCAAGAAGCAAAAGTAAAATGTCTATTCATTAGTGAAATCCAGACAAACAGAATGGTAGTGTGAGGTGGTAAATTATTTTGAACTTTCTCAATAAAAGTTAAAGTAGAAATAAATAATAAAAATTAGAATAAGTCAAGGCTTGTAAAGAACGTATCTGATATGGGACCAAATTTTGCTAATCTATTATGTTATTAATGTATTTTGGATAATGGGCAGCCACTGTAATTATTTTAACACATAAGACTCATGTAGGGACATTAGAAAAATCAAATTATTAACTTTATAATTGTTAAGGTGATTTCAAAAATTGACTCGTTTACCCTCCTCTGGTGTTAATGTAAATGCATTCCTAATCGTCCACAGTGTGCATTGTAAATCTAATATATTTTATAGGGGTGATTCTGTAGCTGCCCTTGTCAGCTATTCGATCGATAGAGTGTGCACAAAGACGAAATTTTACTGAATATAATCCTATTCTTTTGACTTAAATAGGCTTTGTATTTTTGTTGGGATAGTGGTGGGATTGCATTCTGAACAATGAAAACTAATATAAATTATTTTAGTTTACCTCCATTTAAAATGATGCCTAATGTAGATTAGTTTCAGTTTACCTCTAACCTTGCATGTTGAATTTTTGTTTGAGTGGACTTTGAAATAATAAATATAAATGTTTGTATATATGAAAAGGCACACTGTTCTCCAGAGGTAAGATCTGCTATATAAATTGCATTTTGAGCTCATCAGTAACAACAAGTGTTTTTTCCTCTTTTGTTTTTTGTTTCCTGCGTTGTTTTGTTGTTTTGTTTTTGTACCTCCTTTACGATTCTTAAGTATTAAATATTAGATTTACTTAATGCACTTATTTTAAACTAGAGTTCCAGTGCACCAGTGGGGTCCCTCAGCCTGGCCTGTGGGATTGGGCCAAAACCTGCTCTCCAACATCCCCTGAGGGGTCCCTGATTGCGAGAGGCTACAGGCCAGGCTGATGGATACACACTCCCCACCCCCTACCACCACTATAGTGCACGATTGGGGCCTCGGGAGAGACTGCAGGGAGACTCTAGGGAGTGCCTGGCCTGTCTTGCTCAGTCCTGATCAACTGGACCCTAGCAGCAAGCTAACCTACCAGTCAGAATGTCTGCCCCCTAGTGGTCAGTGCATGTCATAGCAAGTGGTTGAGTTGCCATAGCATATCATTAGCATATTACACTTTGATTGGTTGACTGGACACTTAGCATATTAGGCTTTTATTATATAGGATAAACTTAAGGAAATGGTTATTTATCTTCCCAGCATATTTGAAAGAATGGGTAATATTACATGCAGATAGGAAGGTAAGTGTAACTTATTTGTGCTTTATAACTTGTTAAGAATGTAGTTGTGAGGTTCCAATTTCCTATCTCCATTGTGAAGTGTCTGTTGTAATTTTCTGATAGAGAATTATTTGCCTGTATTTCTTGGCTTTCAAGTCTACTTCAGTTTATAAGAACAGGAGAAAAAAGAATGCTTGTTATAGCAGATATTTGAATGTACCAGATAGCATGAGACTTTCTTAAGAAAATGGTAGTGTGAGATTGTACATTATTTTCCTTTTTATTTTTCTTAACCTGAGCTTCCCTGGCTATCATGAATGTTTTTCTTTTCCTTTTCTTTCCTTTTTTTTTTTTTTTTTCTTAGTTGTTTTTCTGCTTAAAACATCACTAAACATATTTTTGGATCTTGAGAAATCTTTTGTATTTATGACTTCGATTTGTTTACTAGACTTAATTTCATTGCTCCTTATTAAAATATACTATTGCAATAAAACTAAGACACTTCCCAGTACAATATTGAAGAATAACAACTATTTTCTGAAGAATGATAATCATGTTTGTTAACATTCTAAGCAAATTTGGTGACTTGGTGGAGGCTCAGCACCATCAGTGACACTGACAACCTTACCTCAGAACTCTAAATCAGTAACACTTTTGGAATAACCTCAGGAGAACAGTTCCCCTTCCTCACAAAAATTAAAGCAAGGACTCGTATTAATTATCAAGCACCTTCTGTGCACCATAAAGGGTTAAGAATTGGGCTGTTGGTGGCAAAATAGTTAACTCTTTCTTTAAAAAGGCATTCAAAATTACTATTGGGTCGGCAACTAAGTACTTGCGGATTTTTTAAAGAAAATCAAAGACAATTTTTTCATGGAACTAAATAACTTTATTCTGTAATGTATTGCCCATTTTGATCAATGACCTTTTACCATCTTTCAGGCAGCATCATAATCCCACGTTCAAAAAACTTCTGGTTTTTATTAGCAAAAAACTGAATCAGGTACGATTTGACATCATCATCATTATTGAAATTTTTACCATTCAAGGAGTTTTGTAAAGATCGAAACAAAAAGTAATCAGATGGTGCAAGGTCAGGACTATATGGTGGATGTGGCAAAACATCCCAACCAAGCTCCATTAATTTTTGCCGAGTGACCAAAAATGTGTGTGGCCTTGCATTGTCATGATGGAATACAACACCTTTTCGATTTGTCAATTCGGGCCGCTTTTCTTCAACTGCATTGTTTAATTTCGTTAGTTGTTCAATGTAGACATCAGAATTGATCGTTCGGTTGGGTGGTAAGAGTTCAAAGTAGACAATTCCTTTGTAATCCCACCAAACTGATAACAAAACCTTCTTTTGATGAATATCAGCTTTTGATGTTGTTTGAGTTGGTTCACCTGGCCTGCTCCACGATCTTTTCTGCTTGATATTGTTGTAAACAACCCATTTTTCATCGCCAGTTATCAGTCGTTTTAAAAATGGATCATTTTCATTACGTTTCTTTAGCAAAACGCAGCTGCTAATGCGTTGCGTTAACTGTGATTCTTTCAGTTCGTGAGGAACCCATGTATCGAGTTTTTGAACATAGCCAAGTTGTTTTAAGTGATTTTCAATGCATGTATGTGATACATGAAGCTTCTCTGCAATCTCACGTGTTGTACTGTGACAGTCCGAATTGATTATTGCTTTGATTAGGGCGTCATCAACTTCAACTGGACGACCAGAGCGTTTTTCATCTTTGAGTGAAAAATCACCAGAACGAAATTTGGCAAACCAATTTTGACACTGCCGTTCTTTTAAGGCTTCGTCACCATAAACAGCACATAACTTTTTATGAGCTTGCAATGCGTTTTTCCCTTGTGGAAATAAAAAAGCAAAATATGACGAAAATGTTCCTTTTGATTTTCCATTTTTCAATGAACGCCAAACGAAAACTACAAAACAGATCAAAAAACTTTTTTCACTGATTAACAGCTGAATAGCCAACTACCAAATAACAAAATGTGTTTTACATTTGTACTACGTCTGCAAACCTAAAAATTCAACTGAAGCCATATGTGTGTGAAACCCGCAATTACTTAGCTGCCGACCCAATAAAAGAAACCATAACAGCACATTCTCTACTATGGAGGATATTCTCCAGTCAACTCCAGTAAAGAATGGACTCAGGAATGAAATAATACGAGTTCCTAGGTATACCTTTAGATCTATAGAGCAAAGTTTTCACTATACATATTTGCATAAACTTTTATTTGTACTTTAAAAATAATTTTCATGTGTTATTTCTATCAATAAAATGGAAACAACTTCTGAAAATGACTTTATATTGACCTTATAGCTTATATTGTTTTATAAAATAATATTACATGATTTTAGTAGAGTAACTGATCATTTTTCTCTCTTTTTTTTTTTTTTTTTTTTAGGGTGAAAATCCTATTTATAAGAGTGCCGTGACAACCGTTGTCAATCCGAAGTATGAGGGAAAATGAGCACTATCTATACCAATTTTACAGCATTGAATGCAAAATAGCGAATTTCATAGTCACAGAGGAAGGTAGCTTTAGGGAATTGTTTCCATGGATTTTACTCATGTAGGTTTTGAAAATGTATATAATATGTATAATTAAAAATGTTTTTTGTTATTTTGAAAATAATATTATAATCAATGCCAGGGACTGACATAATACTTGAGACAGGATGGTTATCCTTGTCAGCTAAGGTCACGTTGTGCCTTTTTTACCTTTTCTTCCTGGAGTATTGAAATTAAGCTCTTATTTGACTAAGTGCTATTTCTAGAATGATTGAAAGAACCCGTAGTTAAAGTAGTGAGTATGCTGAGAGTTTCTTTTAATCAAGTATTCAAACTGACTTTTAACTTTACAGATATGTCAGGTTTCAGTTATAAAAAAAAACAAAAACACAAAGTAAATCATCTTACTAACTGGCTTAGAAATTATTTTAAATTTATTTTGCTATTTTCCTATTAGAATGATTAATGGCATATCTGCAAGATGAATGAATATATTAGGAGTTAGTTGTATAAAATAGTTTTTGAAATGTTTGATATACAAAAGCCATGGGAAAATGTTAGGATGGGGAAAAACAGCCTGAAAATCTGTGTGCCATTTTAAGAATTACTTAATTCTTGGAATTTTCATGCATTCTCTCTATAAATTCAAGCCTTGGATAAAAATATTGGTAATTTTTCTGCAAAAAAGTCCTTAATTTATCATTATTTACCTAATGGCCTTAATTTACATAGTATTTTTTTAATTGGTAACTTTTGGGTTATTTTGTTTAAAGCCTGGTGCTTTTTATCACCACTTCTAATCATTTTACGTATTTACAATTTTGAGGTAAGACTTTTTCAATTAGTACTTTAATTAGTAGCTGTAAATTTGCCTTTTTAATGAACATGTGAAGTTAGCTTAAGCAACAGCTATCACTGTGCCAGTCATACTTTCAGTTAGTGCTGTATAACAGACCACTGTACATTTACTCCTCACTGTTTGAGTTGCCCATTTTGTTTCATAATGGTCACATTCTTATTTTAAATGTCTTTTAATTTTAATAGTTCACTTTTTACAATGCTGTTTACTGAAGTTATTTATTAAATAAAAATACATAAAATAAATTGGGTATTTTCATTCTGTATTGATATATTTTGTAGTTTGTTTGCATGGCATTTTTATAGATTAAAAAGGTTGATGTAAAAGGTTTCTGGTTGATGGTTATTTTAGTTAAAAAGCTAAAATAACCCTGGCCAGGTGGCTCAGTTGGTTGGAGTGTTATCCCAAGAATCAAAATGTTTTGGATTCAATTCATGGTCAGGGCACATATCTAGGTTGCAGTTTGATTTCTGGTTGGGGCACATATGGGACGCATACTCTCACATCAATGTTTCTGTCTCACTTCCTCTCTCTCTAAAAATCAATAATAAAAACATCTTTGTGTGAATTTTAAAAAATAAAAAAGCTAAAGCATAGTTTTTTTTAAAAAAAAAAAAAAGGAAAGAAAAGAAAAGATGTGCTAGAGAAAAAAGTTTTACCAGAGAATCAAATTCCTCCTTTGATCATGGGAGTGGAGTCTTAAAATATTTTTAGAAAAATAATTTTTTAAAATAAATCTTTATTGTTCATGTTATTACAAATCTTCATTTTTTTTCCTCTCCATTGCTCCCCTCCTCTAGGTTCCCATCCCACCCTCTGTCCTTTCCCCATAGAAAAGTAATTTTCTAAGATTCATGCAGAAAAATGAATAGGTTTTATTGGCATGAAATTATATTTCTTGGATTATGAATTCTCATGGCCCTTCACCCAGACCTAAGAAAGGTGCTGCTGGATTTCCAGGAGAGCCAAAAGGAACCCCAAAGTGTCACTTTCATTTTGGAGCTGAATCCATTACAATCAGTCCAGATTCTGTCCATTGTGTGGATCCCATAAGCCACATGGGAAAATGCTGGAGAGTGTGCCCCGGCAACAGGAATCACAGGCAAATGGGAGAGGCGAGAGCCAAGAGAGCCAAAGTGAATTCCCTTTGTTCAGAAGTTTAAATAATCCAGGTTTTATATTTAACCTGCAGTGGCCATGCCTATTCTGGCCAATTACCTGTTCCCAAGTGTGATTGATGGGAAAGCACCTTCCTATAACACTGAGACCTTACTGGGCACGTGTCCAAATTGCCTTTGTCCAGTACCTTCTCCCAGTGATCAGTAGGGAGTGTGAAATTAGTAAAGCAGTATAAATGGCATGCTTGTATTATCTAGTCTTCCCTTTAATCCTTTCTATTAAATAATTAGTAGAGCATTATAATAGTACCAATAATTAATATTGAAAAATAGATTTTTAAGACTATCATTCAGCCCTCTAAATAATATTGGATAAATCTTCATTTCTTTCTCCAATTCTACCACCTACAGTAGGAAAACAGTCACCAACCTTTCAGACCTCACAGACCACCAGTGGTCCACAGAATACCAATTTGTGACCACTACACTAGGAGATAATGTTTCATCCCCATATTAATGTAAAATTAACTTCTTTTTTAGTTTTTCCTTTTTAAAACAATTTTTTTCAATTACAGTTGATATACATTATTTTGTACAACACATGATTAGCTATAACCATGAAGTGATCACCTGATAGATCTAGTACCTATCTGATACCATATATAATTATTACAGTATTATTGACTACTAGAGGTCCAGTGCACAAATTCTTCTACAGTTGTGGTCCCTTGGCTTGGTGATTGGGGCCGATCAGGGCCAATGGGGGCCAGTCGCTGGGGAGGAACCACAGGAGGTTGGCCGGCTGGCAGGAAGACTACAGGATGTGTCCAGCCTTCTCACCCAGTCCCAATCAGCTTGACCCCAGCGGCAAGCTACCTACTGCCTCCTGATGGTTAGTGTGCATCATAGCAACTCGTCAAGTGGTTGACCAAATGGTCAACTATTCAGTCAGACACTTTCTGTTCTGTCTGTTCATTTGTTTTTTTAGGTATCACATATAAGTGAACTCATGTCTTATTTTACTGAATACAATACCCTCTAGATCCATCCATGTGGTTGCAGAAGATAAGATTTCATTCTCTTTTATGGCTCTATCATGTTCCATTGTATATATTCATAATTTCTTTATCCATTCATCTATTAATGGACACTTAGGTTTCATTCATATGTTGGCTATTGTAAATAATGCTGTAGTGCTCGCTTCAGCACATATACTAAAATAATACTGCAATAAACATATGTCTTTCCTATTCAGTGTTTTGTTTTCTGCGGGGAATAAATGCCTGGAAGTGGAATTGCTGGGTCCTTCTATTTTTCTGGTTATAGACTTTATTTTAAAGTATTTTATCAGGTGTAAGTATGGCTACTCCATGATTTTTTTAAATTACCATTTTCATAAAATACCTTTTCCATTCCTTTATTGTCATGTGTCTTTTGATCTGAAGTGAGTCTCTTATTGACAACATATTTTAGGATCTTGTTATCCATTCAACCATTGTACATCTTTTAATTGGAGCATTTGATCTATTTGCATTTAAAGTAATTGTTAATATGTATTTATTGCTATTTCATACTTTTTTTGTCTTTTTTCTCTTAAAGTAGGCTAACATTATTTGTAATACTGGTTTGGTAGCGATTTACTATGCTATTTTTTTCTTATTGGGAAACTCTTTATCTCTCCTTTGATTCTAAGTGATAGCTTTGTTGGATATAATAATCTTGGCTGTTCATCCTTACTTTTCATCATTTTGAATATTTTCACCATCCCTTCTGGCCAGAAAAGGTTCTGAGAAATCGGCTGACAGTCTTATAGGAATTCCCTTGTAGATAACTTCTTTTCTCTTGTAGTGTTTAAGAGTCTGTGTCTTTATTTACTTTTGCCATTTTAATTATGAAGTTTCTTGGTGTGGACTTCTTTGTGTTCATCTTCTTTGGATCTCTCTATGTTTTTTGGGCTTGTATGTGTATTTCCTTCACCAGGTTAAGGATGTTTTCTGTCATCATTTTTTCAAAGAAGTTTTCATTTTTGCTCTCTCTTTTCCTTCCAGCACCCCGCTAATGCACATGTTATGCTTGAAATTGTCCCAGAGGTTCCAATATCCTCACTTTTTAGAATCTGTTTTCTTTTTCTTGTTCTGATTGACTGTTTTCATTTATATGATTCTCTGCTTCTGCATTCATTTCATTTTTGACTGGTTCTTTTTTGTTTATTTTTATTTCCTATCTCTGTTGAAGTTTTCACTAAGTTTTTTTTTTTACCCTTCCTCTAAGTTCATTGAGCAACCTTATTAGCAATGTTCAGAATTTTATCTATAGTAGATTGCTAGTCTCCATTGGGGTTGTGAGAGACAGGATTTTACCATGACTTCCCAATGACCTGGATCCTTGTATCAGCCCCTCCTCCTAAGTGTTTGAGGGCTTCTGAACCCGATGGGATATTATACTGTGACTTGCAGTACGGTGCAAGTTCAGGTTTTCTTTTTTTCTTTTTTTAAATAAATCTTTATTGTTCAGATTATTACGTTTGTTCCTCTCCCCCCCCCCATAGTTCCCCTCCACCCTGTTTCCACCCTACCCTCGCCCTTACCCCCACCTCCACTGTCCTCATTTATAGGTGTATGATTTTAGTCCAGTCTCTTCCCATACCCCCTACCCCTGTTCCCCTGAGGATTGTCAGTCCACTCCCATTCTATACCTCTGATTCTGTTATATTCACCAGTTTATTCTGTTCATCGCCCCTGGGAGGCATTTCCAGTTTCTTAGGATATGTTCCAGGAGTGGGATTACTGGGTCAAATTGGAGTTCCATTTTCAGTTTTTTAAGGAAATTCCATACTGTTCTCCACAGTGGCTGCACCAGTCTACATTCCCACCAGCAGTGCACAAGTGTTCCTTTTTCTCCACATCCTCACCAACACTTGTTGTTTGTTGATTTGTTGATGATAGCAATTTTGACAGGTGTGAGATGGTACCGCATTGTTGTTTTGATTTGCATCTCTTGGATAATTAGTGACTTTGAGCATGTTTTCATGTGCCTCTTGGCCTTCCTTCTGTCTTCTTTTGGAAAGATTCTATTTAGGTCCATTGCCCATTTCTTTATTGGATTATTTATCTTCCTTTTATTAAGTTGTATAAGCTGCCTGTAGATGTTGGAGATTAAACCTTTATCAGTGTTAACATTTGCTAATATGTTCTCCCATACTGTAGCCTTTCTTGTTTGTTGTTTTGTTGGTGGTTTCTTTTGCTGTAAAAAAAACTTTTTATTTTTATGTAGTCCCATTTGTTTATTTTCTCTTTAGCTTCTGTTTCCCTAGGGGCAGAATCAGTGAAGAAATTCTTTTGGCATATGTCTGAGATTTTGCTGCCTGTGGATTCCTCTAGTATTTTTATGGTTTCCCGTCTGATGTTTAAGTCCTGTATCCATTTTGAGTTTATTTTTTGTGTATAGTGTAAGTTGGTGATCTACTTTCATTTTTTAGCATGTATCTGTCCTATTTTCCCAGCACCATTTATTGAAGAGACTGTCTTGACGCCATTGTATATTTGTGCCTCCTTTGTCAAATATTAATTGAGCATAGTGATTTGGGTTGATATCTCTATTCTATTCCATTGATCTATATGTTTGTTCTTGTGCCAGTACCAGGCTGTTTTGAGAACAGTGGCTTTGTAATACAGCTTGAAATCTGGTATTGAAATCCCTCCTACTTTGTTCTTCTTTCTCAGGATTGCTGTGGCTATTCGGGGCCTTTTTTTATTCCAGATGAATTTTTGGAGAGTTCTTTTAGGTCTGTGAAGTAGGCCTGTTGGCCGAAATGGGTTTGGCTCAGTGAATAGAGTGTCGGCCTGCGGACTGAAGGGTCCAGGGTTCGATTCCAGTCGGGGGCATGTACCTTGGTTGCAGGTATATACCCAGTGGGGGTTGTGCAAGAGGCAGCTGATCGATGACTCTCTCTCATCCATGTTTCTGGCTCTCTATCTCTCTCCCTTCCTCTCTGTAAAAAATCAATAAAATATATTTTTTAAAAAAGAAAATGAAAAAAAAGAAATAGGCCTTTGTCTGGGAGGCGCCTGAGCCTCTCTTGGTGCGTTCCACTTTCAGCCATGGCCATGGCTGTGGGCCTGGAAGGCAGCCTCTCCTCCCAGGGGCGATCAGCTCCCAGCTGTGGCCAGAGCTGTACGCCTGTTAGCTGGGAGGTGCCCGTGCCTCTCTCAGTGCGATCCGCTCCCAGCGTGACCCGGGCCTTAGGCCTGTTGGCTGGGACCTGCATCCCTCTCCACGCTTTCAGCTTTCATCAGTGGCCAGGGCTGTGGCCCTGGGAAGCAGCCGCACCTCCCAGGCATGATACACTCCCAGGGCCATAGGCTTGGAGGCGCCCCTCTCAGCGTGTTTCGCTTCCAGCTGTGGCCAGGGCTGTGGGCACACCTCTCCAGTGCAATCCACTCCCAGTCATGGCCCGTGCGGTAGGCCTGTTGGCTGGGAGGCATCTGTGCTGCTCTAGGCACGTTCCGCTTTCAGCTGTCGCCAGCTTCTTCCCAACCTGCAAAGGGAAGAGAATAGGACAGGAAGTTCCCAGGAAACTGGTGACAACTGGTTGCGTGTGTGGACTGTGCTGCAGCTGTGTCCACGGCACTGTGGGAACACAGGAAGGAGCAAGCAGATCTGGCTGCAAGGATGGGGAGAGGGCCGCAGAGACCTGGCCAACCCTCAGAGGCTGAGTAGAACTTTCACAGGTAGGATTGAGATTATTAAGAGGAGAAAGGCATCTTGGAAGGCGTATTTCTAGCAGAAGGGGAAAAAATGGGCCAAAAGTTTGTGGGGAAATGGATAAGTACAGTGTTAGTAGACCTGTATGTGAAAAAGACACATTACTTAATAGACTTGGCTCCAATTGACTTTGCCCTTTCAAAATAATTTTTGGAGGGAAAGATGGACAGTTGATTACATGTCTATTGTTTATAAAAGAAAAGGAAAGTTTTAGAAAATATGAAAAAGTATGAAATCACCTATAAACCTTCTACTTATACAAATATAAGCCCAATAACCACGTGATATCACCTTTCCAAGATCTCATGAAATTCCTATTTAAAGAGTTTATTTTATGACACTTTTAGTTTGGGTTTACATTTTTACTGGTTTGTCAAGACCACGGCAAGTACACTGTCCAATATGTTAAAGAAAAAACCCTATCTAATAAAGAGGGAAAATGCAGGGGAGGGCAGTTGGGGATGATTGGGCCAGCAGGGAAACAGTTAGGTGTCAATCAGGCTGGCAGTGGAATGGTTAGGGGCAATCAGGCAGTCAGGCAAGCAGTTGGGAGCCAAAGTCCTGATTTATGAAAGTCCTGATTTAAATAGGCATTCGCACTTCTCCAGAGGGGTTCCAGATTGGAGAGGGTGCAGGTTGGGCTGAGGGACACCTCCCTCCCCTAGTGCACGAATTTCATGCACCGGGCCTCTAGTATATAATAGCCAAGATATGGAGGCAACAATGACATTTTTACATGGATAAAAATGTGATATATATTATACAATAGAATATTACTCAGCCATAAATAAAATAAAACCTTCTCATTTGTGATCACCTGGATGGACCTAGAAGGTTTTATACTAAGTGAAATAAGTCAAACAGAGAAAGACAAATACCATATGATTTTTCTTATATACTAGAAGCCCGGTGCACAAAATTTGTGCCTGGGTGGGGAGGGGTCCCCTCAGCCCAGCCTGAACCATCTCACAATCCTGGACTGTTGGCTCCTAATTGCTCACCTGCCTGCCTGGTCACCCCTAACTGCCCTCCCCTGCCAGCCTAATTGCAGCCTTGTCACCCCCCAAATGCCCCCACTGTCAGCCTAGTCACCCCTCACTGCCCCTCTGCCAGCCTAATTGGCCCCAACTGTCCCCCTTGCTGGCCTGGTTGCCCCCAACTGCAACCCCACCCCAAGGCCTGGTCACTCTTAACAGCTCCCCCCCCCCCCCCGCCCCTGCTGGCCTGGTGACCCTCAGCTACCCCTCCCCTCCTGCCTGATTGCCTCAAGCACCTGCTTGTTCAGTTGTTTGGTCGTCCCTCAGGCTGGCCCTGAGTAGCTGGGCAGCCAATATCCAAAGCTTTCCTGTGCTGCTGGGCAGCCATCATCCAAGGCTTGCCTGCATGTTGGGCTGGCCCTGGGTGGCTGGGGGTCTGAGATGACTGGGGGAACTCCAGAGGCAGGCACACGGAGCGGCCGGGTCTGGCCATGCTGAGTGTCTGTCGCCCCAGCAGGGCTGAGGGACTGGGCACACTATCTTGTGGCTGTTGGCACTGCCATCATTGAGGGTGTGGCAGTCAATTAATATATTCCCTACTTATTGACTGTGGGCACCACCATCTTTATGAGGGCATGATGGTCAATTAGCATATTCGCTCTTTATTAGATAGGATGGGATTTAAAACCAAAACAAATGTGGGAACCCTGTCGGATTACACTAGATGCAAAGCCAATTAGAGCAGCAGTCGCCAACCTTTTGGACCTCATGGACCACCAGTGGTCTGCGAACCATTGGCATAGTGGAGCAGGATTAACAAGTACTCCAACAAAAAGCAAACAAAACTAAGCAGTAATGCACTCATATCGATAGATATAGGAAACTTGTGGTTAGCAGAGAAGGGAGATGGTGGGGTGGATGTAGGTAATTTAGTTAAAGGCCTTTATGATGTACAAACTTTCAGTTATAAAATAATGGGGATGTGATGTACAGCATAAAGAATATAGTTAATGATATTGTAATAATTTTGTATGGCAACAGATGGTAACTAGACACCTCATGGGGATCATTTTGTAATGCATATAAAATATCGAATCATTATGATGTACACTTGAAATTCATAGGATGTTATACGTCAATTATATCAATAAAATATAAAACCAATAAAATTTAAGTAGAAAATCCAGCAATACTTCTGAATTTACATTAGTTCTTTGATGCTATTGTTTTTAAAATTTTAAATATATTTTTATTGATTTCAGAGAGGAAGGGAGAGAGAGATAGAAACATCAATGATGAGAGAGAATTATTGATTGGCTGCCTCCTGCACACCCTCTACTGGGGATTGAGCCCACTACCCCGGGTATGTGCTCTTGACCAGAATCAAACCTGGGACCCTTTGGTTTGCAGGCTGCTCTACCCACTGAGCCAAAACCATCAAGGGCTTATTTTTTTTTTTTTTATTTCTTTTGTTTTTTATAAGTTTTTATTGTTCATATTATTACAAATGTTCCTTTTTTTCCCCTCCACCATTGCTCTCCTCCACCAGGTTCCCACCCCACCCTCTGCCCTTTCCCCTCTCCCCATTGTCCTCATCCATAGGTGCACAGTTTATGTTCAGTCTCTTCCCACGCCCCTCTCTCCCCTTTTCCCCAAGAATCGTCAGTTCACTCCCCTTCCATACCTCTGATTCTATTATATTCAATAGTTAATATTGTTCATCAGATTTTTTTAATTTCCTTGGTTTTTAGATTCACTTGTTGATAGTTACGTATTTGTTGTTCATAATTTTTATCTTTGTTTACTTTCTCTTCTGAAAGAACCCCCTTCAGCAATTCATATAATTCTGGTTTGGCGGTGATGAACTCCTTTAGCTTTTTTTTTTTATTAGTGAAGCTCTTTATCTGGCCTTCGATTCTGAGTGATAGCTTTGCTGGGTAGATTATTTTTGGCTGTAGGTTCTTGCTGTTCATCACCTTGAATATTTCTTGCCATTCCCTTCTGGCCTGCATGGTTTCTGTTGAGAAGTCAGCTGACAATCGTATAGGTGCTCCTTTATAGATTACTACCTTTTTTGCTCTTGCTTCTTTTAATATTCTCTCTTTGTCTTTTGCTCTTGGAATTTTAATAATGATGTGTCTCGGTGTGGTCCTCTTTGGATTCCTTTTGTTTGGAGATCTGTGTGCTTCCTGGACTTGTAAGTCTAATTCTTTCACCAGGTGGGGGAAGTTTTCTGTCACTATTTCTTTCAGTATGTTTTCGATATCTTGCTCTCTCTCATCTTCTGGGACCCCAATAATTCTGATGTTGGTTCGCTTGAAGTTGTCCCAGAGGTTTCTTACATTATCTTCAATTTTCTGGATTCTCTTGCCTTCTAGCTTCTGTGGAGGAGTGTCTTCTGGCTCTTTATGTTCCAAATCTTTGACTTGATTCTTGTGATCTTCCCTTCTGTTTTTAGGACTCTGTAAAATATTTTTATTTCAGACAATGTATTCTTTATTTCTTGTTGATCCCTTATCATTTCTCGATGACTCCTTATTAATTCTAGTTGATCTCTTTTCATATCCTCATAGGCCTTATCCATCTTTTCTAGGAAATTCTTGAAAAACCTTATAAGCGTAGATTTGAACTCTATATCCAGACGCTTTTTGTCCTCCATTTCTTTCGTTTGTGATCTATTTTGTTGTCGCATTTCGCAGTTACTCAAGGGCTTATTTTTAAATTTTACATATAATTAAAATTTAAGAATATAAGTTGCTAAAATATTTCAGTAACTGAAATATAAAATGTTATATTTTTACCCTGACTGTGACTTTGAATTCTATTTTTATTGGAAAATAACTACATAAAATCATCTCCAAGCTTTAGTCTTTATTCCTCAGAATATTTTTAAAGCTTATTCTTGCTACATTTGGTCTCCAAACAAATGAAATATCCTTGAAAAGTTATAAATGAGAAAACATTATAAATCATTTTTATTGAGTAAATATTCACAGTATAAAATATGATAAGCATTTTTAACTTTAATTACAGTTTTCTCTTATAATTGTTCTATTTTATTATTATTGTTAAACTCTTACTCTGCCTATTTTTAATCTTTATTGTTGAGAATATTACAGATGTTCCCTCTTTTTTCCCCCCAATGTCCCCCTTCACCAAGTTCCTACCTCACCCCAAGCCTTCACCACACCACTGTCTACAATCATGGGCAATGCATATATGCATGTAGGTTTCTTTTTGTTAATCTCTTTTCCCACCCCTTCATGACTTCCCCTCAAGATTCGTGAGACTGTTCCATGCTTCCATTCCTCTGGGTTTATTGACTTCATTAGTTTATTTTGTTCACTAGATTCCACATAAAAATGAGATCATGTGATATTTGTCTTTCTCTCAACTAGTTTATTTTACTTAACATAATCTCAGGGTGCCTTTATGCTGTCTCAAGGGTAAGAGATACTTGTTTTTACAGCTTCACAGTATTCCATTGTATAAATATACCAGAGCTTCCTTATCCATTCATCTGATGGGCATGTCAGATATTTCCAGATCTTAGCTATTGTAAATAATGCTCTTATGAATAAAGAGGTGCGTATATTCTTTCTGATTCATGTTTTGGGATTCTTAGAATATATTCCCAGAAGTTGAATCATTGGGTCAAATAGCAGTTACATTTCTAATTTTTTCAGGAAACTCCACACTGTTTTCCACAGTGTCTATACCAGTCTGCATTCCCACCAGGAGTGTACTAGGGTTTCCTTTTCTCCACATCCTCACTAGTACTTGTTTGTTGATTTATTGATGGTAGTAGCCATTCTGGCATGTGTGAGGTGATGTTGGGTATTTTTTTTCACAAGTCTCTTGTCCATTTGTATGTCTTATGTAGGTCCTTTGCCCATTTTATCTCTCAGTTTGTTTATGTGATGTACCACTTTTATTGATTTGTGAATATTGTACCATCCTTCCATCCCCAAGATAAATCTTACTTGGTCATGGTATATGATCTTTCTGATGTACTGCTGGATCCAATTTGCTAGAATTTTGTTGAGAATTTTGGCATCTAAGTTTATGAGGGATATTGGCCTGTAATTCTCTTTCATTGAGTTGTCTTTATCTGGTTTTGGTATTAGGGTGATGCTGGCTTCATAGAAGGAGCTTGGAAGTGTTCCTGCCTCTTGAATTTTCTGGAATAGTCTGAGGAAGATAGGTTTCAGTTCTTCCTTTAAAGTTTGGTAAAACTCTCCTGTGAAACCATCTGGCCCCAGAGTTTTGTTTCTGGAAGCTTTTTGATGACTGTTTAGATTTCTTCCATAGTTATCAGCCTATTGAGATTTCTAGTATCTTCCTGAGTAAGTTTTGGAAGGTTGCATTTTTCTAGGAATGGGTCCATTTCCTCCAGGTTGTCTAGTTTGTTAGAATAGAGTTGTTCATAGTATTTTTTAAATAATCCTTTGTATTTCTGAGGGGTCTGTTGTTATTTCTTCTCTTTCATTTCTGACTTTGTTTATTTGGGTCCGCTCTCTTTGCTTTTTGGTGAGCCTGGCTAGAAGTTCATCAACCTTGTATATCCTTTCAAGGAACCAACTCTTGGTTTTATTGATCTTTTATAAATTTTTTTTTGTCTCTATGTCATTCATTTTTGCTCTGATCTTTATTATTTCCTTCCTTCTGCTCATTGTGGGCTTTTCTTGTTGCTCTCTTTCTAATTCTTTGAGTTGTTGAGTTAGATGATTTATTACCATTTTTTTCTTTTTTTTTGAGGTAGGCCTGTAAAGCTATAAATTTTCCTCTCAGGACTGATTTTATTGTGTCCCATAGTATTTGCATTGTTGTGTTTTTATTGTCATTTGTCTCCAGGATGTTTTTAATTTCTTCTTTGATCTCATTGGTAACCCAATCATTGTTTAATAGCATGCTATTGGAATTTTTTAATTGTAGTTTAATTCTAATATTATGCCATTGTGGTCTGTGAAAATTCTTTATATGATTTCAGTCTTTTAGAAGTTGAGGAGACTTTGTCTGTGACCTAATATGTGGTCTATTTTTGAAAATGTCCCATGTGCACTTGAGAAGAATGTATATTCTGTGGCTTTGGGGTGCAATGCTCTAAAGATGTCAATTAGGTTTATCTGATCTAGTGAGTCATTTAGAATTAGTTTCTTTGCTTTTTGTTTAGATGATTTATCCAGAGATGTCATTGGTGTATTAAAGTCCCCTACTATGATTGTATTGTTGTCAATCTCTTCCTTGATATCTTCCAGGAGTTATTATGTATTTGAGTGCTCCTGAATTGGGTGCATATATGTTTATCAGGGTTATATCCTCTTGTTGTATCAATCCTTTTATTATTATGAAGTGGCCTTCCTTATCTCTTGTTAAGGCCTTTACTTTGAGGTCTATTTTGTCAGAAATAAATACTGTTACCCCAGCTTTTTTTTTTTTTTTTTTTTTTTTTTTTCATTTCCATTTGCCTGATTTTTTTCCATCCCTTCACTTTCAATCTATATGAGTCTTTTTTTCTGAGGTGGGTCTCTTGTAGACAGTATATATATGGCTCATGTTTATTTGTACCCATTCATCTACTCAATGTCCTTTGATTGGAGCATTTAGTCCATTTACATTTAAAGTTATTATTGAAAGGTACTTGTTTGTAGCCATTTTTAGTTTTTGAGGCTATGTTCCTTCTTACCTTTTTATTTCTTCTTTTTACACCAATCCCTTTAGCATTTCTTGCATTGCTGGCTTGGTAGTGATAAACTACCTTAGCATTTTTTGGTCTGTGGAACTCCTTATTTTTGCTTCAATTTTGAATGATAACCTTGCTGGATAGAATATTCTTGGGTTCAGTCCTTTGCTTTGCATCACTTTGTAGATTTCCTTCCATTCTTTTCTGGCCTGATGTGTTTCTGTTGATAAATCATTCGATAACCTAATGGGAGTTCCCTTGTATGTAACTTTCTGTCTCTCTCTTACAGCCTTTAAGATTCTCTCTTTGTTCTGAATATTTACCATGGTAATTAGGATGTGTCTTGGTGTGGGTCTTTTTGGGTTCATCGTGTTTGGGACTCTCTGAGTTTGTGTGACTTTTTTCTTAACACATCAGGGAAGTTTTCTGACATCTTCAAATAGTTCTTCTAAACCTTGTTCTTCCTATTGTTCTGGTACTCCTTTATTCGAATGTTGGTTCATTTCATGTTGTCCCATATCTCCCTTAGGCTCTCTTCCTGTCTTTTAATTTTTTTCTCCAATTGCAATTCAATTTGGCTGTGGTTTGCTTTCCTATCTTCTAGTTCACTAATTTGGTCCTCTGCTTCTTCTACCCTTTTTCCACAAAAACAAGACAGTGTCTTATATTAATTTTTGCTCCCAAAAATGCGCTAGGTCTTATTTTCAGGAGATGTCTTATTTTTCCATGAAGAATACAGTACACATTTATTGTTAAATGAAAATAAAGGAAATTTATTACCTGTATACGGTACGGTAGTACGGTAGTTGTCAACACAAACCAGACAAACTGTGAATCCTACAGTATCAAGAATTTACTCATTTATTCAATGACAATCATGTCATCATCTTCTGGAACATCATCATAACAATCCAATTCCTGAATTTCCTGGTGAATTTCTTGTGACTCCATTTCTTTCAGAATCAGTGGACCAAATCTCTCATGTTTAGCAATAGCACTGTCTTTAAATGAGTACTTCACGTCAAGGTAGCCTGCTCGCAGTGCATTTGCAATGCAACTGTCAGTGATTTTCACCCATGAATTCTTCACCCAAGTCACAACTTCTTGCAGTTTAGATTTCACAAAGTTTCCACGCTGATTTCTCTCCATTCTATTTTCAATGTAGTCATTAATTTCCATGCGTAAATTGTCTTTGAATGGCTTGTTTATTGCAACATCAAGAGTCTGGAGGTAGGCCATCATTCCTGCAGGCATCATTATCTTATCTATTTTTCTTTCTTGAAGAAATGTCTTCCTGTCTTTAGCGTGGTGAGTGCTGGCTGCATCCCAGACTAGCAGACCTCTTTGGCTCCCTCGCATAACAAGTGGCAGCATTAAATCGACCCACTTCCTTATAACTGCTCGTGTGGCCCAGGCTTTTTCAGTTTCAAGAATAAAAATGCCCAAAACACGTTCAATCTTTTCCTTCTTGCCCTTAGAAATGATTAAAGGTGGGATTTTAGTGCCATCCAGATGAATTGCCAAAATACAGGAAACACTGCACTTTTGTAAGCAGTGGAGGGAATGTACACTAAGGAGGCATCCCACTGTTCAATTGTTGTTTGAGTTGATTGGCCCATAAACACTGCAGTTTCATCCATAGCAATCATGTTGGAAAGGTTGTATTTAGAGAAGTCAGCATCATCAATAAAGGACTTGAATGCAAGTGCTCGCTTAATAACTTCAGTATCTTCCAACCTAAACAATATTGTACCAGTAGATCTTTTTTTAAAAAATATATATATATTTTATTGATTTTGTACAGAGAGGAAGGGAGAGAGATAGAGAGTTAGAAACATCGATGAGAGAGAGTCATCGATCAGCTGCCCCTACTGGGGATATGCCCGCAATCAAGGTACATGCCCTTGACTGGAATCAAACCCAGGACCCTTCAGTCCCCAAGCCGATGCTCTATCCATTGAGCCAAACCAGTTTTGGCTCAGTAGATCTTTTAAAGACAGTTCAATTCACTGAAGGAAATTACCGTATTTTCCGGCGTATAAGACAACCCCCTAATTTTTACAGTTAAAACATAGGTTTAGGCCTATATTCACTGTATAAGACTAACCCCCCACTTCAAAGAAAATACTTACTTTGCCGTCTTCCACAATTCCTTTCTTGTACTCCACGGAGTAGCTTTTTCTTTTTGCGCTCATTTCTAGGGGTAAAAAAAGGGAATTGGGGTATCAAAGTGGGGGAGGGGGATCACTTAAAATAACACGGGGGGATCAGAGGGGGGAATCAAAATGGCACAGGAGAATCAGAGGGGGGATTACCATTTTAGTAACCCCTTTTGATCCTCCTGTGTTATTTTGATTGCCCCCTCTGATCCTCCTGTGTCATTTTAAGTGATCCCCCTCCCTCCATCCCTGTGCCACTGAACACCTTCACCAGACATCTCCCCTACCCTTTTATCAGACATTTATCCCCTGGGGCTTGCCTGGGGACTGTCACTGGGCTTGCTGGGGCCTGGATCTGGGCTGGAGCAGGGTCTGCCACTGACTGAGAACCTTCAGTCATCATGAGGGCGGCCGCAAGCATCAGGTAGTGTCACCAGAGACAGACAAGCACTCACCACCTTCACCACGTCCCGACCACTCTAATCCTCCTGTTCTACACGCATCTGCGAGTCTCCTCCTCTCTCCCTCCCCATGCTCACCGCTCACTCTGACCTCTGCTCCGCCTCCACACAGCAGTGACGTCAGGACTTTGCCTAACGTCACTGGTTGCAAGATGCCAGTAGGGGCAGCCCTAGCTACCAGTTTACGGTAAATTAATTTTCATTCTGAGACAGAGCACACCTCCATACGTCAGCTTTTCAGCGCTTGTGCACATCTCAATACTCTTTTCTCTTTCCTTATAGTTGTAGAGCTCCCAGTCAGCCAGCTTTCTCGTGGTTCTGGATTAAACGTTTATCATGTAGTTTTGAAGTTGTTGTGTGAGGTAGCAGTTTATCTATGCCGCCATCTTGGTTTCTCCTGACTCTGTCTCTTGATTCTAAGTAAAACTTACTCTAATAATCCCATTGAGCAATGTCACTTTTACATATATTAAATATATCATCATACTCATGGAGATAATTCTTTTGAAGCATTTTCAATGATTCTGATGATAATAATTAGGTAAAATTTTGGTGCCAGGCACTGGTCCCAAACCCTACTTTTATCATTTCATTTAATATCCTTTAAACCATTTTTAACTTTCATTCTAGCTTCAACGATAGAAATGAAATGTAAAGGTAGAATTTGACTGAATATTAAGAACCATTTCTGACCATGAAAGACTCTAGTTGAGAGTGAGATTAATAGAATGGAATGTACCTAAGTAGATGCCAAATGGTCGTCTTTGAAAATAGTAAGTAAAAGAAATTTTATATGGAATAGAAAATGCTGTGTATGATTTGCTACAACTCATGCTCTTATATTTTTAAAGAAATACATTCTATAAAATAAAGATAAAGTGGGATAAAATGTTATCTTTCACCTAGATCTCACATGTTTCAAATCAAATTATGCTGATGGAGTATGCATGTATTTGGATATAAAATGTGTATCACTGAGAGGCACCAAGGACATGTCAAACAAACCACTTTGAATCATCTCTGGGAACCACAATAATGTGTGTGTTATATGCTGAGATATATGTGAAAGATTAAATTATTAAATGTAGAAAGTATCTATTGAACTTTTTTCACTACGGCTGTAACCTATCAATGTAAGCATGTTTTGAACGAATGTAATAATTTTGGATTCTGGGAAAAAAGCTAATTAAATACACAAGAGCATTATTTCACTTAGTTTTTTTGTTTGTTTGTTTAAAGTTTTACATATCTTTCCATTTTCCCCAATTGACCTCCCTCCCACCACAGCCATTTCCACCTTGTATCCATAACCAATGGATACAGGAAAGCCCCCACCATCCCAGTGCCTGTATCCATTGGTTATGCTAATTTGCATACATACAAGTCCTTTAGTTGCTCTCTAACCCCTCCCCTCCCTTACCATTTGTGTATGGATTTATTCTTGTTCATCAAATTATGTTAATCATTATATCCCACATATGAGTGAGATCATGTGATATTTATCTTCCTCCAATTGGCTTATTTTACTTAGCATAATGTTCTCCAGTTCCATCCAGATTGTTGCAAATGTTATAAGTTTCTTCCTTTTTATAGCAGCATACTATTCCATTGTGTAGATATATCAAAATTTTCTAATCCACTCCTCTGCTGATGGCACTTAGGCTGTTTCCAAATCTTAGCTATTGTAAATTATAATTTTATGAACATAGGGGTGCATATATCCTTTTTGATTGGTGTTTCTGGTTTCTTGGAATATAGTCCTAGGAGTGGGATTTCTGAGTCAAATGGGAGTTCCATTTTTAACCTTTTGAGGAAACTCCATACTGTCTTCCACAGTGGCTGCACAAGTCTGCATTCCCACCAGCAGTGCATGAGGGTTCCTTTTTCTCCACATCCTTGCCAGCACTTCTTCACTTGTCCATTTGTTCATGGCTATCATGAACAAATATTATAGCTATTTGTTCATGATAGCCAGTCTGACAGGTGTGAGATAGTATCTCATTGTTGTTTTGATTTGCATCTCTCAGATTATTAGTGACTTTGAACATGTTTTCATATGTCTCTCGGCCTTCTGTATGTCCTCTTTTGAAAAATTTCTCTTTATATCCTTTGACCATTTTTTGATTGGATCGTTTCTCTCCTTTTGTTAAGTTGAATGAGTTTTCTGTAAATTTTGAAGATTAAGCCCTTATTGGGAATATCATTAGCAAATATGTTCTCCCATGCAGTGGGTTTTCTTATTGTTTTGTTATTTCATTTGAGTTTTCAAGTAGATAAAGAACCAAAATATTATTTAGTAATATATATAAAATATGAGAGCCCAGTGCATGAAATTTGTGCATGGGTGCATTTATGTCCCTCAGCCCAGCCTATACCTTCTCTAATCTGGGACCCCTCTCACAATCCAGGACTCTTGGCTCCCAACCATTAGCCTGACTGTTTGTCTGATTGCCCCTAATCACTTCTGCTTGCCAGCCTGATCACCCCCTAACCACTCCCCTGATAGCCTGATCAACACCTAACTGCTCCCGTGCCAGTCAGATTGCCCCTAACTGCCCTCCCCTTACATCTTGGTCGCCCCTAACTGCCCTCGCCTGCAGGCCCGATTGCCCCTAATTGCCTTCTCCTGCCAGCCTGGTCACCCCCAACTGCCCTCACCTGCAGGCCTGGTCATCCCTAACTGCTCTCCCCTTCAAGCCTAATTTCCTCCAATTGCTCTCCCCTGCTGACCATCTTGTGGTGGCCATCTTTGATCACATTGGGGCAGCCATCTTGTGAGTTGGAGTGATGGTCAATTTGCATATTACCTCTTTATTATATAGGAGGATTAGATGCTGATAAAATAGTCTAAAATTAAATTTTAAAATATGAATATAAAAAGAGGTACAAGATTAGTTTATAATAATAATGAAAAACTACCAATCAAAGGGTCAAAAGATAAAACAAGCCAAAACCGGATTGGCTCAGTGGATAGAGTGTTGGCCTGTGGACTGACAGGTCCCAGGTTCGATTCCGGTCAAGGGCATGTACCTTGATTGGGGGCACATCCCCAGTAGAGGGTGTGCAAGAGGCAGCTGATCGATGATTCTCTCTCATTGATGTTTCTAACTCTCTATCCCTCTCTCTTCCTCTCTGTAAAAAAAATCAAAAAAATATATTTAAAAAAAAAGATAAAACAAGACAACACAAAGACACTTGACTACTGAATCATTCAATATTAACACTTTTTCCTCTTCTTTTTAATGTGATTTTTAACATTAATATAAATTCACCTTGATGTTTATTAATAACATTCTCACTCTGAATAAGTTCTTTGACTTTATATATGTTTTTATAATCTATCTAGTGCCAGTACTGAGAGTTATAGTCTCAATAGGTTTAATAAATATATAAATAGAAAGATTTGTTCTAATCTCTTCAATGAATTTTCAGTTTTAATATGAAAAAACCTGAAGTGAGATATTTTATTTTCTAAATTCAATTTATTTACCTGGAATTGTAAGACATGTATGGAGATGACTTTTTAAAATAGTATCATGCAGAATAGATTTGGAAGTAATATGACACTTAAATAATTATGACATTATCAAAATATGCAGAGCACAAATTTTATTTAATTGCTTTTACACACCAGAAGGCATTATAGAGATATTAGTGACTAGAAGCAAGCTGTAACTTCAACAGAGTCCTTTCTTAAAATCAGCAACAAAGAGGTTTTGATCTTAGTGTTTCAGATTTGTTCCAGATAGTACAGAAGAGTTCTGCAAATAAACCAATTGTAATTTTTATTTAATTCAACCTCTAATATACACACATAAAAACATTTATGAAACTTTCAGTTTTGTGCATCTATTATTATTATTATTATTATTATTATTATTATAGTATACTAAACTGTTTACTGCTAGAGCCTGGTGAAGATTCGTGCAAAGAATGGACCTTCCTTCCCCTGTCTGCAGGCACTGCTTTTGCTCCCACAGCCTTTCTGCCTTCACTCCAGCCCAGAGTTGCTTTTCCATCTTCCCAAACTGCTCAGAGGTCCAGAGCTGAACCTGGGGCAGTGTGGAACACCTGCGTCATTGCTATGGCAATGTATCCATTCCTGGCCCCTGCTGTTGGTGGCTGTGTCAGTTTTGTTGAAATATTGTTCCTGCTCCAATTTTTCCAGCTGTTTTCAGTTGTACCCATCATTAATTAGCAGAAAACTTTCTATGTATCCCTCTAAGTAACTCAGTGTCTACTCAGGTCCTTTCTGACTGTTAGATCATTGATAATTCTTGAATTGTTCTGATCAAAATGGGAGCCACAAAGCATATGTAGCTATTTACATTCAAACTAATTAAAATTAAATAAAATTAAGCACATAAAATTTTCAGTCACATTAGCTGCAGTTCAAGAGCTTAATAGCCACATATGACTCATAGCTCCCACACTGGTGGGCACAGATATAGAGTACTCTTGTTATCAGAGGAAATTCTATTGCGGAGTGAGATAGAGAAGTCATCATTGCCATGAAAGATATGGCCTGGGAGAGAAACAGTTAATGAAGGCAATGCACACTGAATCTGTTCATTGGGCCCTCTATGCCAGGAGTTACAAGATCTAGATCACATGTGTCAAACACAAGGCCAGCAGGCCAAATCCGTCCCGCCAGGCCTTGCAATGTGGCCTGCACCGCGCTGTCATCACTACACTCCGCTGCGTTTCCATCACAATGACAGTTTATGACTGTTCAGTAAACCATTCGGCCCGCGATTTAGGCTGGATTTTAGATTTTGGCCCCTTCTCTGATTGAGTTCGACACCCCTAATCTAGATTGAAGGATATGGGATAGCCCAACTGATGTGACTAGGTGGTTAAGTATCCACCTAAGAACCAGGAGGTCACAGTTTGATTCCTGGTTAAGGCACATGCCTGGGTTGCAGACTCGATCCCTTGAAGGGGGCATACAAGAGGCAGCCAATCAATGATTATTTCTCATCATTGATGTTTGTATCTTTCTCTCCTTTTCCCTTTCTCTCTGAAATAAAATAAATAAATTAATTAAAAACAAACAAACAAAAATGGATACGGTACAAAATGATGGAGTAGGTAGAAGTTGCATTCACCTCTTACCAAGATCACAAAAAAATTACAACTAAATTATAGAACAATCAACCCGGAGAACCTTCTGAACACTAGTAGAATCAAGCTTTATAAATAAGGAGATATAGAAGAAACCACAGTGAAACTGGTGGGTGGGGCAGAGAAAGAAAATAGGCTCCCCTCTCTTCCCCCCACCCACAAATAAGTGTGGTGATTAAGAATCCAGAGGGGTATCTTACCTGCAAATATCCCTCCTGAAGAATGTGGGGCTCAACCCTACTCTAGACTCCCTAGCCCAAAGCACCAGTGCTGGGAAGAGGAGCCCACATAACATCTGGCTGTGAAAATCAAGAAGGTTGCTGGAAACTCATACATTCTCTTAAAGGGCTAATGCACAAACTTGCTTGCAAGCACTCATCCAGAGTTTCAGGCGAGGGATGGTGGCTCAGAGGGTATCAGAGTCATACAAGGTGAGGCTGGGCTGTATGGCTTTGGGGAGAGGGCTGGAGGGACAGCCCTCTCCTATGTTGAGTCCCTCTTCTGGACTACCCACAAACAGACACCATATTTCCTAGGTCAAGCATTCCCCTCTTAAGGCATTTGCCTAAAGAGCTACTTTAGCCCCAACCTGACAACTCTCAGAAGCCCCACTCTAACCAACTTGCTCACTGCTGGAAGCCCTGCTAACAGCAATCAGTCTAGGCCCCCATTTCAGCCTTTCTTTAAAAAGTCTCAAGGAATCCTGGGTAAGCTTGGGTAGTGGTAGGGCAGAGACACACAGGGAGAAACTGAGTTGTGTGGTTTTAGGGTGAGGCAAGTCTTCCCACATTCCTGACAAGTGCCACTTTGATGTGTTAAGTCCTCTCTCTATGCAGCCACATATTAATGTGCTTTAACATAATGAGTTCTACTAGCTTCACCATGAAGTCTGCCTGAGACCCCACTTCACTGAAAAGATCCATAGACCCCAGGCTGGTGGTGGCAGGCCTAGGTGTACTCTCAGACTTTTGCTGAGAGACTTCAGACCCAGCATTGATGCCAAGTTTGAATCTGTATTAACTTGGTGAACATCACTCTGCCCACACTGGTAACTCCCTGAAAATCTGTCTTATGCAATTTATACACCACCAGAGGCTTCTTCATTGATTGAGTCTAATAGGAAGCTGGCATCAATCAGTGGGTTTTGGGCTACCTTGGGACTTGTGCTGTCCTGTCCCAGGCCTGGTACTGGTGGCAATTAAGGTTGGCTGCTGCCACATGCATCCAGGACCAACCATGGATCACATTGTAGCTCCTAAAAAGTAGCCCATGGTGGGTAACAGGCAGCATCCGGCATTGACTGCACCAGAGTCCCTCCCAAGAAGCTCCCAAACCAACATACTAGTTGCCTGGCTTCAGACCACAACAGAAAATGATCTTACTATCTCTTCAAGAGGCACATTGAAAGAGAGGTCTCAGCAGGCATAAGGCACTCCTGGGACAAACTCTGTTTTGTGGGGACAGCCCCTGCAACAGCCACTTATACACTGGCCATGGCCAATCTTCACACCCAGCCAGCCTGAAGGTCTACCACATCTATGGACATGCCAACAATAATTGAGGCTCAACTACAACATAACCCACACAAAGGTTACTCCTGGAGCACCCATGTAAGGGGACCAGGGAGACTGTATGGGCTTCACAAGACACTAGCTACATTAAGGCCATTCTGCAAAGACTGAGAAACATAGCAGATCTATTTAACACATAGAAACAAGCACAGAGAGGCAGCCAAAATGAGAAGACAGAAAAAGACTCTTGGGAAGATGGCGGCAAAGTAAACACTTGTAAGTGCTGCCTATCACAACCATATCAGAGCTGCAACTGGGGATCTTATCTGAGACCTGAAAAAAACCACAACTGTGGAGACCACTGAACAGCTGTGGGGCCCCGACCGGTGCGGACACGCAGACTCCACAGAAAGGTTGGATTTTGCCGGGGATAACGTGAGGTGTCTGTGCCCCGGAAGCAAAAGCAGCAGGTGCAGAAGCTGCGGCAGCTATAGTGGCAGAGACAAAAGCTCCTGCATTGGGACCGCGGAAATCTGTGTCCACAAAAGCCCCCTGCTGTTGGGTCTGGCATGATTCGAGAGAGTGAACGGGGGTCCCCAAGGTTGCTAATAGTGGGGTTCTCTAGGGAGCAACCCATTCTGATCAGACAGGGAGGGAGAACATAGGAGTTGGAAAGGTATGCAGTCTGTTTGTAAGTGCGCACAGACTGGCCCATCAGGCTGGTTCCCCTACAACCCTTTGATTCTGATTACAAAGGAGAGACCACCCGGACTGGCTGGCCCAGAGATAAGACAGGGGGAAACAGCTTTTCTGGAAGCGGAGAAGCAGAGTAGGGAGAAATCATCCGGGATTCAGCTCCGAGGCAAAAAAACAACAACACAAAACGGTATTGAGTGCCATGGAAAAGAAGGCTGGAGCAGCTAAAAAGACAGGGACATCAATCCAGAAACACTGCCACCTAGGGTCTGGAGTACAAACTGACTGTGTTTATTACTAATTTTATTTGATCAAAAACCAAGAAACTAAGAAATCGCCATCTTAAAATGAAGGACTAGTTTACAACACTGAGGTGCAGTGGAACGCAGGGAACTGCAATACTGTCTGGACTGAGGAACAGGCGTGCCAAACAGAATAACAGAAGTGAATGGCCTTCACAACTGCACACTGTTTTTGGAAATTTTTTTATTTTTTATTTTATTTTCATTTTTTGCATCTTTTACTTAAGAAACAATTTTTTTTTTCATTTTTTCCTCACTTGATTTTAACTTTTTAATTATTACATTTTTAGGTTCAATCAGCATTATTACTACTGCTATTTTAAAATTTTTAAGTGCCATTTTATTTTCTCTTTATTTTACATTGGAATTAGTGTTCTTCATTCTATCTTCATTTCTCATTTGGCATCATTTACCCTATCTCAACACAACCTTTACACCATCACTCTCTTTCTAACCTCCCTTTTGCTAGCCTGTTTATCTTAACACTTTCCTGCTCTAGATTTTCCCTACTCTTTCTGTCTCCCCCCCTGCTAAAATTTCTACCCTACTTATATATCTAATTTCCAATCCCCTGTGCCAAGTGCATACACTCCCCTCCTGAGTTGTATTAACTAGCCAAAAAAAAAAAAAAAATTGTTTTTCTCTGTCCTTTTGATGCTGTTTGTGTGAATTTTGATTATATTGTATTTTTATGCTTTTTAGTGAGAGTATTTTGCTTATTCTTTTGTTGTTGCTGTTGCTTGGTATTTTTTATTTGCTTGTTTTTTTTTTTTCCCTTCTGTTTTCCCTTCCTTTACTGGATATTAGTGGGGGTGTAGATTGTATTATTCCTCAGGTACTGTTGCCAGCATTTGCTGAAGTTAGTGGTTGTTCTATTGAAATTCTCTCCCCATATATATAGTTTGTTCCCCTTTTCTCCCACAGTCTCTTTCTTTTCTCTCTCTCTCTCTCTCTCTCTCTCTCTCTCTCTCTCTCCCTCTCTTTTTCTCTTTCTCTTTCTCTCTCTCTCTCTCTCTCTCTCTCTCTCTCTCTCTCTCTCTCTCTCTCTCTCTTTCCTTCTTTTTTCTTCTCTCTGTTTCCCAATTTCATTTTGACACTCCTTTTTTTTTTAAATATATATTTTTCCTATCTTTTTCTTTTGCTCCCTCCCTCTTCTCTTTTTACTCTTCTTTCTCTCCTATCCCTAATTTGCCTTTCCCTAGTGGTCACCGTTATTGGAGGTTATTAATATCTCAAATACATTTCTGTTCAGTGCCTTGTGTGTTGTACCTGGTAGTGTTGTATTTTGTGCCTTTAAATCAATGCAGGAGAGAGAGATCTACATAACCAGACATCCTGAAAAGAGAGAACATGGAGAGACAAAGAAATAGCATGCACATGAAAGAAAAGCAGGCATCACCAGAAAAGGAAGTAAACGAGTTAGAGGCAAGCAACCTACCAGAGCAAGAATTCAGAGTAATGATCATAAGATGGGTAAAAAAAATGGAAAACAAATTTGACAATATGAGTAAGAACCAAGAGGAAATGAAGAAGAACCAAGAGGAAATGAAGATGGACCAAGAAGAAATGAAAAATGACATTGCTACTATGAAGAACTCAATAGAAAGCATCAAGAGCAGACTAGAAGAAGCAGAGTACCTCATCAGTGAGCTAGAAGACATGATGGAAAAAAATACCCAATTAGAGCAGCTTCTAGAAAAAAAAATTAAAAAGCAGTAGGACAGCCTAAGGGAACTTTGGGACAATACAAAACAAAACAATATTAGAGTAATAGGGGTTTCATAAGGAAAGGGAATTGAGGAATACATGGAAAATGTATTTCAAGAAATAATGATAGAAAACTTTCCTGAGATAGAGAAGAAAAAACCCACACAAATCCAAGATTCTCTCAGAGTCCCAAGCAAAATGAACCCCAGAAGACTTACACCAAGGCACATTATAATTAAATTGGCAAACATCAACGATAAAGTGTCTTAAAAGCTGCCAGAGAGAGACAGAAAGTTACATATAATGGAACCCCCATCAGACTAGCTACTGATTTCTCAACAGAAACTCATCAGGCCAGAAGGGAATGGGATGAAATATACAAAGTCATGCAAAGGAAGGGCTTGAATCAAAGAATACTGTATCCAGCAAGGCTATTAATCAAAATTGAAGATGAAATAAGGGGCCTCCAGACAAAAAAAGACTAAAGGAATTTATCTCCACCAAACCAGCAATGCAAGAAATGCTAAAGGATCTACTGTAAAAATAAAGAAATAGGAAATGAAGAAGGAACACAGGGGTACAGAATAAAAATGGCAACAAATAAATACCTATCAATAATAACTTTAAATGTAAATGGATTAAATGCTCCAATCAAAGACATAGGGTAACAGATTGGATAAGAAAACAAGACCCATATATCTGCTGTCTACAAGAAACCCATTTTAGAAAAAAAGACGTACACAGACTGAGGGTGAAAGGATGGAAAAAGGTTTTCCATGTGAATGGAAATGAAAAAAAAAGTTGGGGTGGCAATACTTACATCTGACAAATTAGATCTCAAAGTGAAGGACATAATAAGAGATAATGAAGGCCACTTCATAATACTAAAGGGAGCAATCCAACAAGAAGAAATAACACTTGTAAACATATATGCACACAATACACGAGCACTCAAATACATAAAAACAAACAAACAAACAAACAAACAAAACAAAACTGCTGGAGGACAATAAAGGAGAGATTAACAGCAATACAATCATTGTAGGAGGTTATAATACCTCACTGTCACCTTTGAACAAATCATCTAAAGAAAAAATCAGCAAAGAAACATCAATCCTAAATGACCCTCTAGACCAGATGGAATTAACTGACATCTTCAGAACATTTCACCCAAAGCATTAAAAATCTAGATTAAAAAATCAGTTGCAATCATTTGTATATAGGTTTGGCTATTAGTTGATTTCTCAACTCTGGCTGCATATTTGAATAATCTATAGAGAATTTGGTTTAATTGATCTGGTTATAGAGGCTGAGAAATCGTGTTTTTTAAAAGCACTTCAAGTGAATCCTATTTTGTAGACAGGCTTCAGGATAACTGATTGAGCACATATACTAGCTCATTTAGTCAAAAGATCATATGATTAACATATAAATAGCACTACTATCTGGATAGTTCATGGCAGCAAACTGAGAAGCTGGATTGGATCTTATTTAGATAATCCCAGCAATCTCCAGTCATGGGGGAATGCTGCTATGCTGAATTAAGCCTTGGAAAAATAATTCTAGAAAGAAACATAATATTTACATTGCTCACAACCCAATTGGTAAGCTTCAAGAACTAGTTTCCTATTCATTTCTGCATATATGCCTTCAAAACCCTCAAAAGAGTTATTCATTCATTTTATCTTCATATTACCTTTGGTATCTTTCAGTTTCAGAGAATAGATAGTCATTAGTAATAGATAGCCACTGATTTCCTATTGACTGATACTTATGCTCAATTCGTGGTTTCTTACTTTATAAATTTTACATTTTTACTATTATATAAAGTGTAACATAGCTTTACAATGAGAGATTTTAGAGTATAGCCATTATTTTATTAATTTTATATTACTTTATATTGTTCTATAGAAACCCAATTTTCTTATTAATTTTTTACATAAAACAGATCTCCAAAGTATTTAGATTAATACTATTGTTCATGGATCTAGTCCATGTTGGAGAAATATACTTACATTCCAGGTACAAAATAATGTTATATAAACTTAAATACCTATGCCAGTGATAATCCAGATTGCTTTCAATATAATCTCATATTTATGCTGTTCAGGCTACAATAAAAATGTGATTCAAAATAATATTTTAATGCTATTAATATTGATCAACAAAAATCATGTCTTTAAAATCTTAGCAGTTGTATTTGTGCCATTACAAATTCTACAGAATACGCTCTAGCACATTTCAATCAGGTTATGGTTATGAGGCATTTGTGTTTGCTTCTTTTCCTTTTTGAAATTGGTTGTACAATGTTCCAACATTAATATTTTGAATAGGCTTAATATTTTCATCATTTGTGATTTAAAAGATAGCTATAATTTTTTAAAAGAAAAAAAAGAAAGCAATGCAAATATATAAACTCACCTGTTGCAGATTAAGACCCTCATGATCTGAGCCTACGCTGTTTACTCAGGGTATTTCTCATTGTTGCTTAGTAAGCATCATCAACTTAAATCAGTGTTATTTTCATAAGGCTTCCATACTTGCACTTTTCATTGTTGTCTTCATTGATTTGTATATGTTGCTTAGCTTTTAATTCTCAAGAGTAAAGATATGTTGAATGTTTTCCAGCAGTGGTAGGTGGCTCTAAAAAAAAAAAGTTATATGATTTTAAAAATACTTTACTTAATTTCATTATAGTTTATGTAAATTTTATTACATAGGACATCATGGAAAACAGAATATCATCACATGTTAATAATAGTAACATTGGAAATGGAAAAGAAGTACATATCTATGATAATAAAAGCATAATATGCTAATTAGACTGGACATCCCTCTGGTTTACCTTCTGGACAAAGCTGGGGCTACAAGGGAAGCCCATGTCCTGGGTGCCAGAGGGAAGCTGGTGCCAGCAGTCAGGGAAAGGAAGGCCCCCTCTTGCACAAATTTCATTCATCAGGCCTCTAGTTTTAATCACTATCTATGTTTCTATAGAAATTATACCGGGACATACTTAACTTGGAACAGAGTATATAATATAATATAATGATTCTCCAATATTAGCCTGCATCAGAATTACCCAGAGGACTTGTTAAAATGAATTGCTTAACTCAAATCCCACAGCTTCTGATTCAGTAAGTTTGCAGTAGGATCCAATACTTTGTATTTCTAATAGCTTTCCAGTTAATGCACAGGCTGCTAATCCAGCAGTCAAACTTTTGAGAAACATTTATAGAAAAGAGAAAATTTTAAAAGTTCAAGTTCATTGCAATATTGTTTTTTTTGGTAAACATAACATGCGTATGCTTAATATGCTTATGGTTCTTCAAAAACATCAGTCAGTTTTAACTGAAAGCCAATTTTTGAACTGAATATATAAAATGTATATGTTTAATATATCTATGATTCTTTGAAAAGACAGTTTTAACTGAGAGGCCAATTTATGAACTGTAATAAAAGAGATCAAAAGAAATTAGTGCCAGGGAGAAAATAGCAGCAATTCCTTTTATGTAGTAGAAGCATTTTGAAATAATGGAAACCAAGACTGGATTATAAAATATTTATTTATTCCAATGATCTTTATTGCAACACTAGAGGCCTGGCGCATTAAATTTGTGCATGGGTAGGGTCCTTAGGCCTGGCCAGTGATGAGGACCAATCAGGGCCTTCTGGCTGCCTGCCAGGGCCTTCCTTCCCCAGCTACCAGCTGCTGGGTATGGCCAGGGCCTTCCTTCCCTGGCTGCCAGCTGCTGGCTGGGGCCTTGCGGCCTTCCTTCCACTGTTGTTGACTGCCAGCCAGGCCTTCCTTCTCCAGTTGCCAGCTGCTGGCTGGGGCATTTCTTCTTTCCATGCCGGCCCCTGGTGATCAGTGCACGTAATAGTGAACAATCGAACTCCTGGTCTCCTGGTCATACTCCAGAGGGGACACTTTGCATATTAGCCTTTTATATATATATATATATATATATATATATATATATATATATATATATATATATATATACATATATATATATATATATATATATATATATAGAGAGAGAGAGAGAGAGAGAGAGAGAGAGAGAAGAGGTCTGGTGCACAAAATATGTGCATGGGGGGTGGTGGTGGTTCCCTCAACATTGCCTGTGATCTCTCGCAATCCAGGACCCCAGGGGGGATGTCAGATCTAAACTGGCAGTTGGACATCCTTCTCACAATCCAGAACGCTATATGCACCAGTGATCATACTTTCCATATAGGTGAAAGGCACCTTGCTGTTGTATTGGCAGCTACATTTTTTGCCCTGATTATAAAAAGTAGTACATAACATGATCCTTCTGAGGCAATAATACCATTTCCCCCACCTTATGGGTAGAAAAACAGAAGCAGAGAGAAGTTAAGTAATTGGTTTGTCACACAGTTATAAGTGTCAGAATCATAGCTGACCATAAAATGTGCAAGCCAGAGTCTATGCATGTCATTGCTGCATCATCCTGATTTGTTAGTGTTAGAGGAGCCTTGCCAGGTTTTAATGTTTAAACCTAAGAGACTGTTCCTGATATATTGGGTAAGGTCCCTAGGCCTGGCTGGAAATCAGAGCCATCTGTGGGGAAACTGGCAGGCAGGACAATTGGGGGGCTCCCGCTGGCACCCACACTGGCTGGTGGCCTGACACTGCCCGCTGGCCAAACCTGCCCTTTGATTGTCGTTGCCAGTCACCTCCCTCTCTGGGGGCAGACATTCAATGCAGAGTATCTATCCTCTGATGGTCAGTGCACGCCATAGTGATTGGTCCTTCTGCCGGTTGTTCTGCCATTTGGTGGATTTGTATATTAGGGTTTTATTATGTAAGATTGTTTGTTATAAAATAACTGGAAAGAACCCATTTAACAGAGGTCTAGCTAAATATACTATAGTATGCTCAACTATAAAGGTCTTAAAAAGAATTAGATTGATTTGGATGTGCTGATATGAATTGGAAGATATATTACTATGCTTTAATAATTAATGAACAGGAAAGATCATGCTTTCTTGAATAAATAATAATAAAGGTGACATCAGCAAGATAGATGTACAGGAGGTCCCAGTGCTAATCTCTCCAACAAAAAACACAAAAACAATGAGTAAACAATGAAAATAGCTCTAGGAAGAGCTATTTCTGCCCTATAAAGAAAAGCAGCAGAAATCTTGAGGAGCTCAAAAAACAAAAATGGTTGCATAAAAAAGCATAGGGAGCATTTTGCCTGAGTCACCTTATCATCCAGTTCAGGGCAGCCAGGAGGGAATTCCTGGGAGAGATTTTACTCCAGAGGAAAAGGCGAGCAAGAGAACCACAGCATAACTCACTGCCATGGATGTTTGCAGCCTTTGCTATAGAAGATTCCCAGAGTGTTCACCAACGCTGATCCTAACTGATAGAGCTGCCTGGACTGCCTCCGAGCCCCCTATCTATTCATGGCTGAAGTTGTGGCTGTGATGAGAACTGTCCTCAGGGACACCTATAGCTGCTGCACCACATTTTCTGAGACTTGGAAGCCACACCATATTATAATTTATGGAACCAGAGGAGTTGCCACTGCTCTGAGCCTTACCCCAGGCCCTAGGTTGTGCCTTTGACTTGACATCACTGGTCAAGTTGCTGCTGATCTATACTACATCCAGGGGATGGCTTTAACAGACCATCCCCTGGACATACTGTTATTTTCTGTGACTGATCCCTCGGGCCAGAGTTCAGACTTCAACCCACCATTCCCGACCGTGATGCTACTGTATCCTGCTCCCTGAGCCCAAGCCACCACTGCACGCTGTCACCCCAGAGTCCAGATGGCTGCTAGGTTCCTTCCAATTCCTGCAGTGAATTCAAGAGACCTAGACTTTAGTTCTACTGGAAATCAGCATATGTCCACACCTCAGACACGAGTGCCACTGCCATTAGTACCTTTGTTCCAGGACCCAGGCATTGTGATAGCTCCATGTGCAACTGATCCCAGGATTGTCTCTACTGCTAATATGAGTGCTAGCACACCAGATCTGGCATCAGGAGGATCCCCAGTGAGAACTACCTCCTATGGGCAAAAAAAGGAGAAGACCACAGCAGCCTTTACCTCCAAGAACCCTAAGAGCCTTAGTTGCTACTGCCACCTACAGGACCTTTCCAGTCTTGGCCACAGGAGACTCCATCAGTGTTCCCCAACATTGCCTTCAGCTGGTGAAATGTTCTCCCAAGAACCATAGATAATGCACCCCTGCCAGTCAGTGACCTCACATCCACCTTCGAGTGAAAGAATTTATCACTCCTAGAACTGCCTTACAGAAATGCTGAAGAGAGTTCCTCAAGCTGAAACATGAAAAAAAAAAAAAAAAAAGGAAAATATAAAACTCTATAATAATAAAAGTGTAATATGCTAATTAGACCAGATGTCCTTTCAGACTTTTCTTCTGGACAACCTCCGGACAAAGCTGGGGCTGTGAGGGAAGCCTGGGTCCCAGGTGAACTGCCAGTGGCCAGAGGGAAGCTGGTGCTGGCAGCCAGGGGATGTTAAAAGTAGCTAGCAAAGCAATAAATTTGGAGGAGTTTAATAACCCACCTTCAAGAATAGACTATTTAGAAATAAAATTAATTAGTAAATAATGGACTTGAACTATACTTTAGACTATATACATTTAATAGACATGTAGAGCACTCAAAGCAACAGAAAAAAAGTATCTCTCCTACCCTGCCTCCCATTATTCTTAGATTTGGATGTGCTGATGTATTTTGGAAATAGCTCTTCCTAGAGCTATTTTCATTGTTCCAAGTGTACATGGAACATTCTACAAATTAGAGCATATATTAAGTCACAAAACAAGTCTTAAGAATTTAAGAAGATTGAAATTATATCAAATATTTTCTGATCACAATTTCATGAAACCAAAAATCAGAAGGAAAGCTGGGAAGTTCACAAATATTTGGAAATTAAACAACATACCAATTGGTCAAAGAAAAAAATCAAAGGAAAATTAAAAAATCTAGTAGTACACAAAAAAGAAAACATAAAATACCAAAACTTATGAGATTCAGCAAGAGCACTCCTGGTTTTAGAGACAAATGACTAGATCAAGAAACAAGGAAGCTCTCAAATAAATATCCTAAGTTTACATCTCAAGAAACTAGAAAAGAAACAACAAATTAATTCTAAATTTAGCAGAAGGAATTTAATAATACAAATTAGAGCAAAATGGAAAAAAGAAAAGAAAATGACTAGTAAAACAATAGAAAAAAAATCAATAAAATTAAGACTTGTTTTTTTGAAACATAAAATTGACCAACTTCAGGAAAACTAAGAAAAAAATAGATAGCTCAAATTAATAAAATGCTAAACAAAAGAGAAAGACAATACTACTTATACTACAGAAATATAAAAGATAATAAAGCTACCATTAATTATATACCAGCATATTAGGTAAGTTAGATTAAATGAATAAATTCCTAGAAATATACAATCTAACTAAACCGAATCATGAAGAAATGGAAAATCTTAATAGACCAAAATTAAATAAGGAGATTAATTTTTCACAGTAGCTTAAAAATCCATTTAGCACTGTTGGACACTTGGATTGCTTCTATCTTTTGGCTGTCATAAAATATCTGTTCATATCTCTGCATTTTATTCTTTTGGGTATATATCTGGAGTGGAATATTTGAATCATATGGTAATGCCATTTTTAATATTTTGAGGGATCACCATACTGTTTTTTTCATTACAGCTGCACCATTTCACAACCCAGCAAGAGTGCTAATTTCTTCACATCTTAGCCAACTCATATTTTTTCTCTTTTTCCTTTCCTCTCTTTTTTATTTCTTTATTTTCAGTAATAGCTATACTGTTAGGTATGAAGTGATATATTATTGTGGTTTTTATTTGCATTTCCTTAATGAATAGAAATGTATACCATATTTTCATGTGCCTATGGCTCTTTGTATATCTTCATTGGAGAAATACATATCTATTAAAGTTTTTTGCTCATTTTTTAATCAAGTATTTTGTTTGCAATTATTTTGTTTCATTGAGTTTTATAAGTTCTGTCTATATTTTGTATATTAGCTGATCAGATATGTTATTTATAAATATTTTCTCCCATTCTGTGGTTTGCCTTTTACTTTATTATTATTGTCATTTGTTAGGAAATTTTTAAATTTTGATGAAATTTGCCTATTTCTTCTTTGTTTGACTGTACCTTTGATGTCATATTCAAGAAAATATTGCAGCATTATTCATGGTGGCCAAAATTTAGAAACAGCCAAAGCGCCCTGCAATAGAGGACTGGATAAAGAAGATGTGGTATATATACACACAATGGAGTACTACACGGTCATAATGGACCTTTACCTGAATGGACCTTGAGAACATTATGCGAAGTGAAATAAGTCAGACAAAGCTAAGAACTATATGATTTCACTCAATTGTGGAATATAAAACTCAAACTTCTGAACACAAACAGCAATGTGCTGGTTGTCAGAGGGAGGAAAGTAGAGGGAGAATGAGGTGACAGGAGAAGATTTGACTTTGGGTGGTGGGCACATGGTCCTATATACAAATTTTTTAAATTAATAATCCACACACAAAACCTATATGTTCATGATGACTAATGTCACTCCAATAAAATTTAATTAAAAAAAGAAAAAGATTGCCATATGTTTTCTTCTAAGAATTTTATAGCTCAGCACTTATTTTTAGGTCTTTAATCTATTTTAAGCTAATTTTTGCATATGGTGTAAGGTAAAGGTCCAATTTCACTCTTTTGCTTGTGGATATCTACTTTTCTTAGCATGTTATGTTGCTACAATTCTCCTTTTCTCATTGAATAGTCTTGGCATTCTTGTAAAAAATTATTTCAGTATATATGTGAGGGTTTTTGGTTTTTTTTTGAGTCCTCTATTCTATTTCATCGATTATATATCTGTATTTATGTCACTACCACACTGGTTTGATTAATGTAGATTTGAAGTAAGCTTTGAAATATGAAGTACCTTAAGATTGCATATAAATTTTAAAATGGATATTTCTATTTCTTCAAAAAATATCAGTGAAATTTTGATAGAAATTGCACAAAATCTGTAGTACAATACTTCTTAACAATATTGTTTGCCATTCTATAAAAGTCTAGTACTGACTAATATGTGGGAAATAAATCTTTTATGAATTTGCTAGGAGAATTATTAACTAAATTTAGTAAGTAATTTGTCAATATGTATATATTAAAATAAAGACACATATACCCATTAATACAGTAATTCCAGTTTATATGGCCTTTAGAAATACAATTATCACAGTATAAATATTTAGGCATAATGATATTTATTTCCCGATTGCTTGTAGTAGTAAAAATAATTTCAAAAAATTCTCACTAGAGGATACATGTTCCATTGATTTTTTTAAAGAGAGAATGTAGGGAGGGAGGAGTGGGAGAGAGAGAGAAAAAAAAAAAAACACATTGATGTGAGAGACACATTGATTAGTTGCCTCCCACAAGCACTTAAATAGATTGGATAGAGCCTGCAACCAAGTATGTGCAATGGATTCTAACCCATGACCATTTGGTCTGTGGACTAATACTCTAATCACTGAGCCAAACTGGCCTTGGAGTAAAAAAATTGGTAAAAATTATAAATATCATCCAATAGAGAAATGGTTGAATAGCACATTTATATTATAAAATATTATTCAATAATTTAAAGGTTCTGAAAGATTAAAACATATCTATATCCATATACCTGGATTAGAGATAAGGAGGATCCATGCATATGATCCTATCCTCTATAATAAAAGGCTAATATACAAACGGATTGAATGTGGAATGACCATCACTATGATGCACAGTGACCACCAAGGGGCAGACGCTCAATGCTAAAGCTGCCCCCTCGTGGTCAGTGCACTCCCACAGGGGGAGCGCCATTCAGCCAGAAGCAGGGCTGATGGCTTGCGAGTGCAGTGGTGGAGGTCGGAGCCTCTCCTGCCTTCACAGCAGAGTTAAGAATGTCTGACTGCAGCTTAGGGAGTGGGCTTAAGCCATCAGTCAGACATCCCCCAAGGGCTTCCGGATTGAGAGAGGGCGCAGACCAGGCTGACTACTCCCACCAAATGCACATATTTCACGCACTGGGCCTCTAGTTATTGTATAATTAGAAAACACACACACACACACACACACACACACACATACATACACACAAGTTTGAAGAAACGTTTGGAAAAATAACTTGGCTCATAAGATTAGTTGTCTGGGAAAGGGGTCCATAGTTTTGAGGTGATTAGTAAATAGACACTATGAAAACAGTACAATGCTTTATTTCATATATTGCATTAGAAGTGATTCTTTACCTTTATAGATAGATTTCCTTTGTTTAGGGATCACAACAGGCAGAGTATTTGTCTCTTCAAAATTTTTTTTGTTTGAGATTAATTTTTTTGGATGCCCTAAAAAATAAAATATTATTAATAAATTACCCTAGAAATGACCTAATTTGAACCTTTAAAATGTTAAAAATAAATTTTAATCCACTTCTAAACCATAACTTCCTTATGTTTTTCTAATTATTTAGATAACACAGCTTTACTAACAAAAATATTTTCTCTCTGCTTTTTCCTTGCTCAGTACTTGATGTTTATGAACATAACTAGTAAGAATGCAAATAAAGAAGATATTCTGCAAATAAAAATGCCAGGTAGATAACTTTTTTTTTATAGTAGGAAAGTAAAAAAAACCCCAAACTTTAATAATTCAATAAGTAAATTATCAGATAAAGTTGTTATTTCTATTTGCAACAGCATATACTCACTTAAAAAGAAATTTATAGTCCCATAGTAAAAAATTCAGTCTATAATAGAGGGAGTGATGCTTAGAAATGATGTAAAAATACATATTTTGAGCATTGTAATAAACGGTGCAATAATAAAAATAGTTTGAACATGCTCATTTAGAGAAAAATACATTATAAAAAAGCAGAACATGGGCATTTTGAAGAAACTTTTTCAGCTTTAATGTGAAAAAGTACTATCTTTTATGTGTTACTGTGTTGAATTCCCATAATGCATGTCTTGCAAAGAAATAGATCATTCAACTTTTCAATTTTAAGGCAAATATTTATTTTAAAATGTTTAGCTGCCACTACTTTTAGATTAAAAACTTATGCTGGAAAATAGATTCATGTATGTATCATCATTTTCATTCAATCCACACCATGCACACACACAAAAACACACACCATTATTATTGTTCTCTAAGTATGGAGTAAAAATTTGGATAGTGGATTATTTGTTAATTCTTACTCTCTTTTTTTTGTTTTGTTAGGCAATACTACTGTTTATAATTAATAATTCTGTCAAATAGAAGGCTTAGAAGAGAAAACCAGAATTGTAGGCAAAACTAGGAGGTACATAAATGGAAAGCAGTATTGTAAGTGATATAAAATGGATGGTGAATGTAAAATCAATTACATTTTTCTAAAATGTGCTAAAATATTCTGATTTCACGATCTTACAGTAAGTAGGAAGAAGAATATAGCTTATTTGAACATAAAAGCATATAATAATTATTTTTTAATTTTGCAGGTTTGTTTGCCTAATATATCTTACTTTAATTACCAGTCAAATTTAAGTTATCTCTGAATTATACAGGGTGTGCAGCGAAGTTAGTTTTATAGTTATTTGTATGGAAAATAGTACAAGAATTAATACATAATAATATGAGAATAAACTGTTTTGCATACTCATTACTGTAAACCTACTTTTGCCCAAACCTGTAAAACATAGATTCGTAAAATGTAAAATGTAGCTAATAGAGATGATAGTAAGAGAAATGGAGATAGAATAAAAACTGGCAAAAATATTGCTAGCATATATAATTACTAGAGTCCTGATGCATGAAATTTCTGCAAGGAGCTTCACCCTTGCAGCTGTGGCAGCTTCCTCAGCCCTGGCATCCCTGGCTTCATCTGGAAGGTCATCCAGAAGGTCGTTTGGCTATTTGGTCTAATTAGCATATTACATTGTTATTATTATAGATTTTGGGTTTTAGAGAACATAATAGATCAAAGAAATATCATCTACATTTAAAAAAAATTCAAATTCAATATCTGTAGGAAACATACTAGGCTAATGTTTAAGTAATGCTTTTGGAGCAATGGATAATAAATAGGGTCTGTAAATAAGTTAGATATTAGTAGATTAGATGGATGAGGAAATGGTAATGAAGGGAAATAAACTTAATGTTTATTTTTCTTCCCACCAATCCTCATGTTAAGTCTTTATATTGCAAACCCTATCTTAGATTGGATAAAAGAGAAACATATAAGGAAGAGGATTATAAGCTGAGTTTATCTCAGTCATCTGCAAGATCTATCATGGAGCAAGAAAGCAATGTTGCAGAAAAGGAAAAACAGTGTTTTAATTTAGTGATAGTGGTGAAGGAAGAGCCATGACAGACACTAATCATCCACTAAGAATGCATTTACCTCCACTTATGTTTTGCTAAACTATTATATTATTACTAAGGATAACACAATCTGATTGTTTTCATAATTAAAACTTTATAAATTTAAAAAGTCATATTTTACACTAATATATATTAATTCTTACCTGGAGATTCTTTAGTCAGTGAAGGAAAACGGATAGTTTTATAAATGCTTGACCTAGTACTAGATGTTCTCTGATGTAAGTATGAAGGTTCATTCATGTGGGGTGAAATTTCTTCATAAGTTCTGCCTAGAAATATTTAGAAAATATGTTAGATATAATATAGATTGTTTATAATTACTTTTAACACACAGTGAGTTAGTTGCCAATAGCAATATAACATTTAAAAATTTGGAGGTATAAGAATATTGGAATGTGATGGTTAAGGGGTGTTGAGGTTTTCTTCCCCCCATAATTAAAATGTTTCAAAATTGAGTATGGTAATGAAAGCACAACACTGTGAATGTGTACTAAAATCCATTGAATCATGCATATTAAATGAGTAAATTGTATGTGAATTATCCTATCTAATAAAAGAGTAATATTCAAATTAACCACCACTCCCTTACACCCACGAACCACGCCCACTAGCCAATCAGGAGCGAGTATGCAAATTAACCCAAACAAGATGGCTGCAACCAACGAAAGAGCAGGAAGGTGACTTGGGTTTCCCCGTGATAGAGGAAGCCAAGCTTTCAGACACCCTGGTTGGCCCAGGCCTCTGCTTAAAGCTACAAAATTTCAATTATAGAAGATAAATAAATCCCCTGTCACCATAGAACAGGCAAAAGGCTTGACTCTGCTCCAGGTTACAAAGTTTCAATTGTAGAAGATAAATAAATCCCAGATACCAGAGCTTCTGCTTGGATTTCCCTGTCCTGCAAACCACCACAGGCCCCTCACCAAGGTTGCCCCACACCCCAAGGGAACCCCCACTCTGATCTGGGACACTCTTCAGGGCAAACCAGCTGGCCCCCACCCATGCACCAGGCCTCTATTTTATTTAATAAAAGAGTAATATGCAGATTGACCATCACTCCAACACACAAGATGGCTGTCCCCATGTGGTCAAAGATCCTGCCCCATGTGGACACAAGATGGGCACCACAAGATGGCCAGCAGGGAAGGGCAGTTGGGAGGGACCCAGGCTTGCAAGAGAGGGCAGTTGGGGGTGATCAAACTTGAAGGGGAGGGCAGTTAGAGGTGACCAGGCTGGCAGTCAGACATTCCTCAAGGGGTCCCACATTAGAGAGGGTACAGGCTAGGCTGAGGGACACCCCTTCCCTGTGCATGAATTTCATGCACCGGGCCTCTAGTATCTCAATAAAACTATTAATAAGATTAACATCTGACTTATCATTACAAAGAGTGTAGAATAAAGGTAGTGGAATAATATTTTCAAAGTGCTAAAAACAAAATTCACAACCAAGATTTTTATACCCAGAAAATTATTAAAAATAAAGATAAAACAAAGTCATTCCCAAGTAAAAAGAAACTAAGAAATTTTGTTGTTATATTAGCAAACTTGTCTTAAAGAAATACAGGAGGAAATACTTCAGTGTGAAATAGAATGATATTAGGTGGTAACTCACATCTACATGAAGATATAAAAAAACAGCTTTTAGGTAATTATTTCAATAAATATAAATGACACTACATTTTTTACACTTTTCTTCAATTAACTAGTTAAAAGACAAATGCATAAAATTTTACTGCTGAACACATAAAACAGAGCTCAATTTTACTTCTATATATGAGAATAATCCAAAAACTAAATTAGATAAATAATTTTACTTTCAATAGCATTGCAAATAATGATATAGTGATAAATTTAACAAAGGAAAAAGGCTTATACTAAAAGTTCCAAAACATTCCTGAGGAAAATAAAAATTTAAATCAGTGGTTTTCAATCTTTTCCATCTCATAACATACATAAACTAATTACTAAGATTCTGAGGCACACACAATATATATATTGACTAAGGTATTATATATGTGTCCTTATCCCCTCATTATCATCCCCCCACTCATGTCCTCACCCCCGTGGCAAAAAAATATTCTTTCTCATCTGACAAAAAATGGTATAATTCCACCCTAGCCAGTTTGGCTCAGTGGATAGAGTATCGGCTTGCAGACTGAAGGGTCCTTGTTTGACTCTGGCTAAAGGCACATGCCCAGGTTGTGGGCTTGATTACCAATAGGGGGTGTGCAGAAGGCAGCCATCAACTATTTTCTTTCATCATTGATGTTTTTATCTCTCTCTCTCCCTTCCTCTCTGAAATCAATTAATTTTTTTTTCTTAAAAATATATAATTTTAATCCACTCATCTGCTGATGAGCATTTTGGTTGTTTCCAAATCTTGGCTATTGTAAATTGTGCTGTTATGAAAAGAAATAAATCTTACCATTTGCAACACCATGCATGGGACTGGAGAGCATTATGCTAAATGAAATAAGCCAGTAGGAGAAAGATAAATATGTACCTTGAAAGGCGGCCCTGCAAAAATCTGCACCAAAAGGGGAAAACAGCTCAGTGATAGGAGGAGAGAAAATCGTGGTTTCATTGTTGTTTTTGTTTTGTTGTGTTTTTGTTTTTATTCTTTAAATTCAGAAACAGGACCTTTCAGTGGCATCACCCACCTGAGGCTTTGGCACAGAGAAGGAGACATGGACTTGAGGTGCTGGAGGAGAGGTGGAGAAGGAAGCAGGGCAGAGAGAGGTAGCCAGGAGTCTTGCCTTAGAATATTCCTAGGCTTCCAAACCTAAGTGGCCATTTCTCCCCAGAGGATCTAGCCCCTCCCAGTAACCTCAGGGCAGGACATACAGCCTGCCATACCCTGCATTTTGAGCTTTACCAAGGAAACAAAGGCAAAGGTCAAGCTTATGGGTCTGAATAGTCTCAAGAAAGCCTTCGTGACTGAATTGGAAAAGGGGCTGCCCACCTGACTATTCTGGGAACCAGATTGACAAAAAAAAAACAAACAAAAACAAACAAACAAACAAAAAAAAAAACCCAGGTTGCCAGCCAACCTCATTAGTCTACCATATTTTCCGGTGTATAAGATGACTTTTGAAATGAAAAAAAGCCTGCTCAGATTGGCCAGAGTCAGAGAGGTGGTCTATTAAAAAAAGAACTGGTGTTGCCTCGGAAGTGGGGGGTAGTCTTATACAGCGAATATAGGCCCAAACCTATGTTTTAACTGTAAAATTAGGGGGGGTCGTCTTATACGCCAGAAAATACGGTACATACAAGGATCTCTGTTCAACCAAGGGCAGAGTAATGTTTTGGGCCACTCACGGAGTTGCTCTTGGATAGGAAAAAACTAAACAAAGAACAATCATATTCCCTGATATCAAAACTCAATTTCACCTAAAGCCCTAAAGCTTGGTCAGATAAAGAGAGCAGATTGCCCTTCCTGTTTGCAGCCAAGGTCTATGGATATAGAAATAAGCAGAGGACCAGTGGATTTCCTAGAGCTTCAAGCAGGGTGCTAAAAGTCAAAAGACAGGGCCTGACAATGATTAGCACCTAAGTAACAGGAAGCCCAGAATTGGCAGACAGACAGAAGAGTTAGGGTACTAAACCATCTCCCATGGGGCATTAAAATGTGGATGAAACATATCATTAAATTTTTTTTTTATTTTCTTATTATACACTAGAGGCTTGGTGCACAAAAGTCATGCAAGCGGGGGGGGGGGGGGGGGGGTTGTGTGTGTCCCTCAGCCCAGTCCGCACCCTCTCAAATCTGGGATCCCTCAAAAGATGTCCTACTGCCGGTTTACCGGGATCAGGTCTAAACCACCAGTCAGACATCCTCTCACAATCCAGGACTGTTGCTTCCTAACCACTTGCTTTCTGCCTGCCTGATTGCCCCTAACAATTTCTACTTGCAGCCTTATCACCCCCTAACCACTCCCCTGACAGCCTGATAGACACCCAACTGCTCCTCTGCCATCCTGATTTCCCCTAACTGCCCTCCTCTTACAGCCAGGTCACCCCTAACTACCCTTCCCTGAAGACCTGGTCACCACTAACTGTCCTCCCCTCCTGGTCTGGTCACCCCTAACTGCCATCCCCAGCTGTCCCAATTGCCCCTAACTGTCTTCCCCTGCAGTCCTGGTTACCCCCTAACTGCCCCCCCCCAATGGCCTGGTACCCCCAACTTCTCTTGCTTACCTGGTGCCCCCCAAACTGCCCTCCCTTGCATGCCTGGTCACTCTTAACTGCCCTCCCCTGCAGGCCTGGGTCCCCCAACTGTCCTCCCCTACAGGCCTGGGTCCCTCCCAACTGTCCTCTCCTGCAGGCCTGGTTACCCCACTGCCCTCCCATGCAGGCCTAATCATCCGAAACTGTCCTGCCATCTTGAGGCAGCCATCTTGTATCCATATGGGGATTGCCATCTTTGACCACATGGGGTGGCCATCTTGTGTGTTGAAGTGATGCTCAATTTGCATATTACCTCTTTATTATATAGGATTTTATTTTTAATTTTTCTTTTTTTTTATCCTGTTTTTCTTCTCCTTTGTTGGTTTTTTTTTTTTTTTTTTTTTTAAATATATTTTATTGATTTTTTTACAGAGAGGAAGGGAGAGAGATAGAGAGATAGAAATGTCGATGAGAGAGAAACATCGACCAGCTGCCTCCTGCACACCCCCTACCGGGGATGTGCCTGCAACCAAGGTACATGCCCTTGACCGGAATCGAACCCGGGACCCTTCAGTCCGCAGGCCGACGCTCTACCACTGAGCCAAACCGGTTTCGGCTCTCCTTTGTTGGTTTTAGTTTTCCCTTTCCTTTCTTTCTTCCCCCTCTTTAAAATTGATCTTTATTTGCTTTGTTGATGTGTTATAATTCTGGTCTCTGTTGGTTTATTAATATATATAATTTCCTTTTCCCTGATCCTACTCCATTTCCCCTCCTCATTTCTTTTTCTTCCTATGCAATTTTTTTCTATCTTCCCATTCCCTATTCTTCTCCTAATTTTTTAACTTGTTTCACTTCCTTAATTTAGTTCTATCTGCTTTCTCCTCTATTTTCCTTTTCAAAAAATATTTTTTTCCTCTTGCTTTTTCTTTTCTCTTTCCTCTATTTTAAATAGTTCTTCCACTATTCATCCAATTCCTTAACCTTATCTTCTCTACTTAAGCTCTATATTTACAGTTTCTGCCACCCCTTGTATTATATCTATGTGCTTTTTTTCTGTTTTGGGGTTTATTTGTTTGTTTTGTTGTGTTTTCACTCTATGTTCTTTATTTTTTTCTTTCTCTAAAATTCTTGGTCTCTTTTCACTTTCCTAATTCTTTTTATTCTGGTGGTCACTTTTGTCAGGGTTATACAATAGTTGTCTCATGTACATTTATGTTCTGTTTCTTCTGTGGCATTTCTTGTTGTGTTTTATTTTGTACTGTTTAGTCAACACTTCCACAAAGGCTGGAACAATGTGTCAAGGAGTGAGCAACATAAAGAAAAAAAAAATTAAAAAGCAGGAGGAGAGCCTAAGGGAACTTTGGGACAATACAAAACAAAACAATATTAGAATAAAAGGTGTTCCAGAAGGAAAGGAAACTGAGAAAGACATGGAAAATGTATTTCAAGAAATAATGACAGAAAACTATCCTGAGATAGAGAAGAAGAAACCCACACAAATCCAAGATGCTCACAGAGTCCCAAGCAAAATGAATCCTAGAAGACCGATGCCAAGGCATATTATAATTAAACTGGTAAACACCAATGACAAAGTAAGAATCTTAAAAGCTGCCAGAGAGAGACAGAAAGTTACATATAATGGAACCCCCATCAGACTAGCTACTGATTTCTCAACAGAAACTCATCAGGCCAGAGAGAATGGGATGAAATATACAAAGTCATGCAAAGGAAGGTTCTGAATCAAAGAATACTGCACCCAGCAAGGCTATCAATCAAAATTGAAGGTGAAATCAGGAGCATCACAGACAAAAAAAAGACTAAAGGAATTTATCTCCACCAAACCAGCAATGTAAGAAATGCTAAAGAGTCTACTGTAAAAATAAAGAAATAGAAAGCAAAGAAGGAACACAGGGGTACAGAATAAAAATGGCAACAAATAAGTACCTATCAATAATAACTTTAAATGTAAATGGATTAAATGCTCCAATCAAAAGACATAGGGTAACAGATTGGATAAGAAAACAAGACCCATATATCTGCTGTCTACAAGAAACCCATTTAAAAAAAAAAGATGTACACAGACTGAGGGTGAAGGGATGGAAAAAGGTTTTCCATGTGAATGGAAATGAAAAAAAAGCTCGGGTAGCAATACTTATATCTGACAAATTAGATCTCAAAGTGAAGGACATAACAAGAGATAATGAAGGCCACTTCATAATACTAAAGGGAGCAATCCAACAAGAAGAAATAACCCTGGTAAATATATATGCACCCAATACGGGAGCACCCAAATACATAAAAAAACTACTGGAGGACATTAAGGGAGAGATTAATAGCAATACAATCATAATAGGAGATTTTAATACACCACTGTCACCTTTGGACAAATCATCTAAACAAAAAACCAGCAAAGAAATACTAATCTTAAATGACGCACTAGAACAGATGGAATTAATTGACATCTTCAGAACATTTCACCCCAAAGCCACAGAATATACATTCTTCTCAAGTGCACATGGGTCATTTTCAAAGATAGACCATATGTTGGGACATAGGCAAAGTCTCTTCAAATTGAAGAATATAGAAATCGTATCAAGCATCTTCACAGATCCTAGTGGCATAAAACTGGAAATCAACTACAATAAAAATAATCCAAAGAAATCAAACACATGGAGACTAAATAGCATGCTATTGAACAAGGACTAGGTTACCAGAGAAATCAAGGAAGAAATTAAAAACATCATGGCAACAAATGACAATGAAAACACAACAATCCAAAATCTATGGGACACAGCAAAAGCAGTTTTTGCAATAGGCTTGTAGAGAAGTTCATATCTCTACAAGCCTATTGCAAAAAACAAGAAAAAAAATGGTAAAAAATTATCTAACTTTACAACTCAAAGAGTTAGAAAAAGACCAATAAGAAAAGCCCAGTGTAAGCAGAGGAAAGAAATAACAAAAATCAGAGCAGAGATAAATGACATAGAGACCATAGGAACAATACATAAGATCAACAAAACCAAGAGCTGGTTCCTTGAAAGGATAAACAAGATTGATGAACCTCTAACCAGGCTGACCAAGAAACAAAGAGAGAGGATCCAAATAAACAAAATCAGAAATGAAAAAGGTGAAATAACAACAGACTCTGCTAAAATACAAAGGATTGTTACAAAATACTACGAACAACTCTATTCCACAAACTGGAAAACCTGAAGGAAATGGACACATTCCTAGAAAAATATAACCTCCCAAAACTCAATCAGAAACAATCTGAAAGTCTCAATAGACCAGTGACTTTGGAAGAAATTGAAATAGTCATCAAAAAGCTTCCAGCAAACAAAAGCCCAGGGCCAGATGGCTTCACAGGATAGTTTTACCAAACATTCAAGGAAGAACTAAAACCTATCCTCCTCAGACTATTCCAAAAAATCCAAGAGGAAGGAACACTTCCAAACTCCTTCTATGAAGCCAGCATCACCCTAATACCAAAACCAGATAAAGACAACTCAATGAAAGAGAATTACAGGCCAATATCCCTCATGAACATAGATGCCAAAATCCTCAACAAAATTCTAGCAAACCGGCTCCAGCAGAACATCAGAAAGATCATATACCATGAGCAAGCAGGATTTATTCTGGGAATGCAAGGATGGTACAATATCCGCAAATCAGTAAACGTGATACATCACATAAACAAATTGAGAGATTAAAATCATATAGTCATATCAATCGATGCAGAAAAAGCATTTGATGAAATCCAACACCATTTCCTGATAAAAACTTTCAACAAGGTGGGAATAGAAGGATCATACCTCAACATAATAAAATCTATATATGATAAACCCACAGCCAACATCATACTCAATGGGCAAAAACTAAAACCATCCCCTCTAAGAACAGGAACATGACAGAGATGCCCACTCTCACCACTCCTGTTTGACATAGTACTGGAAGGACCAGCCATTGCAATTAGACAAGAAGAGGAAATAAAAGGCATCCAAATTGGAAAAGAAGAAGTAAAATTATCCTTATTTGTAGATGACATGATATTGTACATTAAAAATCCAAGACTCCATCAAAAAACTAATTGACTTAATAAATGAATTTGGCAATGTAGCAGGATACAAAATTAATGCCAAGAAATCTATGGCATTTCTATACACCAATAGTGAACTTACAGAAACAGAGACTAAATAATCAATCCCATGTATCATTGCACCTAGGAATAAAATTAACTAAGGAGACAAAAGACCTATATGCGGAAAACTTCATAACACTGAAAAAAGAGAGAGAGGAAGATGTAAACAGATGGAAGAACATACCATGCTCATGGATTGGTAGAATCAATATCAGTAAAATGTCCATACTTCCCAAAGCAATTTCTAAGTTCAATGCACTCCCATTAAAATACCAATGGCATACTTCACAAACCTAGAAAAAACTCTCCAAAAATTCATCTGGAACAACAACAACAACAACAACAACAACAAAAAAAAAACAAAAAAAAAAAAAGACCTCTAATAGCCACAGCAATCCTGAGAAAGAATAATAAAGTAGGAGGGATCTCAATACCAGATTGCAAGCTGTATTACAAAGCCACTGTTCTCAAAACAGCCTGGTCCTGGCACAAGAACAGACATATAGATCAATGGAATAGAATAGAGAATCCGGATATCGACCCCAACCTCTATACTCAATTAATATTTGACAAAGGAGATATGAACATACAATGGAGTCAAGACAGTCTCTTCAATAAATGGTGTTGGGAAAATTGGACAGACACTTGCAAAAAAAAAAAAATGAAACTAGAGCACCAACTTACACCATACATAAAAATAAACTCAAAATGGATACAGAACTGAAACATAAGACAGGAAACCATAAAAATACTAGATGCATCCAGAGGTAGCAAAATATCTGACATATGCCAAAATAACTTCTTCACTGATACTGCCCCTAGGGCTATAGAAGCTAAAGAGAAAATAAACAAGTGGGACTACATCAAAATAAAAAGCTTTTTTATATCAAAAGAAACCATCAACAAAACAAGAAAGCCCACTGTGTGGGAGAACATATTTGCAAATGTTATCACAGATAAAGATTTAATCTCCAAGATCTACAGACAGCTTATACACCTAAATAAAAGGAAGATAATTGAGCCAATTATAAAATGGGCAATGGACCTAAATAGAATATTTTCAAAAGAAGACAGAAGGAAACCTCAGAGGCACATGAAAACATGCTCAAAGTCACATCCTCAAGAGCCTTCTAGGCAAATCTTCATAGTAGGCCCAGATCTACTTGTCACTTCTATGGTACATGAGCTAATTCAGGCCAGAGTTAGGAGTGTAGATATATCCAGTACCAGGATGGCGTTGGTCAGGCAATGCAGGATGGGGAGAGGAACTGTCCCTATCCCAAAGCCTCACAAATCAGTTTCCTTGTGTCCTTCAATATTCCCTAAGACTTCCCAGACTTCCTTAAATAGTTCTCCAATAAAGTCTGCAGCACAAGTCTATATTGGCTAATGCTAGCAGACTCCTCTATAGGGTGGGATTTCAGCAGGGTTGGTCCACCAGGAGAAAAGGATAGTGGCAACTGCATCTCTCATGGGGGATAACAATGTCTGGCAAGCAAGGAGAAAAATGGTTGCTTCACAATTCAGTTTCTCCCTCAACCTATCTCTGACAATCCCTGAGTCCACCAGACTACCTCAAGAGCTCTTCAAAATAGTCTTCATCAGGTTCCCAGGCTGGCTGCAGCCAGTAGAATCCTCTATGGGGCACAAGTTTGATAAGGTGGCATGTCATAAAGTATTTTATTGGAATGATAAAATGTCCTAAAATTGAATTTACTAAAATTCTTGACTCAATTAAGATGGGTGAATTTTATGGCATACCAATTGTATCTCAATAAAGTGTTTTAAAAATAATTGCTATGCCTAGGCTATGTGCCTCAACTGGTTGGAGCATCCTATATAATAAAAAGGTAATATGATAATTAGACCAGATGCCTTTCAGATATCATTCCTGACAAAGCTGGGCCTGGGACAAGGCGCCTGCCAATGGTCCCAGGTCCCAAAGGCTGTGGCTACGGCCCAGGCGAAGCTGCCCGCCCCCAGTCCTGGGTGCCTGTGGCTGGCCAGAGAGAAGAAAGCCTGGGTCCCAATTCCTGCAGCTGGCCAGAGGAGGGAAGCCTGGGTCCTGGGTGAAGGGCTGAGACAGAGGCAGTTAGGGGTGATTAGGCAGGCAGAGGTGCTTAGAGATAATAGGCAGGCAGGCAGAGAGGTTATGGGTAATAAGACAGGCAGGCAGAGGGGTTAGGGGCAATCAGGTGAGTGGTTAGGAGCCAGTGGTCCTGGATTGTAAGAGGCATGTCTGACTGCTGATTTAGTGTGGGATCAGGCCTAAATGGGCAGTTGGACATCCTCTGAAGGGTCCTGGATTGGACATTGTGCAGGCTGGGTTGAGGGATCCTCCCCACCATGCACGAATTTTGTGCACTGGGCCTCTAGTTGTCCCATAAATGGGTTCAATTCCCAGTTGGGGCACATATAGGAGGCAACTGATGGAAGTTTCTCACATTAATGTTTCTTTCTATTTCCCTTCTTATTTCTCTAAAATCCATAAACATATCCTCATGTGAGGATTAAAAGATAATAATAAAATAAAATAAAATAAATTCTATGGCACAAGCATGGTGGCATAAGAGTTCCTTCTGGTCTCTCCCCTTGAAGTTACAACAAGTTGAAAATATGTAATTCAACAAAGAATTCCCTGCTCAACTCACTAACACATCTGAGATCTTAGCACAATGAAACATCTTAAGATGGGTAAATTTGAGAAAATAAAGTAGGAAGGAAGAGGAAGGAACAAAGATGTGTAGTACCACTGACAGTCCATAGCTCACCATATAGCCAGGAATAAGGGACAAATCAGGTTTATACGCTGAGTTGAATGGTAGAATAAGCATTTCTGCCTGAGTGTTCAGCAAAAACTGTGGCTGAACCCCACAATAGATAGACATAAAACAGATAGGTGTGGCAGCTGTTTTCTAGCAGCTGACATTACCAGGCTGGAAACAAAACCACTGAGCTTAGCTGCCTCCCCTTACCTTCCTAGAGCCCAGCCTCTCCTCACCTTCCCTAAACTTAGAGTGCATAGCAGAAGTTGCAGCATTGAGTGTAGGATTATAGAGAACACTATATCTATATCTGAGACCTGATCATAGAGGAGATGCCCACCTCCACGAGAAATACAAGGTATTTCCCATGGTTTAATGACAGTTGAGAAGCCAGAAGGATGAAAGAAGAAAGAAGAGAAATGGGAGCCAAATAGGCAGACATGTCCCAGAGAAGAAAAAGGGAACAACTAAATCGAATAACATTCATCCAGAATTGGCCAATTTGACACAGCTGGTAAGACAATTAGTTACTGGAAAGGGCAGAGAATGCCTGAAGAATGGTAGGTTTGGGCTTCTGGGCTGGAGAGAGATGCATGACCACTGGGCTGAGAAAAATCTGCACTGCACCAAGTCTGTGTCCCTTGGGGACATGTATAATATTTAACTGTGCAAAGGAAGCCACAGGGCTGCTGGTAGCTGGGGAATCCTATCTAATAAAAGAACAATATGCAAATTATCATACCTCTGCTATATCCACACCCATAAGCCAATCAGGAGTGAGTATGCAAATTAACCCAACCAAGATGGCTGCAGCCACGGAGCAAACAGGAGGCTTGGAGCAAACACCGTGGCTAGCCAAGGCCTCTGCTCAAGGCTACAAAGTTTCAATTATAGAAGGTAAATAAATTCCAACAAAAATGGCTATGGCCATGAAGTGAACAGAATGCTTGGGTTTCCTCTGTGATGGAGGAAGCAAAACTTCCTGGCTGGCCCTGGCCTCAAATCATGGCTAAAAAGTTTTAATTATAGAAGATAAATAAATCCCAGATACCAAGGCCTCTGCTTGGGTAGCCAGAGGGCATGGCCAGTGTGCAAACGGCCACAGGCCCCTCGTCCAGTCTGCCCCATGCCCCAAGGGAACCCCCACCCTGAACCGGGACACCCTTCAGGGAAAACCAGCTGGCCCCCACCCAAGTACCAGGCCTCTATCCTATATAATAAAAGAGTAATATGCAAATTAACTGTCACTCCAACACACTAGATGGCTGTCCCCATGTAGACATAAGATGACTGCTATAAGATGGCCAGCAGGGAAGGGCAGTTGGGAGGGACCAGGCTGGCAGAGGAGGGAAGTTGGGGCTATCAGGCCTGCAAGGAAGGGTAGTTGGGCAGGGACCCAGGCCTGCAAGAGAGAGAAATTGGGGGGAGAGGGGGCCTAGGCCTGCAGGGGAGAACAGTTAGGGGCAATTAGGCTTGCAGGGGAGCAGTTAGGCATTAATCAGGCTGGCAGGGAAGTGATTAGGGGGTAATCAGGCTTGCAGGCAGAAGTGGTTAAGGGCAATCAGGAAGGCAGGCAGGCAAGCAGTTGGGAGCCAGCAGTCCTGGATTGAGAGAGGGATGTCCTACTGGGATCGGGCCTAAACGGGCAGCTGGACATCCCTCAAAGGGTCTCAGATTGGAAAGGGTGCAGACTATGGAGAGGGTGCAGACTATGCTGAGGGACACATTCGTCATGCACAGATTTCATTCACTGGGCCTCTAGTCTAGATATGAGTCCATAGTCATGGAAGGTTATGCTCAGAAAGGTGGCCTAAAGAGCTGCCCAAGTAGCATGGTGCCAGTGAGGAGAGAAACTTGCAGTCATATGGTTGTTTTATCTTACTTTTATCTTTACTTATATTTATTTAACCCAGTTCAGAGGACCTTTCCATTACAAACACACACCTGAGGCTGTGGTGCAGGTAGAGGTGCAAATTTGTGGTGTCTGGGGAGAGGCTATGGAGGAGAGCAGAGCAGGGAGGGATGGCCAGGAATCTAGCATGGAGACATTAGTGAGACTCAAAATCGAAGTGGCCATTTTTCACCTGAAGAGCCAGCCCTTACCTGCAGCCTCAAGGAAGATAATACTTCTACACCCAGCTTACACCTTTAGCTTTACAAAGAAAACAAAGACTCCGAAGAGCCCCCAAGAGTGCTAAGGGGGGCTCTAGATCGAAGGAGCACTTTAATTTCCAGAAAGTGATATATCAAAACCCCCACCTAAAACCCTGTCAGAAATAGACACTTGAGTGATTAAGATTAGCAGGCAGACAGGCAAAGCAGGTAGATTGGTCCCACATGCTTGTAGCCTAGGCTTGTGGACAAAGACACAGAAGATTAGTGGATCACATGGAACTTCAACATGGTGCTTCAACCACCTAACTGGAAACTCAGAAATGGCAGACAGAATAGAAAAGTGGGGTCTTAAACCAACCCTCATGGGACATTAAAACTTGGCTGAAGTGAATGACACATAACTTATTTATTTTTTTAAGTTTGTTTTATTTATTTTTTAGTGTTATTTTTTCTTTATTCTATTTTTCTTTTTATTGTTATTTTAGCTTATTTTTAATTTTTCTTCACCTTTTACTTCCTCGCTTCTCCTTTTTTTCATCCTATTTTCTCTTCTCCTGTCCCTGCTTTAGTTTTTCTCTTTCCATTCTTTTTACTCCTTGATCACCTTTATCTGCTTTATTTATTTTTTTAAAATTTTATTGGTTTTTTACAGAGAGGAAGAGAGAGGGATAGAGAGAAACATCAATGAGAGAGAATCATCGATCAGCTGCCTCTTGCACACCCCCTACTGGGGATGTGCCTGCAACTAAGGTACATGTCCTTGACCGGAATCAAACCCAGGACCTTTCAGTGCACAGGCCAATGCTATCCACTGAGCCAAACCGGTTTCGGCTTTATCTGTTTTAGTGATGTGTAATTATTATTGTAGTCTCTGTTGGTTTACTCGTATATCTAATTTCCTCTCACCTGCTCAAAGTCCATGCACTCTTCTCTTTTCTCTTCACTAGATAACATTTTTTTATGCTTTTGTTTTTTCTCTCCTCTCTTGCTCTCCTTTTCTCTAAAATGTTTAATTAATTTCACTTTCTAAAACCAACTGAGAAAACCTGAAATATTGAACCACTGGGTCCTACAAAACATCTACTATGTAAGGCAGACTAAAAAAGTCTGGGTGGCATAGCAGTTTGATCTAATACAGAGAAACAAGGATAAAGTAACAACAAAAATGTAAAGACAATGAAAAAAAAAAAAGCATATGAAAGAAAAGGAGAACTCACCAGAAAAGGAAATAAATAAAATGGAAGCAAGCAATTTGTCAGAGAAAGAATTAAAAGCAATGGTTATAAGGATACTGGTAAAGCTAGAAGACAGTCACCATGTGTAAGAATCAAGAGGAAATGAAGAATGACATAGCTGCAATAAGGATCACTGTGGAAGTTTTCAACAGCAGTCTAGAAGAAGCTGAAAACCAAATCTGCAAGTCAGAAGACAAGGTAAAAAATGACAAGAGTACCAACTTGAAAAACACACACAAAAAACTTAAAAAGCAGGAGGAGAGTCTAAGAGAGCTTTGGGAAAAATGAAACAAAACAACATCCTCATAATGGGGTTCCAGAAGGAGAGGAATATTAAGCAAGGAATAATAAACGTATTTGAAGAAATAATGACAGAAAACTTCCCTGACTTAGGGGATAAAAACTCACACAAGTCCAAGAAGCACAGAGAACCCCAAACAAGATGAATGCAAAAAGTCAGACTCCAAGACACCATAATTAAATTGGCAAACATCAACAACAAAATAAGACTCTTAAAGGTTGCCAGAGAGAGACAGAAAGTAAGCTACAAGATCTCCCATTGACTATGAACTGATTTCTCAACGGAAATACATAAGGCCAGAAGGGAATTGAATAAAACATGCAAAGTGATGCAAAGTAAAGGATTGAATCCAAGAATACTATACCAAGCAAGGCTATCATTCAAAATTAAAGGTGGAATCAGGAGTTTCATAGACAAAAAAGGATAAGAGAGCTTATTACTACTGAACCAACAATGCAAGAAATGCATTAAATGCTCCAATCAAAATATATAGAGTAGCCGAAACCGATTTGGCTCAGCGGTAGAGTGTCGGTCTGCGGACTGGGGGGTCCCAGGTTCGATTCCGGTCAAGGGCATGTACATTGGTTGTGGGCACATCCCCGGTAGGGGGTGTGCAAGAGGCAGCTGGTCGATGTTTCTCTCTCTTCGACATTTCTATCTCTCTATCTCTCTCCCTTTCTCTCTGTAAAAAATCAATAAAATATATTTAAAAATATATATATAGAGAGTAGCTGAATGGATGAGAAAACATTACCCAGATATAAATGCAGTTTACAAGAGACACATTTCATAATACTAAAGGGAGTAATTAACCAATAGTATAACTTTGGTAAACATATATGCACCCAATACAGGAGCACCCAAATGCATAAAAAGCTTCTGGATTATATTAAGGGAGATATGAACAGCAATACACTCAAATTAGAGGATTATATATCCAATGACACCATTGGATAAATCCTACAAACAAAACATTAGAAAGGAAATAGGAATCCTAAATGACTCACTAAATCAGGTGGAACTAATTGACATCATCAGAACATTTCACTCCAAAAGATACAAAATATATTCTTCTCAAGTGCACATTGGGCATTTTCAAAGGTAGACCATATATTGGAACACAGGCAAATTCTCTTAAAATTCAAGAAGACTGAAATCATATTAAACATCTTCTGAAATCACAATGGCATAAACTTACTAATCAACTGTAATAAAAACAACAATCAAATACTTTGAAGCTAAATAGCATGCTATTAAACAATGATTAGGTTACCAAAGAGATCAATAAAAACACAATGATCTATAATATATGGGACACAGTGAAAGCAGTTCTGAGAGGGAAGTTCATAGCATTACAGACCTATCTAAAACAAACAAACAAACAAAAAACAAAACAAAACAAGAAAAACTGGTAATAAGTTGTTTAACAACTTAAAAAATTACAAAGAGAGCAGCATGAATATCCCAGAATAAACAGAAGGAAGGAAATAATAAAGATCAGAGCAGAAATAAATGACATAAAGACCAAAAAAAGCAATACAAAATATAAATAAAACAAAGAGCTGGTTCTTTGAAAGGATAAACAAGATTGATGAGCCCCTATCCAGGCTCATGAAGAAGCAAAGAGAGAGGACTCAAATAATCAAAATCAGAATGAAAGAGGAGAAGTATCAACTAACCCTCAGAAATACAAAGGAGTGTAAAAAGAAAAAATATATAATATGAACAACATTATTCCAACAAAATGGGAAACCTAGATGAAATGGACATATTCCTAGAAAAAATATAATCTAAAACTAAATCAGGAAGAATAAAAAAGTCTGAATAAACCAATAACTATAGAGGAAATTGAAGCAATAACCAAAACTCTTCCAGCAAACTAAAACCCTGGGCCAGAAGGCTTTACAGGGGAGTTTTATCAAACATTCAAAAAGAACTAAAACCTATCTTCCTCAGACTATTCCAAAATTTCAAGAGGAAGGCACACTTCCAAGCTCTTTTTGTGAAGTCAGAATTAACTAATCCCAAAATAAGGTAAAGACACTACAAAGAAAGAGAATTACAGGTTACTATCCCTCATAGATACTAAAATCCTTAACAAAATTCCAGCAAATTGGACCCAGCATTATATTAGAAAGATCATATACCAAAGAACAAGTGGAATTAATTTCAAGGATGCAAGGCTGGTACAATATTTGCAAATCAATAAACTTTACATCACATAAACAAAGTGAGAGACAAAATCACATAATCATATCAACTGATGCAGAAAAAAATCATACCTCAACATAATAAAAGTTTTATATGACAAACCTATAGCTAACATCATACTCAATGGGCAAAAAATAAAACAATTTCCCCTAAGAACAGAGATGCCCACTCTCACCACTCCTGTTCCACATAGTACTGGAAGTGTTAGTCATAGCGATTAGACAATAAGAAGAAATAAAGGCATCCAAATTGGAAAAGTAAATGTGTCATTATTTGCAGATAGCATGATATTGTACATAAAACTCTAAAAACTCCATAAAAACTATTGGATTTAATAAATAAATTTGACTATTTATCAGGATAAAAATTAATACCCAGATATCTTGGCTTTTTTATACCCCAATAATGAACTCACAGAAAGAGAAATTTAAAAAGCAATCCCATTTACAATTGCAACATAAAAGTTAAAATACCTATGAATAAACTTAACTAAGGAGGTAAAAGACCTGCCCTCGGAAAACTATAAGACATTGGAAAAAAAAAAAGATATAGAGGAAGACATAAACAAATGGAAGAATATACCATGTTCATGGGTTGGTAGAATCAACATGATTAAAATTTTCATACTATCCAAAGCGATCTATAGATTTAATGCAATCCCTATTTAAAAAAATATATTTTTATTGATTTCAGAGAGGAAGGGAGAGGGAGAGAGTGTTAGAAACATTAATAATGAGAGAATCATTGATTGGCTGCTCCCTGCACGACCCAAACTGGGAATCAAGCCTGCAACCTGGGCATGTGCCCTTGACTGGAATCAAACCCGGGATTCTTCAGTCCACAGGCTGACGCTCTATCCACTGAGCAAAACCAGCTGGGGCTGCAATCCCCACTAAAACACCAGTTCCATATTTCACATACCTGGAACAAACTCTTCAAATATTCATCTGGAATAAAAAAGGACTGAATAGCTGCAGCAATCTTAAGAAAGAAGAACAAAGTTGGAGGGATCACATTACCAGATATCAAGCTATATTACAAAGCCACTGTTCTCAAAACTGCCTGGTACTGGCACAAGAACAGACATATAGATTAGTGGAACAGAACAAAGAACCCAGAAATCAACCCAAGCCATTTTGCTCAATTAATATTTGACAAAGGAGATAAGAGCATACATACAATGGAGTCAAGACAAAAATCTATAGGCAGCAAAATATCAGAAATATGTCGTATTAATATTTTTACCAATACAGCTCCTGGTGCAATAGAAATTAAGGAGAAAATACACAAATGGAACTATATCAAAATAAAAAGCTGGCCATATGTAAGAAAGAATTAGTGTTATCAAAGATAGAAATCTAGAAATTATGCAGATGGAAGAAGAAATTTGAGAGTAAAGAAAATAAAAAAAAAGAAATAACTCGAGAACTATCTGACTCAACCAGCAAGAGCAATATGAGAGTAATGATATACCAGAAGCCAAAGAGAGAAAGAGCAAACAAATAACTTATCTATATAGTCAACAAGAACTTCCAAAACCTATGGAAAGAGCAAGTCAGCTGTATTTTCTAAGCTCAGCAGTTCATACTTCATTTCCTTTACTAAGTTTTCAGCTTCAGAATTTCTATTTGCTTCTTTTAAAATGTTTCAATCTCTATGATAAACATTCTGGTGCTGGGAGAACTGGACAGGTAGATTTAGAAAAATGAAACTAGACCACCAACTTGCACCATACATAAGAATAGATGAAATACTAGATGTAAGTCAAGAAACCATAAAATTATAGAAGAAAACATAGGCAGTAAAATAGAGATAACACATAGCAGCATTTTCATTGATACACCTCCTACGGCAAGAGAAACAAAGAAATTAATAAACAAATGGGAATACATCAAAGTAAAAAACTTCTGCACACCAAAAAAACCCATACTGAAAATTCAAAGGCAACCCACTGAATGGGAAACCATATTCACCAATGATATATAATATCTGATGAGTCAATTTCCAAAATATATAAAGAACTCATAAAACTCAACAAAAGGTAGATAAAGAATCAAATTACAAAATGGGAAAATTAGGAACAAATAGATAAAATCAGAAATGGCCCAGCTAGTTATGGCTCAGGGGTTGAGTGTCAACCCAAGAACTAATAGGTCACTGGTTTGACTCCTGGCCAGGGCATATGCCTGGATATGATCTCTAGTAGGGGTCATGCAGGAAGCAGCCTATAAAGAATTCTCTCTTATCCTCTCTGAAATAAAAAAGAATATATATTAAAAATTCAGAAATGAATGAGGAGAAGTAGCAAGACACCACAGAAACACAAAGGGTTGTAAGAGAGATGCAAATTCTAAGTACAATGACATATCACCTCACACCTGCCAGAATGGCTACTTAGCAACAAATCAACAATCAACATGTGCTAGTGAGGATTCAGGGTAAAGGGATCCCTAGTACATTGATGGTATGAATACAGAATGGTGCAGCCACTGTGAAAAATAGTATGGAGACTCCTCAAATAATTAAAAATGGAATTGCTCTTTGGCCCAGTGATCCCTCTTCTGATATATCCTAAGAATCGTGAAACACCAATCAAAAAGAATATATGTATTCCTATGTTAATAGCAGCATCATTTATAATAGCTAAGATCTGGAAACAGCCCAAGTGCCCTTAGTAGATGAGTGGATAAAAATGTGGTGGCACATTTATACAGTGGAATACCATGAAACTGTAAAAAGTAAGAATCTTTTACCCTTTGTGACAGCATGGAGGGTCCTGGAAATTATTATGCTAAGCAAAATAAGTAAGTCAGACAAAGACAAATATCACATGATGTCAGACAAATATCACATGATGTATATGTGGAATCTAATGAACCAAGTTAACTGATGAACAAAATAGGTTCAGAGACATGGAAGCATGGAAGATATTGACATAGAAAAAGATTAAACAAAGAACTTATGTGCATTGCCCCTGGACACAGACAATGGTGCACTGACGGCCTGGGGTGGGAGCCAGGTGAATGGGGACCATGGGGGAAAAATGGGGACATCTTTAATACTCTAATAATAAAAATCAATTTAACAAAACTCAATCCATGAAAATAAAATTCTTTCCACTTCTTTGTGTCTTAAATTTTATTTTAGTGATGTCTTGTAACTTGTTTGTTTTGTTTTTTTGTATAGAGAAAGAGGACAGAGAGCGAGAGAGATCATTTGCTTCCCACACATGCCCCGACCAAGGATCAGACCCACCACTTTTTGATGTATGGGATGATGCTCCAACCAACTGAGCTACACCAGTGAGAGCTCTTACAGTTCTCAGAGTACAGGCCCTTCACATGCTTTGTCAGCTTATCCCTCACTATTTTATCCTTTTTGTTAAAATTTCAAAAGGAAGTGTGTGTGTGTGTGGGGGGTGTTCATTTTTTCTTATGAAATTTCATTGTTAGTATGCTTTTTATTTCTTTCTCTTGCCTGATTGTTCTAGCTAGGACTTGCAGTACTATGTTGAATAATAGTTGTAATTGGGCATCCTTGCTTTGTTCTTGATTTTAGAGAAAAAGTTTTCAGTTTTTCAGCATTGAGTATGATATTCTCAGAGGGTTTGTTACATGTAGCCTTTATTATGTTTAGGTTATTTCCTTCTATACCAACTTTATTGAGTGTTTTACTCATAAATGTATGTTGTATTTTGTCAAATACTTTTTCTGCATTTATTGATATGATAATATGATTTTTATCCTTTGTTTTGTTAATGGTGGTGTAGTACATTGATTGATTTGTGTATGTTGAACCATCTTGCTTCCCTGGATTGAACTCCATGATATATTGTTTTTAATGTATTGTAGTAAACAAATTGCTAGTATTTTTATGATTTTGCATCTGTATTCATCAGAGATGTTGGTCTGTAGTTTTCTTTTTTATGTTGTTCTTGCTGGGGGTTGGTTCCAGGATTATGCTTTTACAAAATGAGTTAGAAAGTATTGCCTCTTCTTCAATTTTTATATGACTTTGGGGAAGATAGGTATTAAATCTTCTTTGAATGTTTGGTAGAATTCTCCAGTGAAGCCTTTTATAGACTCTTACTTTTGAGAAGGTTTTTTATTGGTGCTTTAATTTCCTCAATGTTGTTCACTCTAAGTAAATTTTCCAGTCTAGGAATTTACCATAGTTCTAGGAACTTGCTCATTTCTTCTAGGTTATTGAATTTGAATGAGAAATGGATGCACCTGCTCAGACCTTGAATGGATATACCTGCTCCATGCTACTTACTCCCTTATTGTGGCAGAATTCTTAAGCTTGTATGTTTTCACTAACTATAAGCTGCTGACAGCCTCCCTCTTGTTTTCCCAATGGTGGCACTACAGCTCAAGTTTGTGGTTTCTCTCCGTCCCACATACACTTGGTCTGCAAGTGCTCAGTAGCTGTCCACTAAAGCTTACTCTCACGACCGCCCGCAAGCGCATACACATAGAACTGGCTGCAGAATGGTGGTGATGCATACCTGTCACTGGGAGTGCCCATGGGACAATTGGGGGGATCTACAGGTAAGATTTTCTCAGAAGCTTCCTGATGGAATACACAATACATCTCTTTTAATGCTGAGAATCTTATCTGCCATATTCCTGATTTCCTCCCCCCACACACTTTAATACTCTGGATGCTACAAGAGAGAAATGAGTCTGTTTGGCAGCTGGAGAAGCTTGGGGCTCATTCACATGCTCTCCCTTTCCCCTAGTGGGGAGAAATCATGGAATAAGAAAGTCTCACTTGGCTCTAGCTATGCCACCATGGGGGAGGTGAGATGCAGGCAAAGTCAAGTTGTGTCTAAACTCTTTATTTTATTTTGTTTTATTTGTTTTATTTTATTTTATTTTATTTTATTTTATTTTATTTTATTTTATTTTACTTTTTGCTCCAATTTTCTAACTTCTCTGGAGAATTGCATAGAATCTTTCTTGTTTGTGGGTAATTGCCCATGTCAGTGTTCTCTGTGTGCTCCAAGACCACAGCTGAGAGGGCCTGGAACCAGTTCATGTGCTACTGCAGGTTACATAGCTGGGATGAAGATCTGTGTGCCTATTGCCTCATGAAGAGGTGGGCAGACATCCTCTGGGTCCCTTTAGCATTTGATGATGAATCCCACAACTCCCACGAAAGTACTTTTGTTTATGGGTAAATGCCAAATTTTTGTTGTTGGGGGGTGGACAAAAAAAACAAGGGGTTTCTTATGCCTTTATGATGCTGATACATTTGTAATACAATCAGTTTCATCTGTCTCAGTCTGCATTATATCCTGGGATCTTCCAACATCCTGGTAATTGCTTTTTCATTCATACTTTTATTGGAAAAAAAAAGAAGTAGAATTTAAATAGAATATAAATAAAAGACATCCTCTTACTGGTAGGTCTTCTTTAATATTTATTGATCATTGACTGCTACGCGCCTGTTTTCTTTTGCCTTTTTGTAGAAGAGAGCCTATCTGGCACCTATCCCTGTCTTGCTAGTATACTGTGCAGGGTGTGTGTATGTTTGATGGGAAGTCACATCATAGAAACTGCCTTTAAAAATTATTATAGATGGCCGAAACCGGTTTGGCTCAGTGGATTGAGCATTGGCCTGTGCACTGAAAGGTCCCGGGTTCGATTCCGGTCAAGGGCATGTACCTTGGTTGTGGGCACATCCCAGGTAGGAGTGGTGCAAGAGGCAGCTGATTGATGATTCTCTCATCAATGTTTCTAACTTTCTATCCCTCTCTCTTCCTCTCTGTAAAAAATCAATAAAATATATTTTTTAAAAAATTATTATAGATCACAATATTGTGGTCTTTTGCCATGATGCTAAATTTCTAATGAAAATTTAGGAGGTTCTGGAAAAAGCACATACATTTTGCATTTGGGCAGGTCAGGATTATTTGCAACCAGAGGCAATACTGGTGGATTGGTCTCAGTGTGTTCTGTTCTTGACTACTGCCCTCCCACCAATATACCTTTAGTGAATGGAACAAGAAGCAGAAACTTTAAAATTGCTTGTACATCAAGGCTTGACCAGATGCCACTCTTAGAATCTGAGGTTTCACCATGTGTCTCCTAAGGTGTGATGATGAGAGACCTGTAGCTAGGTCACCTCGTGTACCACCTGAAAAGTTGATTTTCTTTTAACTCCCTAGCCACCCTTTTATACTCTGCTTTGTATTCTGGATCTTGAACTCTGAAAACCATATTCTTGCTTTGCCAGGTAGCTCCAAGTAAGGCAGTGAAACAGGGTATGCTAGAGGGAGACTGAATTTAGAGATCATGGGATTTATTTCTCCTATTTGATTACCAATGAGCTTCCTGAGAGATTCATGTCTCTTTTCAATTTCTGTGAACATCTTCCCAGCAATATTTCTTTATCCCAGGAACAAAAGTTCTTTCCATAATGTAATGGTTTTTATTTTTTCCAACATTTAAGAATCAGTTTTATTTGAACTCTCATCACCTGATATATTGTAATATTAGCAGTGACTCTCTTCAGAAACATGTCTGGGCTCCTACTTAAAAAGTTAGGCACAGTATCAGCCAACTGCATCATCTACAGCCCTAGGTTTGGCAACCTTTTTCCTGAAATTGCTTCTTCCATGTTACTTTACAGATTTTTTATACTTTCATTTACCTCGTTAACAAATTTGTACTTAATTAGTTTTTTTTCCCATTATTGCTCTTTTTTCAAACACCTATGAGGTTTCTATTTATTGATGGAACCCAAATAATAGCCAGCAAATTGCCAGACATGTGAGTAAAACCGCTGACCACTAGTTAACCAAAGATGCATAAGTTAGCCCAACCCAGTCTACACTTCTACCTCCTAAATATGAGCTATGCAAATAGTTACTGCTTATGCTAAATATGTTTGGGGTAGTTATATAGTAAAAAAGATTACTAGCACATATGAAAAAATTAAAATAAGATTGACATATGAGCATAAATGAAAAACCCTCACATCACCACAAAAAAAAAAAAACCACTGATCTGTATGGCTCATGGTTATGCAGAGAAAATATTTCTCTCCCCAAATTGCTGGTGAAAATGTGCATTTTAAAAGCTTTTAGGGATGCAGTCTAAAAGTGTCCTTTAAAGTTAAAATGCTTAACAATCTCACTCCTGGAACTTTATCTCAAAGAGATGAAAGTACCAATATGTAAGGATATGCTTAAGAATACATTTACTAGTGGTAAAAAGCAAAACAAACAAACAAACAAAAAAAATAAAACACAAAAAACAAAATACAAAAAAAACCCATGCCCTTTAATAGAAAAATATCTGAACAAATAATTCTATTCCATGAAATATCATCCTGCCAGTAAAAATAAAAATAAAAGAGAGAGATTAAACCATTTCATTTTTAGTCTTGCAAGGATTACCTAAGATATTTTAATAAAATGTAAGATGCAAAATGAGTAAAAAAATACTACAAAACTGTTTTAATTACATACTTATTTTATGTCTTTAAGTATAATTTTTTACCTTGATTGTCAAAGGGTGATACATTGACCACTTTTGTTGGGAATTTAATTGCTGAGATGTCCTTGGAGGATAAACGTTTTTGATGATGTGAGAACTCTTTTTTGTTTTTAAATAAATTCATACCTAAAATAAAATTTAAAAAGAAAATTACATGAAGTCTTTGGATATTCACACTACTCCCCCAAATCCATGTCTTTAGTTATGGATACAAATTGTTTTCTTCCCACACATTTATTACTCCAATTTCTATAAATTATTTCATTATTTTTTTATTCTGTGCTCCTAGATAGCATCTTATTTTAAAGCTTCATCAAGGTATATGTAGTATATAAAATTTTATACGTATTTAATGTATATATTTTGATGTTTGAACATATTCATACACCTGTGATATCATCATCACTCTCAAAGTAATAAACATCAGTCACCTCCAAAGACATTTTATATTTCCCTGCTTGTGTGTATAATAGGAATTCTTAATACATGTACTTCCCTCTTAACAATTTTAAGTGCACAGCCCTGTATTGTTAACTATTGACACAAAGCTATACATGGATTTCTAGAGCTTCATCCAATGTAAACTAACTTTATGCCTATTGAACAACTAATTTCTTCCTAATCCATCCCTAGAATTTGAGTATTTTACATCTCATGTAAGTGGAATTATATAGTATTTGTACTTCTGTGACTGGCTTATTTTACTTAGCACTAATCTCTTCCAGATTCATCCATGGAAAAGTTTTTTTTAAAATATATATTCTATACAAAATTTTATTTATTTATTTATTTATTCTTTTATTTATGTAGATATGAATTTATTTTTTCATTTTTCTTTTTAAATTTAATATTCTCTTTAAAAATATTTATTGTTGAAAGTATTACACTCATTTGTGGAATCTAATGAACCAAATAAACTGATTGTCAAAAATAGACGCAGAGACATAGAAGCATCCCAGAAAGAGAGAAATATGGATATGAGAGAGAAACTTAAACTGGTTGCTTTCAGTATGTGCCCCAACTTCGGATCAAATCCACAACCTAAGTATGTGCCCTCACCTGGAATTGAACCTACAATCTTTTGGTGTATGAAACAACGCTCCAAATAACTGAGGCACCTGACCAGGGCAGAACTGATTCATCTTCTAACTGAAAGTTTGTACACTTTGACCAACATCTCCACATTTTCTGCACCCCACCACCCTTAGTAATCACCATTCTACTCTGTTTCAAGGAGATTAGTTTTTTTATTTTTTATTTTATTTTATTTTATTTTATTTTATTCTATTTTATTTTTTAAATATATTTTATTGATTTTGTACAGAGAGGAAGGGAGAGAGATAGAGAGTTAAAAACATCGATAAGAGAGTCATCGATCAGCTGCCTCTTGCACACCCCCTACTGGGGATATGCCCGCAACCAAGGTACATGCCCTTGACCGGAATCGAACCTGGGACCCTTCAGTCCCCAAGCTGATGCTCTATCCATTGAGCCAAACCGGTCTTGGCGAGATTAGTTTTTTTAGATTCCACATATGAGTGAGATCATACAAATATTTTCTGTCTCAATATATATAATAATGACCTCTGTCCACTTATAATAATCACATTTTTTATTTGTTTTTTGCTATTGAGTTTATTAGCCCCTTACATAATTTGGAAATTAACAATTATCCTAGATAATAAAAGGGTAATATGCAAATTGACCCTAATAGCTGAACAACCAGGGGGCAGATGTTCAACACAGGAACTGCCCCCTGGTGGTCAGAGCCCTCCCACAGGGGGAGTGCCACTCAGTCAGAAGCCAGGCTCATGGCTGGTAAGTGCAGTGGTGGTGGCAGGAGCCTCTCCCACCTACACTGTAGGCAGGTGGTGAGGAGTGAGGGTCCTGGACTGTGAGAGCCCTGGAGTGCAAGAGGGATATCTGACTGCTGGCTTAGGCCTGATCCTCAGGGCCTATGAGAGGGCGCAGGCTGGGCTGAGGGACACCCTCCCCTCCGCCAAACCAGTGCATGAATTTCATGCACCAGGCCTCTAGTAAGATAGATAGTTTGAAATATTTTTCCCATTTTGTAGCTTACCTTTTTATTTTGCTGATGGTTTCTTTTGCCAGAAGGTTTTTTTTAATTTTTTAATTTAAGAATAAATCTTTGATGTTCAGATTATTACAATTGTTCCTCTTCCACACACCCCCATAGCTCCTCTCCACCAAGTTCCTACCCCACCCTCTGCCTTACCCTCCTCCCCACTGTCCTCATCCATAGGTGTACGATTTTTGTCCAGTCTCTTCCTGCACCCCTCCACCCCTTTTCCCCAAAGAATTTTCAGTGCATTCCCTTTCTATGCCCCTGATTCTATTATATTCACCAGTCAATACTGTTCATCAGATTTTTTATTCACTTGATTTTTAGGTTCACTTGTTGATAGATATATATTTGTTCATAATTTTCATCTTTACATTTTTCTTCTTAAAGAATACCTTTTAGCATTTCATATAATACTGGTTTGGTGGTGATGAACTCCTTTAACTTTTTCTTATCTGTGAAGCTTTTTCTTTATCTGTCCTTCAATTCTGAATGATAGCTTTGATGGGTAGAGTAATCTTGGTTGTAGGTTTTTGCTATTCATCACTTTGAATATTTCTCGCCACTCCCGTGTGGCCTGCATAGTTTCTATTGAGATGTCAGCTGACAATCGTATGGGTACTCCCTTGTAGGTAACTAACTATTTTTCTCTTGTTGCTTTTAATATTCTCTGTCTTTTGCTCTTGGCATTTTAATTATGATGTGTCTTGGTGTGGTCCTCTTTGGATTTATTTTGTTTGGTGTTCTCTGTGCTTCCTGGACTTGTAAGTCTATTTCTTTCACTAGATGGGGGAAGTTTTCTGTTATTATTTCTTCAAATAGGTTTTCAGTATCTTGCTCTATCTCTTCTGGGACACCCATAATTCTGATGTTGGTATGCTTGAAGTTATCCTAGAGGCTCCTTACATTATCTTCATATTTTTGGATTCTTTTAGCTTTTTGTCTTTCTGGTTGGGTATTTTTTGCTTCTAAGTATTTCTAATCTTTTACTTGATTCTTGCAATCATCTTGTCTGTTGTTGGATCTCTGTTTATTATTTTTTATTTCAGTCAGTGAAATAAATACTTAATTTCTAGTTGGTCCTTTTTCATTTCCTTGAGGGTCTCACTAAATTTATAGGCCTTTCCTAGAACATTCTTGAAAAACTTTAAAACCATGGTTTTGAACTCTATATACAATCATTTGCTTTCCCCCATTTCTTTCATTTGTGACCTGTTTCTTTGTCTCCAAATTTTGGCTGCTTCTCTGAGTTAATAGAATGGCCTTGTGTGCTAGGTGTCCTATAGGGCCTAGTGGTTCAGTCTCCCCAGCTACCTGAAGTGGACACTCTTGGTGCACCCCTTTGTGGGCTGTGTGCACAGTCTTGTTGTAGTTAAGTCTTGATTGCTGTTGGTATCACTGGGAGGAATTGACCTCCAGGCCAGCTGGCTCTGAGGATCAGCTGTGTCTATGCTGGGAGAACTTCTGTGCTGGAGACACCCTTATGAGACAAGACTTGCAAAACCCTCTGTGTTGAGCTTGGATGGGGCAGAATCTCAGGGCAGAGCAGACAGTGTTGGCTTCTCATCAGTCCTGACCTAAGAGGCTCCTGGGTCTCAGAGTCCCACAGTAATTGCTGTAAACACCTCTGAGAGAAAGCTGCCCTTGAGTTTTGCCCACTGCTAGCCAGTCCAGTTTCTCCTTGAATGAGTCTGGGTCCCCAGAGTCTAGCCAAGAACTGGAGTTCAGAGCAGTCAGGAGCTTTTATCTCCCACTTGATAAACCCTCGGTACCTCTGTCTTCCACAGTTCCTCTGAGTGTTAGTGTGCTTTTCTCTTTCCTGACAGTCCAGTTTCTCCCCATATGAGTCTGGGTCCCCAGAGACTCACCTGGAACTGGAATTCAGTGCAGTTGGGAGCTTTTGTCTCTCTCTCGCTTGAGGAAGCCAGCCACATTTGTGTGAGGCAGTTTAGGTGTTTGCCTATGTCACCATCTTGGTTTCTCCTCTTGCCAGAAGTTTTTAAACTGATATAAACAGATACTACACTTGATCTTAGCCAAAAGGCCGAGAAGTGATTGCCAGTTTTTAAATTTGATGTTGTCCCACCTGTTGATTTTTGCTTTTGTTGCATGTGCTTTCGGTGGAAGGTTCATAATATTGTCACCAAGACTAATGTCAAGAAGATTTTCTTTTCTTCTGTGTTTTCTTGAAGAAATATTAAGGTTTTAGGTGTCACATTTAAGTCTTTAATCTATTTCAACTTTATTTTTGTAAATGATATAAAATATGAATAAATTGTATTCTTGCATGTGGATATCAAAATTTTCAATCCATTTATTAAAGATAATATCATTGAGTATTCTTGGCTCACTTGTGAAATATTAATTGTCAACATGAGGCTATATTCAGGCAATTGATTTTGTTCCATTGGTGAATGGTCTGTTTATGTGTCAGTATCAACTTGTTTCGATTATTATAGCTTTGTAATAGTTTGAAATAAAGAAATGTAATGCTCTCTACCTTTGTTTTCATCTCACAGGATTGCTTTGGCTATTCAGAGTCTTTTCTGGCTCCAACAAATTTTTCCTTTTTTTTTTTTTTTAAAGCCATTAGAATATTGATAAGGATTGCATTGAATCTATAGATAGATGAGGGTGGGTATTGACATTTTAAAAACATTAACTCTTCTAATGCATAAACCCAGGATATAATTCTACTTATATGTGCTTCTTCAAAAATTTCCATCAAAGTGTTATAGATTTTACTGTTTAGATAGATCATTCTCAAGCTTGCTTAAATTTATTCCTAAGACATCTTTGTGTGTGTGTGTGTGTGTGTGTGTGTGTACATGTTCAACCTTTATTATAAAGTGCATTGTACCCATCTGACAAGGAAAACTCTTTTTATCATAAAGGATGGGTATGAAAGGGCCCTCTCAAAGCATGCAGCCACCAGCCCATAGTGCTTTCAAGGAAATGCCATTAGAATAAAGCCTCACCCTTAGGCACTCTCAACTTAGGGGCCAAATGGAGTCCTTCCCTGTCTCCCATCACTCTTCCCCAGGGCAATCCAAATCTGGACTTGAGTCAACCAAATGGGGCTAGGGGTCCTTGGAGGACTGGTTTTCTCATGTTGAGGATGTGCCCCTTCTTCCAACACCAGGTCCTGATATTTCATTCACAGCCCAACTGACATCTGGAGTGCTAGTTTTTAAGTATGCACCCCAATATTCTATTATTTTTTATGCTATTGTACATGGAATTATTTTATTTCTATTGCAGATAGTTCATTCTTAATGTATAGAAATGAAACAGATTTCTACATTTTATTTTCATATCCTTCAACTTTATTTGCTTATTAGTTCTAAATGTTTTATGGTGGAATTTTTAGAATTTTCTCTATATTATTTGCAAAGAGAGACTATACCATACTACTTTGTCCTTTTTAATTGTCCATTTTCTTTATATTTTTTGCCAGATTACTAGGAATTTCAGTACTAAGTTAAGTAAGAGTGATGAGAGTAGGCATATTATTTTTAATATTACAGAAAAACCATTTAAACTTTCATCATTGACTGTGATTTAGCTGTGGAATTTTTGGGTATATCCTTCTATGCCATATTTGTTGAGAGTTTTTATCATCGAAAGATCTTGAACTCTGTCAAAGGCCTTTTCTGCATCCATTGCAACGAGTATATGATTTTTACCCTTCATTTTGTTAATGTTGTATATCACATATATTGGTTTAGGTGAGTAGAAACTATCTTGTATGTCATAGGTAACTCCAAATAGAGCATGGGGTATGATCCTCTTGAAATGCTGTTAAATTTGGTTTGCTAGTATTTTGTTGTGAATTTTTGCATCAATTTTTATCAGGGATATCATTATCTGGTTTGTAGTTTTATTTTCTTGTGGTGTCCTTATCTGGCTTTGGCATCAGAATAATGATAGTCTTGCAAAATGAGCTTGAGAAAACGTTCTCCTTTTTGTTTTGGAAGACTTTGAGAAGGATTGGTATTAATTTGTCTTTATTTTTTATTTTTAAAAAATATATTTTATTGATTTTTTTACAGAGAGGAAGGGAGAGAGATAGAGAGCTAGAAACGTCGATGAGAGAGAAACATCGACCAGCTGCCTCTTGCACACCCCCTACCGGAGATGTGCCCGCAACCAATGTACATGCCCTTGACCAGAATCGAACCTGGGACCTTTCAGTCCACAGACCGACGCTCTACCACTGAGTCAAACCGGTTTGGGCGGTATTAATTTGTCTTTAAATGTTTGGTAAACTTAATAGTGAAACCATGTAGGTGGACTTTTCTTTAATTTTTTTAAAAAATTACTGATTAAATATTATTGCTTTTGGTGTGTTTTGATTTTCTATTTCTTTTTTATAATAAATCTTTATTTTTCAGATTATTATAGGTGTTCCTTTCCACCCCCCCATAGCGCCCCTCCACCTGATTTCCAACCCCACCCCATGCCCTTACACCTGCCACTGTATTCATCCATAGGTGTAAGATTTTTGTCCAATCTCTTCCCGCATCCCTCACACCTCTTTCCCCCTGAGAATTGTTAGTCCAATCCCTTTCTATGTCCCTGTTATTATTATATTCACCAGTCTATTTTGTTCTCCAGTTTTTTTTTTTAATTCTCTTGATTTTTAGATTCACTTGTTGGTAGTTATGTATTTGATGTCTTTTCCAAAGTGTGGTATTCGTACCCCTAGGGGTATGGGAAGAGTTTGGTGGGGGTATGTGTTGCACCAGAGTTTGGTGGGGATATGCACTGCTCCGTGCTTAGCTGTGCCTAATTCTATGTTCTCATGAGTACGAGGGATACTCAGTGTTATGAAAATTATAGAACACATACTCTAATAGATTGGTAAGAAGTTTTTTTATTATTTTCACTGATGCACACGGTGGTGGGTTTTTTGTTTTTGTTTTCTTTGTTTGTGTGTGTGTGTGTGTGTGTGTGTGTGTGTGTTTAATCCTCACCCAAGGATATTTTTTTACATCGACTTTTAGAGAGTGGAAGGGAGATAATAGGTGGAAGAGAGAGAAAAACATTGATGTGAGGGAGACACATGAACTGGTTGCCTCCCACATGCATCCAGACCAGGGCTGGGGATCAAATCTACAACTGAGGTACATGCCCTTAACTGTGAATCAAAGCTGTGACCCTTCAGTCTGTGGGGCAACGCTCTAACCTAGGGGTGTCGAACTCAATCAGAGAAGGGGCCAAAATCTAAAATCCAGCCTAAATCGCGGGCCGAATGGTTTACTGAACAGTCATAAACTGTCATTGTGATGGAAACGCAGCGGAGTGCAGTGATGACAGCGTGGTGCGGGCCACATTGCAAGGCCTGGCGGGACGGATTTGGCCCGCGGGCCTTGTGTTTGACACATGTGCTCTAACCATTCAGCAAACTGGCTAAGGCAAAGCAGAAGATTTTCAGTTTCTCTTGCACTAATTTGGTTTTTCAGATCTCTTTGGGGTGGTGGAAGATGTCCTGTGTTCCTTTGGAAGATGATTGTCTCTTCAATGATCAACTCACCTTGGTGTCAGGGCACTATCACCATGTGGAATGTAATGGAGAATGGGATTCCAAATGTGTGATACCACAGTGCTGTCCCCTGAACCAGATGCTACCATATGGGTGGGGGTCGCATGATCTGGGGGAAGCTGGCTGGTGCCTCTGTGACTTTGTTCTCTCAGTAACAGTGACTGGCAGACTTCCCTTCTGTATTTCCCCCTACCCCTAGCATTAGTCACAGAGTGCTCCTATCACAAGGAAAAATGTTTTGGTAGTTCTGTTTCTCAGGTTTGCAGGTAATGTACACTACAACCCAGTACTTACTGCCATAGCTTCATTAGTGGCCTGTTGCTAGCTCTGGTGGGCGAGGGAACATGGCCAGGCTCCACTTGCTTTGTTTTTCTGCTTGGCAATAGCATTTGCCAGATAATCCTGACTGCACCTTTGTGCTTTGTCTCTGTTCCTGCAGAAATACTGTACCTCTCTGAGCTGGAACAAGTTTGCTTTATCAAATGCTGGGCTAAAGTGAGTGTCAATGACAACCTGATTCCTCCCCTCTGTGGGATGAGACCTGCAGTGAGCTCAGGGGTGTGAGCTCTAGGCTATATCCCTGACACCATCCCAGTTCTTCTCCTTTCCCACCTTCTGAGTTCACTCCCACTTGCCCACCTTTATGTGTTTCAATGTGCAAGTCTCTCAAACCTGATTGTGTATTGAACAGGTGATCCTTTGTTGAATTATAGTTGTTCAAATTGTTGAAACTTCAAAGGGAGAGATCAGTGGGACCTCTCACACCACCATTCTTCTGATGTCCACTTCTTATTTTGCTTACCATTTTCCTGCTTTTGTTGAACTGTCTGTTTCTGTTTTCCTGTAGCTCACTGAGATTACATATTTTTTAAATTTCTTATTAGTTAAGTCACAAATATCCATTTTTTGGGGGGGTTATTAGGAAAGTATTGTATCTCTTGTATGATAACATCTTTTCATGTTCCTTCATGTCCTACACTACTATAATTGCATTTTAGAAGCAAGTTCCTTCTCCAGACTTTACTCACTGGTTTCTGGAGAGAAATCCTTCTGTCATCACTGTTAAGGATTTTGAGGCTTTCTTACACTTTTTCTATGGGTACAACTGCTGTACACTTTTTGCCTCTTTTGTAATAGAATTTTAAAACATTATGCCTTTTCTCTGTTTTGTAAAGCAGGCTCATTGTTGATAGCTCTTGCTTTATCTTAAGTGGTGCTAAATGCTCAAATTTGTGGTTTATCCCATGTATGCAAATCAGGCCCATTTTCTATGTGTTTTCACTAGCTTTCTATTAAAGCTCACTTTTGCTACTATTAGGAGAACACATAGGTAGCCATTTACAGGGTGGTGGTTTGTGTGTGTGAGGCACATAGAGTTTGAAGAGGGTGCCTGTGGGCCATTTTGTGGGGCTACACATATAATGTTTGCAGCAGTTGATGTGCACACCTCCTGATGAGCCTCTCATGTCTTTGGACACAATTACCAGTATTCACATCCCTTTAAACATTCCATTTTGTGTTGTGACTATTGTTCTCTCAGCCACTGCAGTCTCCCAGTCATGCAGCTTGTAACTCAGTCTTCTGAGTGGGAAAGATAAAAATGGGCCTTTTTGACAGTTTCCTGCCCAACTAGAGACGCTAGGTACTCAGTCACATGCTCTCATTTTCCCCATAGGATACATTATGGGATGAGAACTGCTGTTTTGGCATTGAGATATGTTTCCAGGGGGAGAAATGATGCAGGCAAAGTTAAACTATAACTCTTACCCCTTGCATGCACCCAATCTCAGATATTTTTCTCCAACAGTGTGCTTTTAGTTTTCTACCAAGCCCTGTCATCTGTGAATGATTGTCAAATTGGTTCTCTCTGGTGTTGGGTAAGATGGTAGAAAATTCTATTGATGTTAGCTGTAATTTTCTTTCTCTCCTGCCAAATATTTTCTATAGGAAATGTTGCTTATTGTTTTAGGTTGCTGATATGTACAATTCTTTCAAATTCATGTAGAGTTTTCTCCCTTCAGGTTGAGAAAGCTACTTTTGTAGAATTTTGATGAAGTAGATTTTTAATTTTGCCAATGTAGATGCACAAAACCCCTTTTTTCACTTGTTAGGTAAATTAAAATAATTAACAGCAAAGCTTGCATTGTTTTCTTTTCTTATCTGGAAGGTAGCATACATGGGTTTTGTCTGAGGAAAGGATATCTCAGCATCTGCCTTAATTTTGATCTTTGCTCAGACCAGAATATTCATTTCTATACTTCATCTGTACTTTACATGTTGAAGAGTACATTCACAATGATTGTTTTGGAGATCAGAACTCTAGGCATAAACTACTTACTATCCCCACCCATTCAATTAGTTTTTGTTAGATTTTTTTCATAAGTCCATTTATTACTAAAATGGCATGTGCTATTATTGAACATATCAACTTAAATAAAGAATTATAAGTTACATGCTATTTAATCATTAGCTAGAGATTAAACTGAAGTCTCAGGCTGAGAGATTTAGTTTGAGGTAGTTATTAAGAAAATAAAATTTTGTGGACACAATGTATTTCAGAAGCCATAAGTCCAAGCTAGCTTTTCACATTTATACTGATAAGGGTAATATGCTAATTAGATTGGGAGATCTTTTAGGAGACCTTTCAGACATCTTTACAGACAAAGCCATCATGGCGGGACTGAGGCAGAGGCAGTTAGGGGAAAGAAGGCTGGCATGGGGGGCAGTTGGGTGCAAGCAGGCAGTGGGGGGGGGGTAGTTGGGGGAGAACAGGCTGTCAGGGTGGGGCAGTTGGAGGTGATCAGGCCAGCAGGGGTGGACAAGTTAGGGGTGATCAGGCTGGCAGGGGAGGCAGTTGGGGTTGAACAGGCTGGTGGGGGGAGCAGTTGGGGTGATCAGATCAGAAGGGGGGCAGTTGGGGGCGATCAGGCTGGCAGGCAGAGTAGTTAGAGACAATCAGGCAGGCAAGCAGGTGAGTGGTTAGGAGCCAGTGATTCCGGATTGTGTGAGGGATGTCTGACTGCCTGTTTAGGCCCAATCCCACAAGCATCAAACATCCCTTGAGGGGTCCCATATTGGAGAGGGTGAAGGCCGGGCTGAGGGACATCCTCCCCATGCATGAATTTTGTATACTGGGCCATTAGTTTGTCATATAAGAGTAAAAGTTGCAGATAATTTTTACATCATTAAAAATTGTATGTTAGTATAATGACCCCATACTTAAGTTTATTCTTGATCTTAATTGCATGAAAGCATGAAAGCTAAATTGTTTTCATGAATATATTTTGTAGATGTTGGTATTAAAAACTGAATATAGAATAAATTTAGCACAGCTGGAGAGACAACTCACAGTAAAGAAGGGCAGAGAATGCCTGGAGACTGGCAGGAAGGCTTATTTTGGCTTGAATAGAGTGGCTGGGTGAGAAGTAGAGGAGGAAGCTGAGTTATGGAAGTGTCAGTTCCCTCAGAAAAATAGAAGCCTGGCCAAGGCTAATTACCAGAGCCATATCCTTTGGCGGCAGGTATGAAAAGGAGAAGCCACAGGGCTGCTGGATATCTGAAAAGGAGTGCTGTGAGGGGAAAGTAATTTGGTGCTGGGGGGAAAAAAGTTGTGGTTCCCTTCTTATTTTTGTTCTGTTTTGTGTTTATTCTATAAACCCAGAACACAGGACTTTTAATTGCAACCATACACCTGAAATTTTGGTGCAAGGAGGGAGGCATGGACTTGAGGTGCCCGAGGAGACTGGGGAGAGAAGGAGGGCAGGGAGATGTGGTCAGTAGTCCTGCTTTGGGCTGTACTTAGGCTTCCAAACATAAGTGGCCATTCCCTCCTCTCCCCATCGCCCCCAGAAAAGATAGCACCTCCCATTAGCTTCAGGGCAGGTAATTTAGCTTCCACACTCTGCATTTGAGCTTAACAGAGAGAAAAAAGGCAGAGTCCAAGTTTACCAGTCTAAAGAATCTAAAGGAGCCCCCAGTGACTGGATTGGAAGAGGGGCCATCCACCCAGATATTCTGGGAACCAGCCTATAAAAACCCCAGGTTGTAAGCCAACCCCACTGGTCTCTATACAAGGATCTCTGACCAACCAAGGCTAGAGTAATATTTTGAGCCTTTTTTTTTTTCTGGGACAGAAAAAAACAAAACAAAACACCAATCTGAGACAGCAGCAACCCCACCTAGAGACCATCCAGAAACAGACACTTGAGTGATTAAGATTGACAGCTGACAGACAGGCAAAGAGGGCAAATTGGACCTGCCTGCTTGCAGCCAAGGCCTGTGGAAACAGGTACAAGCAGAGGACCCAGTAGATTGCTAGGAGCTTTAAGCAGGTTTCTAAAAGCCAAAAGACTGTGCCTGACAGAGTTTAGCACCCAAGTAACAAACAGGAAGCCTAGAATTGGCAGACAAACAGAAGAGTTGGGTCCTAAACCAGCTCCAATGGGGCATTAAAATTCAGTTGAAGCAAACAACACTTTTTAATTTTTCAAACATTGTTTATTATTATTTTATTTTTATATGTTTATTTTTTATTTTTGGCATCTTTTTCTTCCTTTATTCTCTTTTTATTTTGTTTTCTTCTCATTTGTCTGTTTTAGTTTTTCTCTTTCCTTTCTTTTTTGCTCTCCTTTAAAAATTGATCTAATTTATCTGTTTTATTGATGTGTTATTACTCTAGTCTCTATTGGTTTATTCATATTTCTCATTTTCCTCTTCCATGATCTTACTCCATATCCCCTTCTTTTTTTTCTTTTTCTTCACTACTCATTTTGTTCTCTCTTCTCTTTCCCTATTATTCTCTTAATTTTTTAAACTTGTTTCACTTCCTAAATTCAGGCCTTTCTGTTCTCTTCTATGTTCCCCTTTAAAATATTTTTCTTTTACTTTTTGTATTCTCACTCACTCCTCTATTCTAAAACATGGTTCTTTTCCTAGTCACACTTAACCTTATTTTCTTTATGTAGGCTCTGCATCTAAAGATTCTTTTCCTCAACCTTTTGTTTTTTTGTTTGTGCTTTTTGGTTTATTTGTTTGTTTTGTTTTATTCCCATTTTTTTTTCTTTTTCCTCTTTTCCCCCCATTTCTCCCTATTATTCTTGCTCACTTTTCACTTTCATAATTCTATTTTCTCTGGTGGTCACTTTTATTTAGGTTATAGGGGTCTTGTGTACATTCATGTTTTGTTCATTCTGTGCCATGTCTTGTCATGTTGTACCTTATGCTGTCCAGTTAGCACCTCTACAACAGTTGAGATGACATGGAAGAAAGTGAACCACATAAACAGAAATCCTGAGAGAAGACTCCATTCATAAATGGAACAATAAAATTCAAGACTCAACTACATCAGGAGAACCCCAATATATTAAGTAGGAGACCTCCCTAGAACACCCAGCACAGGAGTTCTGAGAGACTGTACCACAGATCCTACAAAACATCTACTATATAAAACCAATTCAAAAACTCTGGATGACATATCGTTTTGATCTAATACATAGGAAAAATACAAAGGAACAGGAAAAGTGAGGAGGCAAAGAAACAAGGCCCCCCCCCCCCAAAAAAAAAGGAATAAACAGAAGAAAAACTAAATAAAATGGAGGCAAGCAATTTGTCAGAGAAAGAATTCAGAGTAATGGTTATATGGATGTTCAAACATCTGGATTAGAAATTCACCAACGTGTGTAAGAATGAAGAGGAAATGAAGAATGACATAGCTGAAATTAAGAACACAATGAAGGTTTCAACAGTAGACTAGAAGAAGCTGAGGATAAGATCAGCAAGTTAAAGATAAGGTAGGAAAAACTCCCAAGCAGAGCAGCAACTGGAAAACTGAAAACACCTTAAAAAACAGAAGTAGACTCTAAGAGAGCTTGGGGACAACTCAAAATAAAACAACATTCTCATAATAGGGGTGCCAGAGAGAGGAAGATGAGCAAGGAATAAAAAACCTATGTGAAGAAATAATGAAAGAAAACTTCTGACTTAGGGGAGAAAAAACTCACACAAGTCCAAGAAGCAGAGAATCTCCCCCCATTCAAAAAAAAATAAAAAATAAAAAACAACAACAACAACAAAAAACACTGAGTCCAACACACACACAAAAAAATACTGAGTCCAACACACACCATAATTAAATTGGCAAACATCAACAACAAAGAAAGAGTCTTAAAAGGCTGTCATAAAGAATAGAAAGTTACGTACAAGGGAACTCCCATTAGACTATGAACTGATTTCTCAACAGAAACACATCAGGCCAAAAGGGGATGTAATGAAGTATACAAAGTGATGCAAAGCAAGGATCTGAATCCAAATTTATTCTACCCTGTTACCCTGTACGGCTATCATTCAAAATTGAAGGTGAAATCAGAAGCTTTATGGACAAAAAAAGGCTAATGGAGTTTATTACCACCAAACCAGGAATGGAAGAAATCCTAAAGGACTTGTAAAAAGAAGAAATAGAAAGGGAAAAAGGAACACAGGAATAAAGAATAAAAATGGCAATAAACTAGAACCTGTCAATAATAACCTTAAACATAAATGATGACATGCTCCAATGAAAAGATGTAGGTTAGCTGAATGAATAAAAGAAAACATGACTCATCTATATGCTATCTACAACATACCTACCTTAGAAAAAAGGATTCACACAGACTAAACATGAAGGAATGGGGGAAAAATTTCAAGCAAATGAAAATAAAAAAAGCTGAAGTAATAATATTTATATATGACAGAATAGATCTCAAAGTGAAGGTCATAACAAGAGATAAAAAAAGCTCACTTCATATTATAAAAGGGATCAATACAAGAGTCTGTAACTCTAGTAAACATATCCCAATACAGGAGGATATATTTCTGGAGGATATCAAGGGAGAGGTTAACATTAATACAGTAATAGTAAGGGTCTTGAAATACCTCATTGATATCACTGGATAATTATTCTAGACCAAAAAAAAAAAATTAGCAATTAAACAGTAAGCCTAAATGACACTCTAGAACAGATGGAACTGACATCTTCAGAACATTCCATTACAAAGTTACAGAATATATATTCATTTCAAGCACACCTGGGGCATTTTCAAAGATTGACCACATGTTAGAACACAAGTTAAGTCTCTACAAATTCAAAAAGATTGAAATTATATCAAGCATCTTCTCAGACCACAATGGCATGAAATTAGAAAATATCTACAATAAAAACACTCAAATATATGGAGGCTAAATAGCATTCAATGAATGAGTTACCAAAGAGATCAAAGAAGAAACAAAAAACATCTTAAAACAAATGAAAATAAAAATGAACACACAACAATCCAAAATCTATGGGACACAGTGAAAAATATTCTGAGAGGGAAGTTCATAGTACTATAATACTATCTCAAAAACAAACAAACAAACAAAAACAAAACAAACAAAAAAACAACAACAAGAAAAACTGGTAATAGATTATCTAGTAATACAATGTAAAGAAAAAGAAAAGCTAGGAACAAGTAGAAGGAAGAAAATAAATATCAGAACAGAAACAAATGACATAGAGATAAAAACAAAACAAAACAAAACAAAAATCCAGCAACAAACAAATAATATAAACTAATCAATAAAACCAAGTGCTGGTTCTTTGGAATAACCCCATAAATAATGATGAACCTCTAGCCAGACTCACCAGGAAACAAAAAGAGAGGACCCAAATAAACAAAATCACAACCAAAAGAGGTGAAATCACATCTGACCCCACAGAAATACAAAGGATTGTAATAAAATACTATAAATGACTTAATTGTAACAAATGGGACAAATTCCTAGAAAACAACAACCTTCCAAAACTTAATCAGGAAAAGTCAGAAAACCTGAATAAGCCAATAACCACTGATGAAATGGAAGCAGTAATAAAAAAAAAAATCAAGAAAACAAAAACCGTGATCTAGATGGATTCACAATGGAGTTTTAACAAATATTCAAAGAATAACTAACATCTATCCTCCTCAAACTCTTCCAAAAAATTCAGGAGAAAGGAACACTTAAAACTGTTTCTATGAGTCCAGAATCACCCTAATTCTAAAATCAGATAAATACACAACAAAGAGTACAAGCCACTCTCTCCGATGAACACAGATGTCAAAAAAAAAAAAAGAAAATTTTAGCAATCTGGATTCAACAATACATTAAAAAGTTCATATGTCATAACCAGTGGCATTTATTCCAAGGATAAAAGTCTGGTACAATATTCACAAATCAATAAATGTGACACAGCACATAAACAGATTACAAGACAAAAAAACACATGATCATACCAATCAATGAAGACATCCTTTTTAAAAATATATATATTTTATTGATTTTTTTTACAGAGAGGAAGGGAGAAGGATAGAGAGTCAGAAACATTGATGAGAGAGAAACATCAATCAGGTGCCTCCTGCAACACCCCCCACTGGGAATGTGCCCACAACCAAGGTACATGCCCTTCACCAGAATTGAACCTGGGAACCTTCAGTCTGTAGGCCGATGCTCTATCCATTGAGCCAAACCAGTACAGGCCAGACATCCTTTTTTGATAAAAACTTTCAGCAAAGTGGAAAAAGAGAGAACATATCTCAACATTATAAAGGTCGTATATGACAAACCTACAGCCAACATCATGCTCAATGGGCAAAACCTAAAACCATTTCCCTTAAGAACAAGAACAAAACAGAAATTCCTTCTTTTACCAGTTTTACTATACATAATTCAAGAAGTCCTGGCCATAGCGATCAGACAAGAAGAAGACATCCAAGTTGGAAAAGAAGAAGTAAAACTCATTTTTCGCAGATTACATGATGTTGTACCCAGAAAACCCTAAAGACTCCATAAAAAAACAACAACACTACTAGATTTAATAAATGGATTTGTCAATGTATCAGGATATAAAATTAACACCCACACATCCATAGCATTTTTATACACCAATAGTGAACTCTAAGAGAAACTAAAAATAATACAAAATAAAACCAATCCCATTTACCATTACAACAAAAAAGTAATGATACCTAGGAATAAACTTAACCAAGGAGGTAAAAGACTCAGAAAACTATAGCATACTGAAAAAGAGTTAGAGAAAGATATAAACAAGTGGAAGAATATACTATGTTCCTGTATTGGTAGAATCAACATCATTACAATGTCCATACTCCCAAAACAGTCTATAAATTCAATGGAATCCCTAGTAAAATACCAATGGCATTTTCACATATCAAGAACAAACTTTACAAAAATTTTTATAGAATCAAAAAAAGACCCTGAATAGCTGCAGCAATATTGAGAAAGAAGAATAAAGTTGTAGCCGAAACTGGTTTGGCTCAGTGGATAGAGCGTCAGCCTGCAGACTGAAGGGTTCCGGGTTCAATTCCAGTCAAGGGGTCAAGGGCATGTACCTTGGTTGCGGGCACATCCCCAGTAGGAGGCGTGCAAGAGGCAGCTGATTGATGACTCTCATCGATGTTTCTAACTGTCTCTCTTCCTTCCTCTCTGTAAAAAATCAATAAAATATTAAAAAAAGAATAAAGTTGTAGGGATCACAATACCAGGTATCAAGTTATACTACAAAGCTACTGTGCTCAAAATAGCCTGGTACTGGCACAAGAACAGGCATACAGACCAATGGAACAGAACAAAGAACCTAGAAATAGACCCAAGCCATTATGCTCAATTAATATTTGACAAAGGAGGCAAGAGCATACAATGCAGTCAAGACAGTTTCTTCAATAAATGGTGTTGGGAAAATTGGTCAGATACATGCAAAAAAATGAAACTAGACCACCAACTTTCACCACACACAAAAATAAACTAAAAAATGGATAAAGGACTTAAACCTAAGACAGGAAACCATAAAAATCTTAGAAGAATCCATAGGAAGCAAAATCTCAGACATATGTTGTAGCAATATCTTTATCAATATAGCTTCTAGAGTAATGGAAACTAATAAAATAAACAAATGGGACTACATCAAAATAAAAAGCTTCTGCATAGCAAAAGAAACCATCCACAAAACAACAAGAAAGCCCAATGCATGGGAGAACATATTTGCAAATGTTATCTCCAATAAGGGTTTAATCTCTAAAATTTACAGAGAATTCACACAACTTAACAAAAAGAAGATAAAAAATCCAATAAAAAAAATGGGCAAATGATCTAAATAGATACTTTTTGAATGAGGACATATAGAAGGCCAACAGACACATGAAAATGTGCTCAAAGTCATTAATCATCAGGGAGATGCAAATCAAAACAACACTGAGGTATCATCTCACACTTGTAAGACTGGCTATCATCAACAAATTAACAAATGACAAGTGCTGGTAAGGATGTGGCAGAAAAAAGAACCCTCATGCACTGCTGGTGGGAATGCAGACTGTTGCAGCCACTGTAAAAAAAAGTTTTGAGTCTCCTCAAGAAATTAAAAATGGAACTCTTATTTGACCCAGTAATTCCTCTTCTAGGAATATATCCCAAGAAAACATAAATACCAATCATTAAAAGGCATATGCACCCCTGTGTTCATAGCAGCACAATTTACAGTAGCTAAGACTTGGAGACAGCCTAAGAACCCATCAGCAGATGAGTGGTTTAGAAAATATACATCTACACAGTGTAATGCTATGCTGGTGTAAAAAAGAAAAAGAAAAAAAACTCTTGCCATTTTCAGAAACATGGATGGACATGGAGATCATTATGCTAAGCAAAATAAGCCAGTCAGAGAGATAAATATCACATGATCTCACTCATTTGTTGAATATGATGAACAATATAGACTGATGAACAAAAATGGATCCAGAGACAGAGAAGCACTAACCAGACTGTCAAACCTTAGAGAGAAGGCAGGGGAGGTTGGAGTGGGTAATGTAAGAGATCAACCAAAGTACTTGTATGCATGCATATTAGCATAACAAATGAACACGGACATTGGGCTGGTGTGGGCTTGTCCTGGGTCATGAAAGTGGCATGGAAGAGGTTGACAGGGGAAAAAGGAGACATATGTAATACTTTAAACAATAAAAATAAATAAATATAAAATAAATGATGCTGGGAAATTTGTATAGATACATTAAAAAAAAATAAAAAGGAAATAGACCACCAACTTACACTATACACAAAAATAAGCTCAAAACGGATAAAATACTTAAATGTACTTAGTGAAACCATAAAAAAATTTAGAATAAACCAGAGGCAGCAAAATTTCAGCCATCTCTCATAGCAATGTGTTTAGAGATACATCTCTTAGGACAATGGAAACTAAGGAGAAATAAACAAATGGGACTACATCAAAATATAAAGCTTCTGCACTACAAAAGAAACTGTCATCTAAATAATAAGAGATCCTACTTTATGGGAGAACATATTTACCAATGACATATCTGATAAGGGTTTAATATCCAAAATATATGTGGAACTCATACAACTTAACAAATGGAAGACAAAGGATCTGATTAAAAAATGGGCAAAAAACCTAAATAGACACTTCTCCAAAATGGATATCCAGAAAGCCAAGAGACAAATGAAAAATGCTCAAAATCACTAGTTATCTGAGATATGCAAAACAAAACAACAATGAAATATCACCTCACACCTGTCAACAAATCAACCAAAGACACTGTTGGCAATATTGTAGAGAAAAGGGAATCCTAGTACATTGCTGGTTGAAATGCAGTCTTGTGCAACCACTGTAGAAAACAGTATAGAATTTCCTCAAAAAGTTAAAAATGGAACTCCCATTTGACCCAATTATCCCATAGCTAAGAATATATCCTACAAAACTGAAACACTCTTCAGAGAGAATATATGCATCCCTATGTTCATACTAGTACAATTTACAATAGCTAAGACTTGGAGACAGCCTAAGTGCCCATCAGCAGATGATTGGATAAAAACCTGTGGTACATTTACACAATAGAATGCTATGAGGCAATCAAAAGAAAGAACTCTTACCATTTGCAACAGCATGCGTTGCAAATGATGAGTTTACCATTTGGACCTGGAGATTATTATGATGAACAAAATAAGCCAGTCAGATAAAAATAAGTATCACATTATCTCACTCATATGTGGAATCTAATGAACCAAATAAACTGATGATCAAAAATAGATCCAGTGTCATAAAAACTTGAATGACTCTTGAACATCAGAAGGAAGGCAGGGGTGTATAGGTAGGAAAAAAATCAATCAATGAACTTATGTGTGTATATGCATAACATTGGAGATAGATAATGTGGAGGTGAGAGCCTGGGGCAGAGGAATGAGCTGGAAGAAGTATATGAGGGGAAAAGAAGAACATATGTAATACTTTCAACAACAAATATTTTAAAATAAATTAAAATAAAATAGAAACTGAATGTATGTTTGAATACAGGTGTTATGGAAGACTAGCTATTCCAAATGTCCTGATTCCAGCAACAAAACTGCTACATTTAAAAATGTATTTCATAAAGTGAGTGTAATAGCATAAAAATACTCTAGAGAACAATGTAATAAAAACATTTAAGTTAGGAATTTCTTCTAAAACTGTGCATGTGTGTGTGTGTGTACACTTTAAAATTAAATTAATAATATGTGTTGTGGGGGAGAAGATAAGGTGGGAATTCCATAATAAAAATTAAATATAAAGAAAGCACAATAAAATATTTTGAAAAATACTTGTATAGAATATCATTATGTATATGCTTATAACTACATATGATAAAAGCTGAGAAAGAGGAAATGTGATTTTAACAGAATAGAAAGGAAATCATTAGAATATAGTATTTTTATATGTGTCAGGTATTTTATGATGTTTTAAGTATTTTATAAAGGGTAAAATTAAAAAGTATACTATAAAACATTCTGAGCAATTAGATACTTATTTTACATTATTATGTATTATTTTTTACCTTGATTGTCATAGGATGAAAAATTGATGACATTTGTTGACAATTTAGTTGGTGCAATAGGACTGGTTAAAAAAAAATCATCTTGAAATGTGGACATTTCTTTGTTTTTAAAGAAATTCATACCTAAAATTTAAAAAATTTAAAAATTATACAAAGATACTATGATTCTTTGCATGCTAGTTATTTCCCATGTATTATTTTTTATTTCTGAAATTATAATTCTTTATTCATATGTTTGGTGGGCCTTTTGTCTATAATTCCAATTTCTATAAAATCTTCATTCATTTACTAATCTTTTATTTGCTCTGGGTTCTTAGATAGCATTTTCCTTAATTTTGACCTTTAAACCAACCCCATTTTTACCTTAAACAAGAGTATTCAGTTCTATTTTTGACCTATAGTCTCCTTTCAGCTCTTTTCCTCTTGACAATTTCTATCAAATAAATAGAGCATTTAATTGTTTAGAGCATTTAATTATAAATTCACCATATATATATATATATATATATATATATATATATATATATATATATATATACACACACACATATATATATACATATGCCTAAGCAACCATTTTGACCGAATGACTGGGATGACCAGAACGACTAGTTGACCATTTGCTATGATGTGCACTGACCATCAGGGGGAAGATGCTCGATGCAGGAGCTGCCCCCTGGTGGTCAGTGTGGTTAGCCAAAAGGCAAGCTGGTGAGCACTGCTGAGACTCTGCAGCAGTACTACTAAATGGCAGCAGCAGGCACAGTAGGCTGGGATGAATGCCAGCAGTGTGGTGCTGGCTCAGGCTCCTCCCTGGCTGCCTGCCACTTGGCACACTGTTACATCCCTTGGGAGATATCCAACTGCCAGTTTAGGCTTGACCCCCAAAGGCCACGCACTTGGGGGGATGTCCCGTAGCCTGGCCCATACCCTCTCGCAGTCTGGGAGCCCTCGGAGGATGTCCAACTGACTGACGGCTTAGGCCTGCTCTCCATATAGAGAGCCTAGCTTCTGGCTCTCTGGCGCTCCCCCTGTGGGATCACACTGACCATCAGGGGAAAGCTCCGGCATTGAGCATCTGTCCCCTGGTGGTCAAGTGTGCATAATAGCAACCGGTTGTCCTGCTGCTTGGTTGATTTGAATATTAGCAATTAATTATATAGAATGTTACCATCATAAATTCAATAAAAGGAGAAAAAATAAGTAATTGGATGTACCTAAGCAAAAACATGAAAATTATTGACATAGAAAAATAGTTTATCATAATTTACCAAATTTGTTAGAGTAAATCACAAAACAAATTACTTGGTTCAAAGAATTTTATATTTACAGCATCATCTTTTCTCTGTTATCAGCTCTTTGAGTAAATAATTTTTTATCTATTTGTAATAATACTTTTTTCAGGAATAGAAAGTATGAACAGAATAAAATAAATGATAAAGCATTTAAAAGAAACATTTTGGAAATCTTGCTCTCATCTTAAATTTCAGTGAGAACACAGTGCTTATATATGAATATTCAGCTACTTCCAAATCTATCACCAACAATTCTGCAGTAAAGTTCATAACTACAGTATTTCTTGCATCAAAGAGAAATTTATCTAATACTGTTATTCTAGGACTAAAGGCAGTACTGTATTTGTGAAATATGTAACATAGCTAGAGTCTATATATATAAAAGTCTAAGTGACTGTCCAACCATTTGACCATCTGACTGGTGGCTATGATGCTCAATGATCACCAGGGGACAGATACTCAATGCAGGAGCTGCCAAGCCGTGGTGACATTGGCCATTCTCAGGTGATGCAAGGGGAACCAGAGTGGAGGGAGCCCAATTCCAGGGTTTGCCATCCTGGAATTATGCTCTTACAATCTGGGACCCCTCAGGGAATGATGAAGAGCCGGTTTTAGCTCAACCCCCACAGGCCAGGCCAAGGGACCCCAGCAGTACATGAATCTGTGCATTGGGCCTCTAGTAGAGGTATACATATATGGGCCAACTTAATTACTTAGAGGGAGTTGTATCCAATATAATGCCTATTGGTTATATTTATCTTCTTATAAGACATATTAAATAGTCTTTTTTTTCACATTCAGATCAACTTTCCTTTCTAATCCTTTTAATAGAAAGTGAGTGGAATAGCAGCTGGAAATATTTACATAAAAAATATTCCAAGGTAGAGAGGAAACCAAGATGGCAGCATAAAGTAAACATCTAAATGCAGCCTACCACAACAATTTTAAAATTACAACTGCTGGCTTACTTGCAGCGAGCACAGAAAGGGCAGGCAGCTAATGCACGGAGAGCTTGCTTGTTCTAGAGGAAAACAAAACCTCTCTGTTGCACTGATAGCCAGCTTCAGTCAGAAAGTAATTGAACTGTCAGGCAGTGGGCAAAACTCTCTCAGAGGTGCACGCACCAGCAGTCATTACTCTGGGACTCAGGAAAAGGACCCTCTTAGGGCGGGGCTGATGGGAAACCAAAGCTTGTCTATGTCACCCCAAGACTCTGCTCCATCCAAGTAGAGCACAGAAGCCCTTCCAGTGGCTAGCTTTCTCATCTGGGAGAAAAACAAAACCTCCCAATTGCACTGACAACTAGCTCTGGTCTGGGAAGAAACTGAATGTCAGGGAGCAGGCAAAACTAGAGAACAGCCTTCCCCCAAGTATTTCACACACCAGCAACCAGTGTAGCGGGACTTGCTGAATAGGACCCTCATAAGGCGGGGCTGAAGGGAAACCAAAGCTTGTCTGCACCAACCTGAGACTCCGCCCCATCCAAGCTGAGCACAGAAGCCCTCCTAGCTGAGACACTGCTGATCCGCACAGCCAATTGGCTTGGAGATTAATGCTTCCCAGTGATACCAACAAGTAAGGCTTACCAAGACTGCACACACAGCCCACAAAGGGCTGCACCAAGACTGTCCACCTCAGGTAACTGGGAAGGCTGAGCTACTGGGCCCTGCTAGGACACCTAGCACACAAAGCTACTCCATCAACTCAGGGAAACAGCTAAAATGCAGAGAAGAGGCAGGCCACAAAGGAAGGAAATGGAGAAAAGCAAAAGAATGAACATAGAGTTCAAAACCACAGTTATAAGGTTTTTCAAGAATTTCTGAGAAAAGGCCGATAAAATAAGTGAGACCTATGAGGATATGAAAAGGATACAACTAGAAATAAAGAATACATTGTCTGAAATAAAAAAAATATTATAGAAAGTCCTAAAAACAGAATGGAAGATCATAAGAATCAAGTCAAAGATTTAGAACACAAAGAGCCAGAGGTCACTCCTCTGCAGAAGCAAGAAGACAAAAGAATCCAGAAAGTTGAAGATAGTATAAGAAGCCTCTGGGACAACTTCAAGTGAACCATCAGAATTATGGGGGGTCCCAGAAGAAGAGAGAGAGCAAGATACTGAAAACATATTGGAAGAAACAGTGACAGAAAACTTCTCCCATCCGGGGAAAGAAATGGACTTACCAGTCTAGGAAGCGCACAGAACCCCAAACAAAAGGAATCCAAAGAGGACCACATCAAGACACATCATAATTAAAATTCCAAGAGCAGAAGACAAAGAGAGAATATTAAAAGCAGCAAGAGAAAAGCAGGTAAAGGAGCACCCATATGATTTTCAGCTGATTTCTCAACAGAAACCATGCAGGCTAGGCGGGAATGGCAAGAAATATTCAAGGTGATGAATAGCAAGAACCTAGAGCCAAAATTACTCTACCCAGCAAAGCTATCACTCAGAATCGAAGGCCAGATAAAGAGCTTCACAAATAAAAAAAAAGCTAAAGGAGTTCATCACCGCCAAACCAGAATTATATGAAATGCTGAAAAGTATTCTTTAAGAAGAGGAAGAAGATAAAGATAAAAATTATGAACAACAAATACATAACTATCAACAAGTGAATCTAAAAACGAAGGGAATTAAAAAATCTGATGAACAGTATTAACTGGTGAATATAATAGAATTAGAGGTATAGAAAGGAAGTGAACTGAGAATTCTCGAGGATAAGGAGAGTGGGGGGTGAGGGAAGAGACTGAATAAAAATTGTACACTTATGGATGAGGAGAGTGGGGGTGGGGAAATGGAAGAGGGTGGGGTAGAAACTTGGTGGAGGGGAGCAATGGAGGGCAAAAAGAGGAACAATTGTAATAATCTGAACAATAAATATTTATTTAAAAAAGTATTCCAAGGTCATTAGAGCATTGGATTTTATGGATTACTGTATAACTTTGTGAATTTAAAGCCAATAAAGCCTTGCTAGCTTTCTATTGATAGTAAACACTAGAGTTTACCTAATTATAAGAGGGAATTCATTAAAAATTTTACCCACGTAGTTACTGTTGTTATTAAAGATCCATACTTAGTTAAATCTTGGAGGAGACATAATCTATAAATATTAAACTTGAAAAATTCTTATTCTTACCAGCATAACTTTTAAGTTGTTCCTTGATTTCAGCAATTATTTTTTCTTTTTTAACAATATCTGTCATAGGTTCTGTAACAGTCTCTATAAACATAAAACATATTTCAGAAACACTTTTTATGGTAACCATTAATAAATAAGTGTGATTGTGTCTGTGGTACTACTTAATTAGTATTTTCTATTGAAAAAAAATGATCAACTTCTGACATTATACATTCAGAAAAACTTGGAATTTGAAGAACTCTTAGTAATCATATAAGCCTCATTATTTGAAGGCTTAGAGATTTTTTGTGATTTGATCAAGAACACATATCAAGATAATGATAAAATTGACATATAAACTGATGTCCCATAATTCATTCATTTTTCTATGCAATGCTATTTCCTATACAAACTTAAAATCATTTTGGTGAGTTTACATTCATAATACAACCTCCAAGTTTATACTCAGTGGACATTCATACTTGTAAGAGAATACCCCTTGAGGTGGAGCATAACATTTTTTTCACAAGTCAAATCACAAACAAAGGTCCCACATCGCAGAAAGTTACTGTGAGGCAGAAATTCTTTGACTTTCTTAAGACTATTTTATGCACTTTTCAGGCTATGTAATTGTAAATTAAAAGAAAAATAATATATTCTGTGGTCTAAGAACAAGTGCCTACCAGGTTCCTTTAATACATATACATTATAGCTGGGGAGAGGTAAAATTTACAGCAATATAGTTAATCCTCAATTTCATAGACTTCAATTTAACTGACTTTGGATTTAACAAACAAAATTCCAGTCCATATGTCATATGGGAAAATTTACACATTGTTAATTTTAAAATGCTTTTAATCAACATTTGCTTATAATTAAATTAACAGGTCATTTTCTTATTATTCACTGTTACTTTTTTAAAACAAATTTCAGCAAATAGGCCATAGGTTAGAATAAAACACCGTAGCAATTTTGCTGACATAAATATTACATATCTACAGCTATAGTCTACATATTTAAATCCAAGAGTCACCATGTGTAAACAATGGTCAGTGAATGATTATCTCATGACCATGTTGCATGGCACAACTTTTTTCAGCAGTTTTAACATGTGCTGGCTGGCCAATGTTCTGACTTGCACAGGCCATGCCCCAGCCATATGCATTTGTTTACTCACAGTGACTGGTGAATGTATACATTCAGTATGAATTTAAAATTACTGTATTAGCCAAAACTGGTTTGGCTTAGTGATAAAGCGTCGGTCTGTGGACTGAAAGGTCCCAGGTTTGATTCTGGTCAAGGGCATGTACGTTGGTTGCGGGCACATCCCCAGTGGGGGGTGTGCAGGAGGCAGCTGGTCGGTGTTTCTCTCTCATTGACGTTTCTAGCTCTCTATCTCTCTCCCTTCCTCTCTGTAAAAAAATCAATAAAATATATTTTAAATTACTGTATTAATTTTTGTGAAATTAAACTTTTCATATATACTTAATTTTAATTACACAAATGTGTCTACATAAGTAAAAACAGATAAACGTTATCTAATTTGTCAATTTTTTAATATATGTATTTGGAAAAACCTACTTTTTTATATAACAGAATTTCAGCTTTATTGGACACCCCCTTGCCTGAATTAGTCCATTATATTGAGGTTTTACTGTACCAACATTGTGATTGCAGCTATTTGATTTTTAATTTGATTTGACATTTGCTGAATTTAAAAGCTAACTAGATAATATGAAAATATATGAGTGTTATTAAAGAGGAATTTATATTGAAAATGGGATTATTAGAATAGGTGACTTTTGCCAAACACTGTATTTAAAGTTTTGTGAATGCAAGTTGGTTGTAGGAGAACGAGTACCAAAGGTAGTAAACCTGTTATGAACCTGACAATATAAGGTGGATAGATGTGTTTTCTGAAACGCTTGAGACCATGAAAGGGAGAGACAAAATGGTGGTAGAACAGACAGATGTTTCCCGAGCCTTGTCCCAGAGCAGACAGAACAGCTGAAACGAATAACATCCAACCCGAATTGGCAAAGGAGACTTAGGGCACTGCAACCACATGAGCAGCAGACACACGAGCAACCCACTCCTGTCCAAAGAGCAGCATTCCCATGAGCAGCCCATCCCCTGAGCAGCAGCCTCACATGGCCTGCCCCTGTCCAAGGAGCAGCAGCTGTATAAGTGGCCCACTCCCTTATCTGAGAAGCAGCAACAACGTGAACAGCCTGACCCATCTGAGGAACAGCAGCCACAAGAGCAGCCCACCTGCATTTAAGGAGCGGCAGCCCTGTGCAGCCCGTCCCCATTCGAGAAGCAGCAACTGTGAGCAGCCCACACCCTGCACCTGTCCAAGGAGCAGCAGCTGCTTGAGCAACCTGCCCTTATCCGAGGATCTGCAGCCACACAAGCAGCCTGCCCCCATCTGAGGAGCAGCAGCCACACGCAGCCTGCACCAGTCTGGGTCTGACGAGTAGCAGCTGGCTGAGCGGCCTGCCCTCAGCCAAGGAGCAGAAGCCACATGTGCAGCACACTCCTCCCTGAGAAGCAGCAGCCACACAAGCAGCCCATCCCCTGTCCAAAAAGCAGCAGCTGTGTGAGAAGCTGAGCTCCATACGAGGAACAGCAACATTGTGAGCAGCCCACCCACATTTGAAGGAGCAGAAGCTGCACACACAATCTGCCCCAGACCAAGGAGCAGCAGCCAAATGAGCAGACCACCCATGTCCAAGGATTGGCAGTACTGTGCAGCCCGCACTAGTCCAAGGAACAGCAGCCACACGCAGCCTGAACCTAACTGACAAGCAGCAGCTGAGTGAGCTGCCCACCCATATCTGAGTAGAAGCAGCCACAAGAGCAGACTGCCTATGTCTGAGGAGCGACAGTCCTGCGCAGCCCACATTAATCCGAGGAGTAACAACCACACATAACCTGAACCTGTCCAATGAGCAGTAGCTGGGTGAGCGGCCCACTACCATCCAAGAAGTAGCCGCATGTGCAGCTCACTCCCACCTGAGGAGCAACAGCCAAGCAAGCAGCCAGTCCCCCATCTGAGGATCAGCAGCTGTGGGAGGAGCCTGTACACATATGAGGAGCACCAGCCCAGCAAGGAACCTGTCCCTGTCCAAGAAGCCGCAGCCTCATGAGCAGTCAGCCCCATCTGATGAACAGCATCAGTGTGCAGTCATCCCTGATCCATGGATCAGGAGCTACGAGAGTAGTGCACCCCTGTCCAAGGAGCAGCAGCCACACAAGCATCCCACTTCCCAACCAAGGATCAGCAGCTGTGAGAGAAGCCTTCCCTACCAGCCAAAAGAGACACCGCTGCTGCTAATAGCACCCACCAGAGGAGCCTCTGCCATTTGAGGAGCAGACATTTCAACGACCACCTGAGAAGCAACCACAGCCTGAGGAGCCACTGCCACCCAAGAAGCAACCCCTGCATGACTCTACATCTACATCAATCGGCAAAACAAAAAATGGGTAGACAGAGAAACCCCCAAAGGAAAGAAAAGGAGAAATTGCCAGAAAAGCAGCTAAGCAAAAACAGAGGCAGCAATATGTCAGAAAAAGAATTCAGAATAAGGGTCATACAGTTCATAAACCAGATGGAGGAAAAAAAATCAACAACTTAAAAATTAATAACTTATGTAAGAATCAAGAAGAAATAAAGAGTGATATAACTGCAATAGAAAACACTATGGAAAGTTTCAACAGTAGACTAGGAGAAGCGGAGGACTGGATTAGCGAATAAGAAGACAAGGAAGCAAAACACAGCCAAAACAAACTGCAATTGGAGAAAAAAATTAAAAGACAGGAAGAGAGACTAAGGGAGCTATGGAACAACATGAAATGAAGAAACTTACGAATAATAGGGGTGCCAGAACAACAGGAAGAGGAACAAGGGTTAGAAAACCTATTTGAAGAAATAATGTCAGAAAACTTCCCTGATGCGGGGAAGAAAAAAGTAACACAAGCTCAGAGAGTCCCAAACAAGATTAACCCAAAAAGACACATAATAATAACAATGGCAAATGTTCAGGATAAAGAGAGAATTCTAAAAGCTGCAAGAGAGAGACTGAAAATTATATACAAGGGAGCTCCCATAAGATTATCAAATGATTCCTCAACAGAAACACACCAGGTAGAAAAAAAAAGAAAGAAAATTTACAAAGTGATGCAAAATAAGGGACTGAATCCAGCAGGGCTATCATTCAAAATTGAAGGGGAAATAAGCAGCTTCACTGACAAAAAAAGGCGAAGGGACTTTAACACTACCAAGCCAGCAATGCAAGAAATGCTAACGTGACTTGTATAAAAAGAAGAAATAAAAAGGTAAAAAATAAAACAGGCACAGAAAATAAAAATGGCTATAAGCAATTACCTTTCAATAATAACTTTAGAAGTAAATGTTCTAAATGCACCAATCAAAAGACATTGAGTGAGTGAATGGATAAAAAACAAACAAACAAACAAAAAACATGACCCATATACATGCTGTCTACAAGAGACCCACCTTAGAACAAGGGACTCACACAGACTGAAAGTGAAGGGATGGAAAAATACCTTTCAGGCAAATGGAAATTAAAGAAAAAAAAACTAGTGTGGCAATACTTATATCTGACAAAATAGACTTCAAAGTGAAGGCCATAACAAGAGATACAGAAGGCCATTTCATAATACTAAAGGGATTGATACAACAAGGAAATATAACCCTAGTAAACATATATGCACCCAATGGAGGAGCACCCAAATACATAAAAAATTGGAAGATATCAAGGGAGAGATCAACAACAATAAAATCATTGTAGGGGACTTTAATACACTACTGACATCACTGGATAAAAACTCCAGAAAAAAATATCAGCAAAGAAACAGAAATCCTAAATGACTCACTAGGTCAGATGGAATTACTTGACATCTTTAGAACATTTCACCCAAAAGCCATAGAATATACGTTCTTCTCAAGAGCACATGGGACATTTTAAAAAATAGACCACATATTGGTCACAAGCAAAGTCTCCCTAAGTTCAAGAAAATTGAAATCATATCAAGCATTTTCTTAGACTACAATGACATAATAATAGAAATAACCTGTAATAAAAACAGCCCCAAATTTCAAACATTTGGAAGCTGAATAGCAAGCTATTAAACAGTGATCAAAGAGATCAAAGCAGCAGAAATTATTCAAAGAAGAAATTAAAAATATCCTAACCAGTGATCATGGACAACAGGGGGGTGGGGGCATGCATGGTGAGAGGTTTGGGATGGGAATGGGGGGGATGAGGACAAATATGTGATACTTTAATCAATGAAGTAATTAAAAAATAAAATAAAACATAAAAAATAAAAATATCCTGGAAAGTAATGACAATAAAAACACATCAATCCAAAATTTATGGGACAAAATAAAAACAGTTCTGAGAGGGAAGTTTATAGCGCTGCAAGCCTACCTCAAAAAACAAGAAAATGGTAATAAACTACTTAACCCAACAACTCAAAGAGTTGGAAAGAGATCAACAAGTGAAATAAGCCAGTCAGAGAAACATAAATATCACATGATTTCACTCATTTATGGAATAAATGAACAACATAATCTGATGAAAAAAAGAGATTTAGAGTCAGAGAAACATTGATCAGAACATTAAACCTCAGAGGGAAGGTACCCTGTTTCCCCGAAAATAAGACTGTGTCTTATATTAATTTTTTCTCCCAAAGTTGCTCTAGGTCTTATTTTCAGGGGATGTCTTATCTTTCCATGCGCTAGGTCTTATTTTCGGAGGATGTCTTATTTTCGGGGAAACACGGTAGGAGAGAGTGGTGGTAAGGGGAGAGATCAAACAAAGGACTTGTATGCATGGATAGAAGCCTAACCAATGGACACAGACAACAGACGGGTGATGGCATGAGTGGGGGTATGGGGAAATAAGGACACATATGTAACACCATAATGAATAAAGAAATTAAATAAAAATGTTAAAGGTTGCACTATGACCTTCGCAGCTCAAATAGACATCTAGTACAGTCTAAAAAAGAGATGGAAACTACCTTGATTTTCATCATTATAAAAATGAATAAAAACACATAAAAAAGAAAGAACAACTTTGAGTAAGTATAAAACTACATTTTGTGAAAGTAATATGAGTTACAGCAATGTAAAATTAGATATTAGTAAATGTATTTGAGGCTCTCTGGTTCTTTTTCCAACTGGCATAAGTAAAAAGGAATTGGCCATAGAAAGAAGCATGCAGAGATGCTTAAATAAACAAGGAGGCATTATAAAGAGTATTTGATAGGAAGTAGGATAAGGATTAGGAAATAAAACATGTGCTAAACAATATGGTAAGAATCACAAGCTCCCATCTTCACAATATCCTTCCACTACCTTATTACATTTTTTAAAACCAATATTCCCTGGAGTTTTCACTTCACTGTCTCTTTTTAGGTCTCATATATTTTGTGGTAAATACTGAGCATTTTACTCAATGTATTACAGCAAGTCTTTGTACTGGGTTCCCCCACCCCAGTTGGAGAATTTTGTCATTGTGTGGCTGGTCATTTATTGAGTGATGAGGATGGACTATTTTATATTTTATTGAAGTGTCTTTCCTTGCTATGTCAAGCTTCTAGTGTGTTTCTCTGAGGGCATGGACTTGGGGCAAGAATACTATCACCTTTGGATGACTGGTGCTATTAAAGCCTTTCTCTGATTGTCTCCTTTCCTGATTGCTCTGTTAACCTGTCTGCATCCATTGGTACCATGTAAAAGATCATGATGAAGTGTATTAAGCACTGAAATAACAGAACAGGAAGCAGTAGACTATAATATAAACTATATTTGAAAAACTCCTAAAGGTTGCTACTTCACTTTAGATATTACAAATTTGCCTGATAGTTTAATCACATGGATGGACTTAATAACTGATGCAATATCCCTTTTCTAAATTTCTCCTCTACTCCCATTCATCAAGTAGCTTTTCTGCCTTTGCAAGTACAATGCAACTATCTGATAGGACCTGAAAAAGACTGTGAGAAGAACATCATTTTATAGGCTTCCAACAACCATATTCTAAGCTCACAACAATATTGTGTTTTTTTTTATGGATCACTTTAAATGGATGAATACTAAAACATATATGTAGCTAATTATCTACTGATTTAACTGCTAGAATTCCATTAATTATAAAGGGAAATTATGAAGTTCTACCATGTAATAATAGCATATAGGTGCCATGCCGGTGTGGTTCAGTGATTGACATTGACCCATGAACCAAGAGGTCACAGTTTGATTCCTGGTCAGGGCATATGCCTAGGTAATAGGCTTGATCTCTGGTAGGTGGTAAGGAGGCAGCCAATTGATATTTGTCTCTCATCATTGATATTTATGTCTGTCTGTCTCTCTCTCCCTTTCTCACTCTGAAATGAAGAACAAAATATGAAAAATATTAGCATAAAGGTACTGTGGTCATTTAAGATCCAAACTTAAATTTTTGAGAAGATAAATAAACCATAAATAGACTTGAAATATTCTTGTTCTTACCAGCATGACTCTTTGATTCAGCATGACTCGTTGATTCAACATGTCTCTTTGATTGTGTCTTGACTTTCTTCTTTATTATACCTCTTCCTGCAGAATCCAGTATTTGTGCTGTATCAGGCTCTATAAAAATAGACAATTATTAACAAGTATGTGAGTGTGAAGGTTGTAGTACTAAAAATAGTATTTTTTTATTATAAGAGGATTATAATGAAATAACTAAATTTGGCAAAATGACTGAGAACATTAATATCACCATGGCAGTACACACACACCACCACAGGGATCTAAGCAGAGGTGAAGTCCAAATGGGGCATCATTAGCAAAGCCAAAGATACACTGGATTGGGCAGAACAGCTTTGCCATAGTAAGTTATGACATTTGTGAAAGTAACACCAGTTATAGCAGCACATGATAGGACAACCCTAGCAGACATGTGTTATTCCTTTGTCTTCCTCTAATAAACAAAAAGAATTGATTCATTTGAATTGAGGGAGAAAAAATTCTTAGATAATCAGGCAGATTGGTTTTAAAACAATGAGCAAAAAAGGTATGTGGTGGAGAAACCTATAGTTTATTAAGACGCACAATTTTCTTATTTCAAAAATTCCTACCACTGTTTTCTTTCTTTTTAAAAAAATTTTGACAGTATTATAGATATCCCCAACACCACCTCCCCCCGCACCCCCTATTCCTAGGCCATCTCCACTCAGACCTTGCCCAGCCCATACCTTCACTACTCGATAGTCTGTGTTCATGTTCTATGCATATATGCATTTACTATATATGCATTTAAGGTCCTTGGTTAAACTCTTCTTGTATCTTCCAGCCCCCTCTCCTCTGAGATCTGTCAGTTTTTTCATGTATCCATATCTCTGGGTCTATTTTGATCATCAGTGTGTTGGCTCATTAGGTTCCACATACAATGTGAGATTATGTAGTAACTTGTCTTTTTCTGACTGGCTTCTTTAACTTAGTATAATACTTTCCAGGTCTCTCTATTCTGTCTCAAAGGGTAAGAGACCCCTTTTTACTACTGCATAGTATTCCATGGTATAAATGTATCACAGAATTTTTATCAATTCATCTACTGATGGGCACTTTGGCTGTTTCCAGATCTTAGCTATTATAAATAATGATGTTATAAAATAGGTATGCATATATTTACTTGTGTTTCAGGATTCTTAGGATATATCCCCAGAAGAGGGATTGCTGGATCAACAGGCAGTTCCATTTTTAATTTTTTGAGGAAACGCCATACTGTTTTCCACAGTAGTGTACTAGGAAAAACAGTTCTCCACATCTTCTCCAGCACTTGCTGTTTGTTTACCTATTGATAGTAGCCATTCTGACAGTTGTGAGGTCATACCTCAAGGTGGTTTTAATTTGCATCTATGATGATTAGTGACTTAGAGCATTTTTTAATATGTCTACTGGCCATCTGTATGTCCTCTTTGGAGAAGTGTATATTCAGATACTTTGCCCATTTGAAAAAATCTAATTGTCTTCTTAGAATTAGGTTTGGGCTATATAAGTTCTTTATATATTTTGGAAATTAACCACTTATCAGAGGTATCATTGGTGAATATGTTCTCCAATACAGTAGTCTATTTTTTCATGTTGTTGGTTTCTTTTGTTATGCAGAAGCTTTAAAAAAATCTTTGTTGTTGAAAGTATTATAGATGTCCCTTTTCTCTACCCATTGACCTCCTATAGCCTGCACCCACCACCGTCTCAGGCCGTCACTACTCTATCATCTGTGTCCATGGGATTATGCATATATGCATACAAGTTTTGTGGTTAATCTCTTCCTACTCACCCAGTCACCCCTACCTTCAACTCTGAAATTCCATGGTCTATTCTATGCTTCTGTTTCTGGATCTATTTTGTTCATCAGTTTATTTTGTTCATTAGATTCCATATTTGAGTGAGATCACACGACACTTATCTTTCTCTGACTGGCTTATTTCATTTAGTACAATAGTCTTCAGGTCCCTCAATGCTGTCTCAAAGGGTAAAAGACACTTCTGTTTTACTGCTCCATAGTATTCCATGGTATCAACGTATCACAGCTTTATTATCCATTCATCTCCTGATGGAGAATTGGGCTGTTTCCAGATCTTATCTATTATAAATTATGCTGCTATATATTCTTTCTGATTCATCTTTTTGGTTTCTTGGAGTATATTCTCAGAAGTGGGATCACTGGGTCAAATGGTAGTTCCATTTTTCATTTTTGAGGAAACTCCATACTATTTTCCATAATGGTTGCACCACACTCTGCATTCCCACTAGTAGTGTAGTAGGGTTCCTTATTCTCCATTTATCATTTGCCGATTTGTTAATAGTAGCCATTCTGGACAGGTCTGAGGTGATACCTCATTGTCACTTTAATTTGCATATCACTTATGATGAGTAAGTTTGAGCACTTTTTCATATGTCTCTTGTCCATCTGGTATGTCCACTTTGAAGAAGTATTTATTTTGGTATTTTGCCCATTTTTAAATTGGATTGTTTGTCTTTTGTTAAGTCATATGAGTTCTTTATATATTTTGGAAATTAAACTCTTATCTGATGTATCATTGGTAAAAATGTTCTCCCATGCATTGAGCTCTCTTCATTTTGTTGATGATTTCTTTTGATGATAAGCTTTAAAAAAATGTATATATTATTGATTTTTTACTGAGAGGAAGGGAGAGGAGAGAGATAGAGAGCTAGAAACATCGATGGAAGAGAGACATCGACCAGCTGCCTTTTGCACACCCCACACAAGGGATGTGTCTGCAACCAAGGTACATACCCTTGACCGGAATCGAACCTGGGACCTTCCAGTCTGCAGACCGACGCTCTATCCACTGAGCCAAACCGGTTTTGAGCCAAACCGGTTTTGGAGAAGTATTTATTCAGGTTCTTTGCCCACTTATTTTCTTGATGTTCAGTTGTATAAGTTGTATAATTTCTTTATATATTTTGGAAATTAACTCTGTATCAGATGTATCATTGGCAATCCATATAGTGGGTTCTCTTTTCATTTTACTAATGGTTTCTTTTGCTATGCAGAAGCTTTTTAGCTTAATGCAGTCCATTGTTTTTGCCTCTTTTATTTTTTTAAAATATATTTTATTGATATTTTACAGAGAGGAAGGGAGAAGGATAGAGAGCTAAAAACATCGATGAGAGAGAAACATCGACCAGCTGCCTTCTGCACATCCCCGGTAGGGGATGTGCCTGCAACCAATGTACATGCCCTTGACTGGAATCGAACCCGGGACCCTTGAGTCCACAGACCAATGCTCTACCACTGAGCCAAAAACAGTTTCGGCATGTTTTTGCCTCCTTTTATTGCACTAGAATATTGTTGACAAAAATATTGTTATATGAGCTGTCTGAGATTTAACTGCTTATGTCTTATAGGATTTTCATGGTTTTGTGACTTACATTTACTAGTAAGTATTTTATCCATTTTGAGTTTATTCTTGTGTATAGTGTAAATTGGTGGTCAAGCTGCATTTTTTTGGCATGTACCAGTTCAACTTTCCCCACACCATTTATTAAAGACAGTGTCTCCATTGTATGCTCTTGACTATTTTTCAAATATTAATTGATCAAAGAGGCATAGGTTGTTTTCAGGGACCTCTGTTATTTTCCATAGATTTATTTGCCTGTTTTTGTGCTACTATGAGGCTGTTTTTATTACAATGGCTTTGAGTATTGTGATCCCTCCAACTTTGTTTTTCTTTTTTAAGATTGCTGAGATTATCTGGAGTCTTATTTGATTCCATATAAATTTTTGGCATATTTGTTCCAGATCTGTGAAATATGCTATTGATATTTTAATAGGGATTGTTTTGAATCTATAAATTGCATTGGGTAGTATGGACATTTTAACGTTTACTCTATCAAATCATGAGCACAGTATAAGCTTTAACTAGTACCTTTCAAAATTTGTTTCTTCAATGTCTTATATTTTATGAGTATAAGCATTTTACCTTCTTGGTTAAACTTATTCCCATGTACATTATTATTATCACTAGAAGGGGAGTACCCTCAGCCTGGCCTGCCCCCTCTCACAGTCTGGGAGTCCTCAGGGGTGGAAGGCGACCTGGTGATAAGGGGAAGGCAACACCCCATCACACCTCTGCTGCTGTCACTGTCGGCAGCACAAGCTTTGGCCAGCCGTGATTACCTGAGCCTCAGGCTGGCCCTGGGAGGCTGGACAGCTGACAACTGAGGCTTGCCTGCACCTTGGGTTGACCCTGGGCACTTGGGGGGCAGAGGGGACTGAACACCACTATCTTGTGGATATGGGTGCCATCATCTTTGAGGGCGGGGCAGTTAATAAGCATATTCCCGCCTTATTGGCTGTGGACACCTCCATCTTTGTGATGGTGTGAGGGTTAATTAGATAAGATTATTAACTAGGGGCCCAGTGCATGAATTCATGCTCCTTGAAGGGAACTGTGGACCATGAAGCTGCAGAAGGCACATGGGTGGGTCTCAGCCCATCCTCTGCACTCCCGTATGGCCCCTCTCACAACATCTCCCAGTCCCCTGTCTGCTGGCAGCCCCGCTCCTGTTGCTGCTGCTCCCATGTGCTGACAGTGCCAGCCCCACTTACACCCACTAATGGCATGGAGTCATTGGGGTTGGCACCAGTAATGGATGCAAGCAGGACTGGTGCCATCAGCAGGTGCAAGTGGTGGCTGCTGCCCTGATCACCCCACAGGAGCTGGGGGAAGTAGAGAAACCTTCAGGGGCAATCAAGGCTGACAACTACTTCTCACAGCTGCTGATGGCACCGAGTGGAGTGGCACCCGGGCACTGGCAGCAGGGTGAGCAGGGCCAGCACTGGCAGTTGGTGCAAGCAGCGGATCTGGCACCTGCAGTGGATATGAGCGAGGCCAGTGCCAGCATCAGGTGTGAGCACCAATCAGGACCACGGAGCGTGAGAGCAAATAATTTTCAGTAACTATTAGAGGCTCACCCCCATGACAGTGACTGGTACCCACCTTGGTCTGGCATCCCTGCTCATCTGCTCCACCATCCTGCTGTGGCCAATTCTTGCAATGTTCCACATACACTCCCTGCTGGTCAGCACATGTCATAGTGACTGGTTGTTTGGTTGTTTGGTTGTTCCACCATTTGGTCTATTTGCATATTAGTTTTATATTATATAGGATTACTATTTCTGGAATATTAAGTGGAATTCTTTTCTTAGAATCTCTTGCTGAGATCTCTTTATTGTCGTATAAAAATGCCATTGATTTCTGGATATTGATTTTGTATTCTGTTACTTTTCCAAATTAATTTATTAGATTTAGTAGTGGGGTTTTTTTGTAGAATCTTTAGGGTTTTTGATGTACAGTATCACTTCAACTGTAAATAATGACAGTTTTACTACATCCTTTCCAATTGGGATGCCTGTGATTTCTTCTTCTATCTGGTCCCTGTGCATAGGACCTCCAGTACTATGTTAAATATGAATGGTAAAAGTGAACATCTTAGTTATTTCTTGATGTTAAGAGAAACACTTTTAGTTTTTGACCATTGAATATAATGTTGGGCTGTAGGTTTTTCATATATGGCATTTACTATGTTGAGGTATGATCCCTTTATTCCCACTTTGCTGACTGTTTTTCTCATAAATGATTTCTGCATCTATTGATAAGATCATTTAATTTTTGTTACTTTTTATGTGAGGTATCATATTTATTGATTTGTGAATATTATACCAATCTTAGATCCTAAGAATTAATCCCAGTTGATCCTGGTGTATGATCTTTTTAATATATTGCTGTATGAAATTTACTAATATTTTGTTGAGAGTTTTAGCATTTTTGTTCATTTCCTTTCTTTGTGATGTCTTTATCAGCCTTTGAAGTTAGGGTAATGCTGGACTCATAAAGAGAGTTTAGAAGTCTTCCTTCCTCTTGAATTTTTTGGAATTGTTTGAGGAGGATATGTGTTAGTTCTTTGAATGTTTGATAAAATTCCCCTGGATAGCAATTTGGTGCAGGATTTTTGTTTGTTTGGAGTTTTTATTTTTTTATTTACTTTATTATTTCTTCAGTTTCATTAGTTGTTATTGGTTTATTCAGGTATTATAATTTTTTCCTTATTTTGATTTAGAATACTGTGTATTTCTAGGGATTTTTATATTTCACTTTGGTTGTCCAATTTTTTCATAATATTTTCTTACAATCTTTAGTATTTCTGTGATGCCATTTGTTACCTCTCTTTCACTTCTGATATTATTTATTGGGATCATCTCTCGTTGTTTCTTGATTTGTCTAGTTAAAAGTTCATCTTTTGGCTGAAACAGGTTTGGCTCAGTGGTAGAGCGTCGGTCTGCAGACTGAAAGGTCCCGGGTTCTATTCCGGTCAAGGGCATGTACATTGGTTGCGGGCACATCCCCGGTGGGGGGTGTGCAAGAGGCAGCTGGTCGATGTTTCTCTCTCATCGACGTTTCTAGCTCTCCATCCCTCTCCCTTCCTCTCTGTAAAAAACCAATAAAATATATTTAAAAGAAAAGTTCATCTTTTTAAAGAACCAGTTATTGTTTCATTGATTTATTGTATTGTTGTTGTTTTTTTTAAGTTCGATGCTTTTATTTCTTCCCTTATCTCTATTGTTTTCTTCCTTCTATTGTACTTACTCTGGGCTTTTTCTGTTGTTCTTTTTCTATGTGTTGTGTTTTGTGTGTGTGTGTGTGTGTGTGTTGAGGTAGATTGTTTTCTTGAGATTTTTTCTTATTTCTTGATATAGACCTGTAATGCTATGAACTTCCCTCTCAGTACTGCTTTCACTGTGTTTCATATATTTGGGGCTGTTGTGTGTTCATTTTCCTTTATTACCAGGTAATTTTTAATTTTTCCTTGATCTCATTGGTAACCTATTAATTGTTCAATAACATGCTATTTAGCCTCCATGTATTTCAATATTTTTGAGTTGTTTGTATTGTGGTTGATTACTTCTAGCTTCATGCCATTGTGATTCAAGAAGATGTTTGACATGATTTCAATCTTGAATTTGTTAAGACTTATTTGTTTTCAAACATGTGGTCTATCAATGAGACTCTCATGTACACTTTTAGAAGAATGTGTATTCTGATGCTTTGGGATTAAGTAAATATCAAATAAATCTATCTCATTTAGTGTGCAGTTTAAGGTTACAGTTTCCTTGTTGATTTTCATCTGGAAGTTCTCTCCATAATGACAGTGGGATGTTAATGTCTCCAATTATGACTGTCAATCTCTCCCTTAAAGTTCTCCAAGAGTATTAAATATATATTTGGGTGCTCTTATATTGGGTGCATATATGTTACAAGGGTTATATACTCTTGTTGGATTGATCCCTTTAGTATTATGTAGTGACGTTCTTTGTCTTTTTTATAGCCTTTGTTTTGAATTCTATTTTGTCAAAAATGAGTATGGCTACCCCAGCTTTTTTGTGTGTTTCCATTTTGCAAGAAATATTTTTCCCCTCTTTTCACTTTCATTCTGTGTGAATCTTTTGTTCTGTCTTGTAGACAAAATATATATGGACCATGTTTTCTTATCCATTCAGCTACCTTGTGTCTTTTTATTGGAGCATTTAATCCATGAATATTTAAGATTACTATTGATAGGTACTTAATTATTGCCTTTCTTTTTTTCTTTGCCTATATTCCTCTCTCTATATATTTCTCCTTCTTAAAGTAGTCCCTATACCATTTCTCGCAAAGTTGGTTTCATGGTACTGAACTCCTTTCATCTTTTTTTGTTAGGAAGCTCTTTATTTCACTTTCATTTTATTTATTTATTGATTGATTGATTGATTGATTGATTGATTAAGGTATTACATATGTGTCCTTATTTTCCTATTGCCCCTCCCCCCCACATTCCCTCCTCATGCCCTCACTTCCTTAGTGTTTTTGTCCATTGGTTATTCTTATATGCATGCATACAAGTCCTTTGGTTGATCTCTCCCCCTTCCACCCACTCTCTTCTGCCTTCCCTCTGAGGTTTGATGGTCTGATTGATGCTTCTGTCTCTGGATCTGTTTCTGTTCATTATATTCCACAAATGAGTGAGATCACGTGATACTTATATTTCTCTAACTGACATATTTTGCTTAGCATAATTCTCTCCAGGTCTATTCATGCTGTTGCAAGTGGTAGGAGTTCCTTCCTTTTTATAGCAGCATAGTATTCTATTGTGTACATATGACACAAGTTTTTGATCCATTCATCTGCTGATGGGCACTTAGGTTGTTTCTAAATCCAAATATTAATTATTGCAAATTGTGCTGCTATGAACATAGGGGTGCATATATCCTTTCTGATTGGTGTTTCTAGGAATATTTTACAATATATTCCTAGAAGTGGGATCACTGGGTCAAATGGGAGTTCCATTTTTAGTTTTAAATTATAACCTTGCTAGATAAGCAGTCTTTGTTGGAGGTACCTGCTTTTCATTACTTTGAATAATTCATTCCAATACCTTCTGGTCTGAAGTGGCTCTATTGAGAAATCAGCTGACAGCATTATGGAAAGTCTTTTGTAGGTAACCAACAATTTTTCTCTTGCTGACTTTAAGATTCGTTCTTTCTTTGTATTTAAACTTGGCCACTTTAATTATGGTGTGTATTGGTACTTGAACCCAGGTGATGGTGCCTAAGGATGGTGTGGGATGATGACGCAGGACAGTGATCTCAGTAACTACCTTCCAGATCTCTGCAGTATGCTACAAAAATTTTCTCTTTATGGATTCTGTATGGTCTGAGTCTCCTTTCCTCTACCAGAGTCCCAGATGAGTGTCCAATAGCAATTCCCTGTTTATGGGCCCTTAAAGAGAGAACTCAGGGATTCTAGGAGACTTCCTTTTCTTTCCAGTAGACAAAATCCCCACTTATTTTTTCTCCCAAATACTATGCAGGGTCTTCTTCCTGGCCTTATAGCACTAATTTATGGACTCCAGGGTGGGGTTGAGTACCCACCTTCCTCAGGGTGGAGTTTTTCAGCCACAATATTCCTCTAGCGTCTTAGCCAATGCACCTGAGTGTAGAGACCAACCTGCTCTGGGTCTACGTTCTTCTTACCGGTTTCTGTGTAATTTCTTTATTTTTGATCCTTGGATAAAATATTCCAGTTATGGTGTCCTTAATTTTTCCCACTCAGGTAGATTGCTCTAAATTTTAGCTGTAAATCAGGTTTATTGCCAGGTATATGTTGCTTTTGCTTACATCATATCCATCTTGAATCTCTAAAGCTTCATTTTTGGGAGATAGTTTGCTTGATACAAAATTCCTCATTGACACACTTGAACTATTCCACTCATGCCTTATAGCTCCATCGTCTCTTGTGACCAGCTTACCTGACTTGGGTTCTTTTTTTCATATTCAGTTGTTTTCTCTTCATCTTTCAATATTCTTACTATACTGGGTCTGGTTGTAGATTTTTGGTGCTCATTCTACTTAGGTTTCATTCTGCTTAGATGTGTTTGTAAATTAACAACTTTCATTGAATACTGTTAAAATTTTTCAGCTTTCTTTCTTCAAATATTTTTTCTGCTCATTTCTTTCTCTACTCTCCTCCTGGTATTCCCATTACCCTAATTGTGCTGGTTCTTTCTGTCTTCAGTCCAATTAAATATTCCTTTGAGCATTTTCTTCTGGCTGATCAAAGATAGTTTCTTGAGATGGCATCTACTCTTAGAAATGATGCTGAGAAAATTGTTGGATTAACCACAAAGGCTTTAGAACAATACTTAAACTTAGCTGAAAGAAAGGTGGCAGTTTTTGAGAGTACTACTCAAATTTTAAAAGTTCTACTGTGGTCATAATACTATCAAAACCTTGAACGCTACAGAGAACTCATCCATGAGCAGAAGAGTCAGTTGATGTGGCAAACTCTATTGTTGTCTGATTTTAAGAAATTGCCATAGCTATCTCAACTTTCAGCAACCACCAGTCTGATCTAGCAGCAGCCATCAACATTGGGATAAGATCCTTCATTAGCAAAGAGAATACAACTCACTGAAGGCTCAGATGACAATTAGTTCAACTTCAAAAATAAATAAATAAATCTGTAATATTTTATTTTTTAAAATTCTTCTTACCAGTGAGTTCCATTTGGTATGCCTTGAATTGTTCCTTTATTTTACCATGTGCAAATGCATCTTTTGAACGTACTTCATTAATTCCTACAGAAATAAACATACTTTAATAACACATCATATTATAATTTACACACAAGTCATTTACATAGGAATATATGTTTCCATAAGGATTTGTGTATGTTGGGTGCAACTAGCATGTTGTATTACAAAGAACAGCATTACATTGAAATATCTGGATTACAGATTCACAAAAGCTTAAATTGGAACAGATGGATCAATGATATAAGCCATATTATATTGATGTTCAAAGATGAATAGTGACTTTTCCAAAACCAAATATCCAGGAAATAACAACATTTATACACACTTTAGGAGCTATGCCACATAATTCCTTAAACAGTGTTTATTCCACACAAATTTTCTCTTATGCAAATTGAAATCATCTCAGAATAATTATGTTAATAAAATTATTTCCATGCTTACATTAAATGCACTCTTTTTTTAAGGGATAGACCTTGTGAAATTGAACTTCACTGTTTGTTTGTTTATTTATTTATTTATTATTTTTCCTGATAAATAATTACCTAGAGCGAATTAACCAATGTAATATCTATGTTCTAAATTCCTTCTCTAATCCCATGTATAAGGTAGCTTTCTGCTTTTGCAAATGCAAAACAGCTACCCAATTGTGTCTGAAAAAGAACGTAAACAGAACAGCATTTTAAAACTCCCTATAAGCATATTCTAAGCTCAGAATAACATTGGATTTTTGAGGATCACTTTTAAAATCCTAAAACATATGTTATGTAATTAATTTTCCATTGATGATAACTGCTAGAGTTCTACTAGCTATAGGAAGAAATTATGAAGATGTTTTATCATGTCATAAGAGCTTATAAGAACTGTGGTCATTGATGATCTAAAGTAAATAAACTTCTGAGAAGATAAATAAGGCATAAAAAGAACTTGAAATATTTTTGTTCTTACCTGCAACTTGTGTTGATAATGTCTTGGCTTCCCCTTTGGATATACCACCTTTTAAAGCACTCAGTAAGTAGTCTGAGTCGGTCTCTAGAAATAGGCATTTTCAAATCAGTTTTGTAGGGTAAATATTAGCATATGTATGTTGATATATATGTGTGTGTCTGTGTTAGTTTGCATGTGTAAGTGTATTTGTGATTAATACTTCTTTAATTAACATAATTTTCACAGGAAAAGGATTATACTGAAATATCTGTGTTTCTGAAGTAAACCCTTAAAATCATTAGAGCCACTAGCTTAATGATTGTATAGAGCCATTGTACTGAGGCTTATATGAGTTCAGTGATTTGAACAAGGTGACATATACAGCTAATGACAAAATTAAATCACAAACCAATGTCTCATAATTTTTTAACTGGGTCTTTTCTCATAACATACAAATGTTTTTCCAACTGAAATCATCCTAGAGAGCTGATATTAATAACATAACTTTCATGTGTAAAAAAATATACATTTATATTTCAAGGCTAAACATAGTTGGGCAGGTTCAAACAATTTTTCCCAGGTCAGGTTGCAAACAATGGTCTTCATAGTTACGGAACCGAACTGTGAGGCAGAAATTCTCCAGGAATATATCTTTTTGTTATATAAGTGTAAAGCAGTTATGCATCAGCTAGCATTGGGAAAGAATAACAGGTAATTTTGGTCAGAGGTAAAGCTTATGCCCTCTCAAGTCTTATAAGCATGAGTACCTAGCTGGGGAAGGAAAATAGGTAATTTGCAATAATGTGAGCATTGGTGTTGTGTTCATTTCCTTTTCAGTCTTTAGGTGATTTTCACCTTTTGCTGCATATGAAAACTATAGAAAACCCTCAATTTTGTGGACCTTGATTGAATGGACTTCAGATTTAAAGTATAAAATTTCTGAAAATTGGAGAAACCAAAATGGTGGCATAGGTATACGCCTAACTGCAGCCTTGCACAACTTGTTGTATTTCAAAAAAATACAAAATGGACACTATACTGAACTACAGGAAAGTTGACTGACTGGAAATTCTACAACTAGAAGGAAAGAGAAAACCAGAAGGAAAATCAGAGGAGCTGTAAAAGCCTAAGGTACGGTGATACGGAGAAAGCTTGGGGAGAGGACTGAGCCAGAGAGGAGGGCACGGCTGAGTGCCTGGCTGGCGTTCCCTAGTGGGAAGGAAATAAAAGCTCCGGACTGTGCTGAACCCCAGTTCTGACTGCACTGAACCCTAGTTCTATAATAGGCCAGACCCTGGGGACCCAAGCTCATATGGAGGGAATCCGGGCTGTAAGGTGGAAACTCAGTGGAGCAGCAACAGGAAGAGTCCCAGAGATGCACACATTGCACGCAGAGGACAGACTGTTGACTGTGCCGCGGGATTGCCCTAGCAGGAAGGAGACAAAAGCTCCGGACTGCACTGAACCCCACTTCCAACTGCACTGAACCCCAGTTCCGGGCTCATTGTGGGAGAGACTAGACTATCTGATAGCAAGCAAAACTCGAGGGCACTTTTCTCTCAGAGGTGCTTGCAGCGAATACCAAAGCAGCGAGTACCAAAGGACACTGAGGAACACTGAGACTCAGGAACCTCATAGGGTGGGGCTGAGAGAAGCCAAGGCTGTAGGCTCGACCCTGAAACTCCACCCCATTCAAGCTGAGCACAGAGGCTTTTGCAATTTTTCAAGTCTAGTTGAATAAGGCTGTCTCCCAGCACAGACACAGCTGATCCTCACAGCCAATTGGCCTGGAGGTCAGCTCCTTCCAGTGATACCAAGAACAATCAAGACTTAACTACAATAAGGCTGTTTACACAGTTCACAAAGGGGTGCACCAAGAGTGTCCACCTCAGGTAACAGGGAGGCTGACCCACTGAACCATATAGGACACCTTAGCACACAAAGCCACTCTACCAACCCAGTGAAGCTGTGAAAATGCCGAGACAAGGAAACAAATCACAAACGAAAGAAATGGAGGACAACAAGCAACTGGATATAGAGTTCAAAACCACAGTTATAAGGTTTTTCAAGAATTTCTTAGAAAAGGCAGATAAAATAAATGAGACCTATGCGGTTATGAAAAGGGATCAACTAGAAATAAAGAATACATTGTTTGAAATAAAAAATATTATACAGAGTCCTAAAAACAGAAAGGAAGATTGCAAAAATCAAGTCAAAGATTTGAAACATAAAGAGCCAGAAGACACTCCTCCACAGAAGCAAGAAGACAAGAGAATCCAGAAAGTTGAAGATAATGTAAGAAACCTTTGGGACAACTTCAAGTGAACCAACATCAGAATTATTGGGGTCCCAGAAGAAGAGAGAGAGCAAGATACCAAAAACATACTGGAAGAAATAGTGACAGAAAACTTCCCCACCTGGGGAAAGAAATAGACTTACAAGTCCAGGAAATGCACAAAACCCCAAACAAAAGAAGATCACACCAAGTTTCAAGAGCAAAAGACAAAGAGAGAATATTAAAAGCAGCAAGAGCAAAGCAGGTAGTTATCTATAAAGGAGCACCCATATGATTGTCAGCTGATTTCTCAACAGAAACCATGCAGGCCAGGCAGGAATGGCAAGAAATATTTAAGGTGATGAATAGCAAGAACCTACAGCCAAAAATACTCTACCTAGCAAAGCTATCACTGAGAATTGAAGGCCAGATAAAGAGCTTCACAAATAAAATTAAAAAAAAAAAAGCTAAAGGAGTTCATCACCGCCAAACCAGAATTATTTGAATTGCTGAAGGGGGTTCTTTAGGAAGAGGAAGAAAATAAAGATAAAAATTATGAACAAAGAATACTTAACTATCAACAAGTGAATCTAAAAACCAAGGGAATTAAAAAATCTGATGAACAATATTAACTGGTGAATATAATAGAATCAGAGGTATGGAAGGGGAGTGGACTGATGATTCTCAGGGAAAAGGAGAGTGGGGGGTACGGGAAGAAACTGAACATAAACTGTGCATCTATGGATGAGGACAATAGGGGGTGGGGAAAGGGCAGAGTGTGGGGTAGGAACCTGGTAGAGGGGAGGAATGGAGGGGGAAAAAATGAGGAAAATTTGTAATAATATGAACAATAAAGATTCATTTAAAACAAACAAACAAAAAAAATCCTGAAAATTAACACCTTATTAATTTTATAATGTTTTTAACAAAAAATTTCTTATAATTAATCAGGTTATTTTTGTTAGTATTTATTGGCTATTTTTATTTTTTATTGTTTAAAGTATTACATGTAGTAGTACATATATCTCCTTTTTTCCCCCCATTGACCTTCTCCCAGCCTCCCCTACCCACTGTTGCATGCCCTCATCTCCCCAAACTTCCCCTCAGTGTCTTGTGCCCATTTGTTGTGTCTATATGTATGCATACAAGTTCTTTGGTTGATCTCTTCCCTCCTCCCCACTCTCTCCCCAACACTCTCCAGCCTTCCCCCTGTAATTTGACAGTCTATTCAGTGCTTTACTGCATTTGTATCTATCTTTTGGTTCATCAGGTTATAATGTTCTTTATTTTCCATAAATGAGTGAGATCATGTGGTATTTTTCTTTTATTGCCTGGTTTATTTCACTTAACATAATGTTCTCCAGGTCCATTCATGCTGCTGCAAATGATAAGAATTCCTTCTTTTTTTATAGCAGCATAGTTTTCCATTGTGAAGATGTACCATAGTTTTCTATTCCACTCATCAGCTGATGGGCACTTGGGCTGTATCCAAATCTTAGCTATGGTGAATTGTGTTTCTATGAACATAGGGATGCATATATTCTTTCTAATTGGTGTTTCTAGTTTCTTGGGATATATTCCTAAAAGAGGGATCACTGGATCAAATGGGAGTTCCATTTTTAGTTTTTTAAGGAAACTCCATACTGTTCTCCACAGTGGCTGCACCAGTCTGCATTCCCACCAGCAATGAATGAGGGTTCCTCGCCAGCACTGTCCTTTGTTGATTTGTTGATGATTGCCATTCTGACAGGTGTGAGATGGTACCACATTGTCATTTTGATTTGCATCTCTCTGATGATTAGAGACTTTGAGCATGTTTTCATGTAACTCTTGGCCTTCCTTCTGTCTTCTTTTGAAAAGATTCTATTTAGGTCTGTTGCCCATTTTATTTATTGGATCATTTATTTTCCTTTTATTACATTGTATTCATTCCCTGTAGATGTTGGAGATTAAAACTTTATCAGTGATATATTTGCAAACATGTTATCTCCCATACAGTTGGTTTTCTTCTTATTTTGTTGATGGTTTATTTTGCTGTGCAAAAGCTTTTTATTTTGATATAGTCCCATTTGTTAATTTTCTCTTTACCCTAAGAGCAGTATTGGTGAAGAAGTTGCTTCAGCATATGTCTGAGATTTCTCTAGTATTTTTATGTGTTTTTTTTTTGTCTCATATTTAAGTCTTTTATCCAATCTGAGTTTATTTTATTTTTTGTATGGTATAAGTTGGTGGTCTAGTTTTATTTATTTATTTATTTATTTTGCATGTATCTGTCCAATTTTTCCAACACCATTTATTGCAGAGACTGCCTTGACTCCATTATATGCTCATGCCTCCTTTGTCAAATATTAATTGGGCATAGTGGTTTGAGTTGATTTCTGGTTCTCTATTCTATTCCATTGACCTATATGTCTATTCTTGCATCAGTACCATGTTGTTTGGAGAACAGTGGCTTTGTAATACAGCTTTAAATCTGGTATTGAGATACCATATACTTTGTTCTTCTTCTTACGGTTGCTGCAGCTATTCGGGGTCTTTTATTTTTTAAATATATTTTATTGATATTTTTACAGAGAGGAAGGGAGAGAGATAGAGAGCTAGAAACGTCGATGAGAGAGGAACATCGACCAGCTGCCTCTTGCACACCCCCTACCAGGGATGTGCCTGCAACCAATGTACATGCCCTGGACCGGAATCGAACCCGGGACCTTTCAGTCCGCAGACCGACGCTCTACCACTGAGCCAAACCGGTTTCGGCATATTCAAGGTCTTTTTTTTAAAATTCCAAATGAATTTTTGGAAAGCTCTTTGTAAGTCTGTGAAATATGGCATTAGTATTTTAATGGGAAGAGCATTGAAACTATAGATTGCATTGGGTAGTATGGACATTTTGATGATGTTGATTTTACCAATCCATGTACACGGTATGTTCTTCCATTTGTTTATGTCTTCCTCTATCTCTTTATTCAGTGTCCTGTAGTTTTCTGCATATAGGTCTTTTACCTCCTTAGTTAAAGTTATTCCTAGGTATTTAATTTTTTTGGTGTGATGGTAAATGGGATTGCTTTTTTAGTCTCTGTTTCTGTAAGTTCACTATTGGTATATAGAAATACCATAGATTTCTTAGCATTAATTTTGTATCCTGCTACATTGCTTAGTTCATTTATTAAGTCTAATAGTTTTTTTTTATGGAGTCTTTAGGGTTTTTTATGTACAATGTCATGTCATCTGCGAATAGGGGCAGTTTTACTTCTTCCTTTCCAGTTTGGATGCCTTTTATTTTTTCTTCTTGTCTAATTCAATGGCTAATACTTCCAGTACTACAGTCAAACAGGAGTGATGAGAGTGGGCATTCCTGTAATGTTCCTGTTCTTAGGGGAAATGGTTTTAGATTTTGCCCATTGAGTATGATGTTGGCTGTGGTTTTTTTTTTTTTCATATATGGCTTTTATTATATTGTAGTATGATCCTTCTATACCTACCTTTCTGAGAGTTTTTATCAAAAATGGGTGTTGGATTTTGTCAAATGCTTTTTCTGCATCAATTGATATGACTATGTGGTTTTTATCTCTCAACTTTTTTAATGTGATGCATCATGTTTATTGATTTGCAGATATTATACCATCCTTGCATTCCTGGGATAAATCCTACTTGGTCATGGTGTACGATCTTTCTGATGTACTTGTAAATCTTATTTGCTAGAATTTTGTTGAGGATTTTGATATCTATGTTCACGAGGGATATTGGCCTGTAATTCTCTTTCATTGTGTTGGCATTAGGGTGATTCTGGCTTTGGTATTAGGTTTTGGTTTTGGTATTAGGGTGATTCTGGCTTCATAAAAGGAGCTGGGAAGTGTTTTTTCCTCTTGAATTTTTTGGAATTGTCTGTGGAGGATAGGTTTTAGTTCTTCCTTGAATGTTTGGTAAAACTCCCCTGTGAAGCTCTCTGGCCCCGAGCTTCTGTTTGCTGGAAGCTTTTGGATGACTGCTTCAATTTCTTCCAAAGTTATTGGCCTATTGAGAGTTTTAGATTCTTTCTGATTGAGTTTTGGAGGGATGTATTTTTCTAGGAATATGTTCATTTCCTCCAGGTTTGTTGGAATAGAGTTGTTCATAGTATTTTATAACAATCCTTTGTATTTCAGTGGTTTTTTTTTTTTTGTTATTTCTCCTCTTTCATTTCTGATTTTGTTTATTTGGGGCCTTTATCTTTGCTTCATGGTGAGCCTGGCTAGAGGTTCATCAATCTTGTTTATCTTTTTCAAGAACTAGCCCTTGTTTTATTGATCTTTTCATATTTTTTTTTGTCTCAATGTCATTTATCTCTGCTATTATCTTTATTATTTAATTCTTTCTGCTTACACTGGGCTTTTCTTGTTGCTCTCTTCCTAACTCTTAGAGTTGTAGGTTTAGGTAATTATTACCATTGTTTCTTGTTTTTTGCAGTAGGCTTGTAGAGCTAAAAACTTCCCTCTTCAGAGTGTTTTAACTGTGTCCCATAGATTTTGAGTTGCTATGTTTTCATTGTCATTTGTTGCCATGATGTTTATTTATTTATTTTTTTATCTCTCTGGTAATCCAGTCATTGTTTAATAGCATGCTGTTTAGTCTCCATGTGTTTGATTTTTTTTGATTGTTTATGTTGTAGTTGATTTCCAGTTTTATGCCACTGTGATCTGAGAAGATGCTTGATTTGATTTCTATCTTCTTGAATTAGAAGAGACTTTGCCTGTCTATCTTTGAAAATGATCCATGTGCACTTGAGAAGAATGTGGCTTTTGGGTGAAATATTCTGAATATATCAATTAATTCCATTTGGTCTAGTTAGTCATTTAGGATTAATGTTTCTTTGCTGATATTTTGTTTAGAGAATTTATCAATGGTGGTAGTAAGGTATTAATGTTCCCTACTATGGCTGTATTGCTGTCAAGCACTCCCTTGATATCCTCCAGCAGTTTTTTTTTTTTTTTAATGTATTTGGTGCTCCTGTATTGGGAGCGTATATATTTAGCAGAGTTATTTCTTCTTGTTGGATTGTTCCCTTTAGTATTATGAAGTTTCCTTCCTTGTCTCTTTTGAGATCTAATTTGTCAGATATAAGTAGACTAGAAGAAGCAGAGCACCACATCAGTAAGCTAGAAGATGAGGCATGAAAAAATACCCAAGCAGAGCAGCTTCTCGGAAAAAAAATTAAAAAGCATAAGAAGAGCATAAGGGAACTTTGGGACAACATGAAGCAAAACAGCATCTGCATAATGAGGGTTCCATAATAAGTATTGCTACCCCAGATTTTTTTTTTCATTTCCATTCACCTGAAAAACCCTTTTCCACCCATTTACCCTCAGTGTGTGTTCCTCTTTTTTTCTGAGGTGGATTTCTGGTAGACAGCAGCAATATGGATCATGCTTTCTTATCCAATTCATTACCTTATGTATTTTTATTGGGGCATTTAATCCATTTACATTTAATGTTATTATTGATAGGTACTTATTATTTTTTCTCCTACATGCCTTTTTCCATTCCTATTTCTTTGATTGATAGTCTTGTTGGGTAAAGTATTCTTGGATTCAGAACCTTCTTTTGCATGACTTTGTATATTTCATTTCATTCCCTTCTGGCCTGATGAGTTTCTGTTGAGAAATCAGTCACTAGTCTGATGGGGGATTCATTGTAGGTAACTTTCTGTCTCTCTCTGGCCACAAAGATTCTTCCTTTGTCGTTGGTGTTTGCCAATTTAATTATAATATGCCTTGGTGTTGGTCTATTGGGGTACATTTTGTTTGGGACTCTGTGAGCTTCTTGGATTTGTGTGGGTTTTTTCTTTCCTATATCAGGGAAGTTTTTTGTCATTATTTCTTCAAACAGATTTTCTATTCCTTCATCAGTTTCCTCTTCTTCTGTAACCCTTATTATTCAGATGTTGTTTTGTTTCATGTTGTCCCAAAGTTCCCTTATGCTCTTCTTATGCTTTTTAATTTTTTTTTTTCTAGAAGCTGCTCTGCTTGGGTATTTTTTCATACCTTGTTTTCTAGCTCACTGATGTGGTTCTCTGCTTCTTCTAGTCTACTCTTTTTGGTTTCTATTGAGTTTGTTACAGCAGCTATGTCATTTTTCATTTGTCTTTGGTTCTTCTTCATTTCCTTTTGGTTTCTACACATATTATCAAATTGTATTCCATTCTTTTTATCCAACTTATGACTGTTTCTCTGAATTCTTTCTCTGACAGGTTGCTTGCTTCCATTTCATTTACTTTTTTTTTCTGATGATGCCTGCTTTTCTTTCATATGCAGGCTCTTTCTTTGTCTTGCCATGTCTCTTCTCCAGATGTCTGGTTATATAATTCTCTCTCTCTTTTCTGTGAGGGAGTGTAGAGCTCCTCTGAATCCTCATGCTTGCACCAATTGGGGACCTTTGTTCTTGGGTTTGCAGCTGTTCAGTGGATGCTGTTTTTGTAGATCCCTAGGCTTTTCAGGTTCCCAATAACATCCACTTTCCCGATCAAGATGGTGTGGTCTCTGCATCTGAGCTGGTTGCTCCCGGAAGGAACCCAGAAGGAGTGGGGGCTGCCTGGTCAATGGAGCCCTGTCCAGCAGTCTCCCACAGTCTCCTGGAGTATAGCTGTCCCTCAACTCACCAACAAACACTCCCCGCACTACCACACATTCTCCCATTGTTTTCTTACTCGCACACCATCTTGCAGTTTGCCTTTTTATCAGCAGTCATCTTCTCTTCCTTATTGGCTATTTTTAGAGAAATTTTAGTGAATGGGGCAGATGTTGGAAAAACAATGTAGTAATTTCATCAAAACACACACACACACACACACACACACACACATATGTTATATGTCTACAAGTGTGGCCTATATATTTAATTCCAAGAATGACCACTCATAAACAATGTTCAGGGAATGATTATCACATTATCACATGGCCCATAGTAATTGGTCCTATCATTTGGTGGCATGACTTTCTGTAGTAGTTTTAAAACTTTATAGCCAATGTTCCAACCTGTGCTAATCTATTTATATGAGTTTATTGTGAAATTAAACATATGATACATTCTTAATTTAAATTGCACAAAGGTATCCACATAATAAAGACAGGTAAACTAGTTTGTTGATGGATCTTTTATTTTACTTTTGTAATTGTTTAGTAAAATAAAAGATGACATACCATCCCAATATAAGATGACAAACTTAACTGAAAAATGTGGTGCATTATCTGACTGCTCCACTCACTGATCATTTCTGTCTTTGTCTTCTAGTCCCTGAGACACAACAATATTGAATTAGACCTATTAATTCCACATTGGCTTCTAAGTGTTCAAGGAAAAGGAAGAGTCTCACACCTCTCCCTTAAATCAAAAGCTAGATACAATTAAGGAAGGCATGACAAAAGCTAGGCCTCTTGTGCCATTAAGCCATATCATGTATACAAAGGAAAATTTCTTGAAGGGAAATAAAAGTGCTACTGCAGGGACCACAAGAATGATAAGATGCGAAAATTTTAGTGGTTTGCATACAAGATAAAGACAGCCACAACATTCCCTTAAGTTTAAGCCTAAGCCAGAGCAAGACCTAACTGTTTAATACTATGAAAGTGACAGATAAAAGCATTAAGCTACCAGAAATTATTTCAAGAGGTTTAAGAAAAAAGCCAACTCTGAATATATAAAAGTGCCAAGGGAAGCAGCAAGTGCCCACAAAGAAGCTACATCAAAGTGTCCAGAAATTCTAGTTAAGACAGTTGGTGAAGTTGGCCACACCGCACAACAGGTTTTCACTGGTGACACAGTAGTTTTATATTTGAAGAAAGCAGCAATAGGAACTGCATAGCTATACAGGAAAAGTTAGTAACTGCCTCCAGAGTCTCAAACAACAGGCTGATTATAAAGTTAGGATTTAATGCATAAGATGAGTTTATTTTGAAGTCGATGCACATTTGTCATTCTAAAAATCCTAGGACTTTTCAGATATATATTCAATATCCTCTGCCTATGCTCTATAATGAGAAAAACAATGCCCAGATGACAGCACATCTGCTTACAACACAGTTTTCTGACTATTTTGCCCAATTATTGAAACCTACTATTCAGAAAAAAAGAGAATATTTTAAAAATATTACTGGAAATTGGTCACTCAAGTGCTCAGAGGGGACAGGCAATGAGATTAATGGTGTTTCACACTAGCCAACACTATGTCTCTTCTGAAGCACATAGGTGAAGAGAAGTAATTTTGAGTAATTTTAAGTCTTATTATATGAGAAGTGCATTTCAAAATGCCATAGCTACCATACATAGTAATTGCTCCAATAGATCTGGAAAAAGTGAGTTGTATATTTTTAGGAAATGAACTTATGATATATGCCATTAACAAAACCTGTGATTAATTGGAGAGGTCAAAATATCAATAGTAAGAAGAGTTTGAAGGACATTGATTTTGACCCTCCTTAATGACTTTTAAAAGTTCAAGTTTTCGGAGAAGGTAAGATGGCGGAAGAACAGATGGGCGGATTCTGAGCCCTCTCCCGAAGCAGAAAGAGAGAGCAACTGATGGTCTTGTGCTGTGAGTGTTTATTAGCAAGCTGGGAGACAGCGAACACCAGAAGAAACTGCTGGGGGGCAGCTGACAGAGGTACCCCTCACAGGGAAGCACCCACGCGGGCTATGTCCCTGCCTGGAGCTATCTACCGGCTTGGACGGGGAAAACTCGCCATCTTAAGAGGAAGATTGGATCGTGTCAGAGGCCTGAATATCCACAGCCACAGCGACCACCAAGCAGCTGTGACCCCCAGAACGCGGAACCCAGGCGGCGCGAACACCTGGCCTCACAGGAGTGCCCCACTGCTCGGTGAAAAGGTCAGATTTCATTTGATTATATATATATATATATATATATATATATATATATATATATATATATATATTAATTTCAGGATTACTGTTCTACAGTCTTTATCTATCCTTCTTTCTCCAACGCTTTATTCTATCTCAACCCTACCTTTATGCCTTCACCCTCTTTCCAATCTTTTCCTTTGATACCCTGTTTATCTTAACCCTTTCCTGCTCTAGATTTCCCCCATTCCTTCTGTCTACCCCTCCTAAAATTTCACCCTACTTGTATATATCTAATTTCCAACTACCTGCTCCAAACCCATTCACACCTCCCTCGCAGTTGTCCTAAAAACAAAACAAAACAAAACAAAACAAAACAGTCTTTCTCTCTAACTCTTTGAAGTTGTATGTTGAATGTTAACTTTACTGAAGTTGTATGCTTTTCTTTTATAAGATTGATTTGCCTATGCTTTTTGTTTGATTGTATGTTTTTGTTAGCTGGGTTCTAGTCACCCCTATTGGTGGTTATTAATATCGCAAACACATTTCTATTCAGTGCCTTGTGTGTTGTACCTGGTTGTGTTGTATTTTGTGCCTTTAAATCAAAGCAAGAGAGAGAGAACTACACAACCAGACATCCTAGATCATGGGGAGACCAAAAAACAGCCCGCATATGAAAGAAAAGCAGGCTTCACCAGAAAAGGAAGTAAACGAGATAGAGGCAAGCAACCTACCAGAGCAAGAATTCAGAGTAATGATCATAAGATGGCTAAAAAGAATGGAAGACAAATTTGACAATATGAGTAAGAACCAAGAGGAAATGAAGAAGAACCAAGAAGAAATGAAAAATGACATCGCTACTGTAAAGAACTCAATAGAAAGCATCAAGAGTAGATTAGAAGAAGCAGAGGACCGCATCAGAAGTCAAGATGGAAAAAAATATCCAATTAGAACAGCTTCTGGAAAAAAAAATTAAAAAACAGGAGGAAAGTCTAAGGGAACTTTGGGACAATACAAAACAAAACAATATTAGAATAATAGGGGTTCCAGAAGGAAAGGGAATTGAGGAAGACATGGAAAATGTATTTCAAGAAATAATGACAGAAAACTATCCTGAGATAGAGAAGAAAAAACCCACACAAATCCAAGATGCTCACAGAGTCCCAAACAAAATGAACCCCAGAAAACCGACCCTTAGGCACATTATAATTAAGCTGGCAAACACCAATGACAAAAAAAGAATTTTAAAAGCAGCCAGAGAAAGACAGAAAGTTACATATAAAGGAACCCCCATCAGACTAGCAACTGATTTCTCCACAGAAACTTATCAGGCCAGAAGAGAATGGGATGAAATATACAAAGTCATGCAAAGGAAGGTTCTGAATCCAAGAATACTGTACCCAGCAAGGCTATCAGTCAAAAGTGAAGGTGAAATCAGGAGCTTCACAGACAAAAATAGACTAAGGGAATTTATCTCCACCAAACCAGCAATGCAAGAAATGCTAAAGGGTCTACTGTAAAATTAAAGAAATAGAAAGCAAAGAAGGAACACAGGGGTATAGAATAAAAATGGCATCAAATAAGTATCTATCAATAATAACTTTAAATGTAAATGGACTAAATGCTCCAATCAAAAGACATAGGGTAACGGATTGGATAAGAAAACAAGACCCATATATCTGTTGTCTACAAGAAACCCACTTCAGAAAAAAAGATGCACACAGACAGAGAGTGAAGGGATGGAAAAAGGTTTTCCAGGTGAATGGAAATGAAAAAAAAGCTGGGGTAGCAATACTTATATCTGACAACATAGATCTCAGAGTGAAGGACATACCAAGAGATAATGAAGGCCACTTCATAATACTAAAGGGAGCAATCCAACAAGAAGAAATAACCCTGGTAAATATATATGCACCAAATACGGGAGCACTCCAATATATAAAAAAAGTGCTGGAGAACATTAAGGGAGAGATTAATAGCAATACAAACATAGTAGGAGATTTTAATACCCCACTGTCACCCTTTGACAAATCATCTAAACAAAAAATCAGCAAAGAAAGAAATATCAATCCTAAACGACTCACTAGACCAGATGGAATTAATTGACATCTTCAGAACATTCCACCCCAAAGCCACAGAATATACATTCTTCTCAAGTGCACATGGGACATTCTCAAAGATAGACCACAATTTAGGACATAGGTAAAGTCTCTTCAAATTCAAGAAGATAGAAATCATATCAAGCATCTTCTCAGATCATAGTGGCATAAAACTGGAAATTAACTACAATGAAAAAAATCCAAAGAAATCAAACACCTGGAGACTAAACAGCATGCTATTAAACAAGGACTGGGTTACCAAATAAATCAAGGAAGAAATTAAAAACATCCTGGAAACAAATGACAATGAAAACACAACTATCCAAAATCTATGGGACACAGCAAAAGCAGTTTTGAGAGGGAAGTTCATATCCCTACAAGCCTATTTCAAAAAACTAGAAAAAATGGTAACAAATGATCTAAATCTACAACTCAAAGAGTTAGAAATAGAGCAACAAGAAAAGCCCAGTGTAAGCAGAAGGAAGGAAATAACAAAAATCAGAGCGGAGATAAATGACATAGAGACCAAAGAAACAATACATAAGATCAACAAAACCAAGAGCTGGTTCTTTGAAAGAATAAACAAGATAGATGAACCTCTAGCCAGGCTAACCAAGAAACAAAGAGAGAGGACCCAAAAAAAACAAAATCAGAAACGAAAGAGGTGAAATAACAGACCCCGCCGAAATACAAAGGATTGTTACAAAATACTACGAACAACTCTATTCCAACAAAATGAATGACCTGGAGAAAATGGACATATTCCTAGAAAAATACAACCTTCCAAAACTCAATCAGGAAGAATTTAAAAATCTCAATAGAGCAGTGACTTGGGATGAAATTGAAACAGTCATCAAAAAGCTTCCAGCAAACAAAAGCCCAGGGCCAGATGGCTTCACAGGAGAGTTTTACCAAACATTCAAGGAAGAGCTAAAACCTATCCTCCTCAGACTATTCCAAAAAATTCAAAAGGAAGGAACACTTCCAAACTCCTTCTATGAAGCCAGCATCACCCTAATACCAAAACCAGATAAAGACAACTCAATGAAAGAGAATTACAGGCCAATATCCCTCATGAACATAGATGCCAAAATCCTCAACAAAATTTTAGCAAATTGGCTCCAGCAGAGCATCACAAAGATCATACACCATGACCAAGTAGGATTTATTCCAGGAATGCAAGGTTGGTACAATATCCGCAAATCAATAAACGTGATACATCACATAAACAAGTTGAAAGATAAAAATCATATAGTCATATCAATTGATGCAGAAAAAGCATTTGATAAAATCCAGCACCTTTTCCTAATAAAAACTCTCAACCAGGTGGGAGTACAAGGATCATACCTCAATATAATAAAAGCTATATATCAGGGGTCCTCAAACTTTTTAAAGTGGGGGCCAGATCACAGTCCCTCAGAGAGCTGGAGGGCCGGACTATATGAACTACTAATTCCTACTGTAACACCTCGGCTGCGCTCACTGCCCAAAAAACCTGGCGGACCGGATCAGACTCCTTTGCGGGCCGCATGTGGCCCGTGGGCCGTAGTTTGAAGACACCTGCCACAGCCAACATCATACTCAATGGGCAAAAACTAAAACCATTCTCTCTAAGAACAGGAACAAGACAGGGATGCTCACTATCGCCACTCCTGTTTGACATAGTACTGGAAGTACTAGCCATTGCAATTAGACAAGAGGAGGAAATAAAAGGCATTCAAATTGGAAAAAAAGAAGTAAAGTTATCCTTATTTGCAGACGACATGATATTGTATATAAAAAACCCAAAAGACTCCATTAAAAAACTAATTGGCTTAATAAATGAATTTGGCAATGTAGCAGGATACAAAATTAATGCCAAGAAATCTATGACATTTCTATACACCAACAGCAAATTTATAGAAACAGAGACTAAAAAAGCAATTCCATTTACTATCACACCAAAAAAATTAAGATACCTAGGAATAAACTTAACTAAGGAAGTAAAGGACCTATACGCGGAAAACTACACGACACTGAAAAAGGAGATAGAGGAAGATGTAAACAGATGGAAGAACATACCATGTTCATGGATTGGTAGAATCAACATCATAAAAATGTCCATACTTCCTAAAGCAATCTATAGGTTCAATGCACTCCCCATTAAAGTACCAACGGCATATTTCACTGACCTAGAAAGAACTCTCCAAAAGTTCATTTGGAACAATAAAAGACCCCGAATAGCCACAGCAATCCTGAGAAAGAAGAGTAAAGTAGGAAGGATCTCAATACCAGACTTCAAACTGTATTACAAAGCCACTGTTCTCAAAACAGCCTGGTACTGGCACAAAAACAGACATATAGATCAATGGAATCGAATCGAGAACCCAGATATCAACCCAAATCACTATGCTCAATTAATATTTGACAAAGGAGGCACGAATATACAATGGAGTCAAGACAGTCTCTTCAGTAAATGGTGTTGGTAAAATTGGACAGATACATGCAAAAGAATGAAAACAAGATCACCAACTTATACCATACACAAAAATAAACTCAAAATGGATACAGAACTTAAACATAAGACGGGAAACCATAAAAATACTAGAAGCATCCACAGGCAACAAAATCTCAGACATATGCCAAAAGAACTTCTTTACTGATACTGCCCCTAGGGCAATGGAAGCTAAAGAGAAAATTAACAAATGGCACTACATCAAAATAAAAAGCTTTTTTACAGCAAAAGAAACCATCAACAAAACAATAAGAAAGCCCACTGTGTGGGAGAACATATTTGCAAACAATACCACTGATAAAGTTTTAATCTCCAACATCTACAAACAGCTTATTCAACTAAATAAAAGGAAGATGAATGATCCAATTAAAAAATGGGCAATGGATCTATATAGAATATTTTCAAAAGAAGACAGAAGGAAGGCCAAAAGGCACATGAAAACATGCTCAAAGTCACTAATTATCGGAGAGATGCAAATCAAAACAACAATGCGGTACCATCTCACACCTGTCAGAATGGCCAACATCAACAAATCAACAAACGACAAGTGTTGGCGAGGTTGTGGAGAAAAAGGAACCCTCGTGCACTGCTGGTGGGAATGCAGACTGGTGCAACCACTGTGGAGAACAGTGTGGAGTTTCCTCAAAAAACTGAAAATGGAACTCCCATTTGACCCAATAATCCCACTCCTAGGAATATATCCCAAGAAACTAGAAACACCAATCAGAAAGGATATATGCACCCCTATGTTCATAGCAGCACAATATACAATAGCTAGAATCTGGAAACAGCCTAGGTGCCCATCAGCAGATGATTAGATCAAAAAACTAAGGTACATCTACACAATGGAATACTATGCTGCCATAAAAAAGAAGGAATTCTCATCATTTGCAGCAACCTGGATAGAAGTAGAGAACATCATGCTGAGTGAAATAAGCCAGTCAATGAAAGAGAAATACCACATGGCCTCACTCATTTATGAATATTAAAAAACATTATAAACTGACAAACCAAAAGATAGATACAAAGACAGTAGAGCAACAAGCAGACTGTAAAATTATAGCGGGGAGAGTAGGGAGATCTGGGGGAGATAAGAGATCAACTGAAGGACTTGTATACATGCATATAAGTACAACCAATGGACACAAAACTCTGGGGAGGGAGGGAATGTATGGGAAGGGGGGCAATGTTAAAATAAAAATAATAAATAAAAAGTAAAAAATAAAATAAAATAAAAATCAATGGAAAAAAAAAGAAAAAAATTATAACTTTCTGAAATCGACTAAAGAAGATATAGAAAAGCTGAATAAAATAATTTTAGCCCTAAAAATATTGATTTGACAATCAAATGTCAACATCTCCTAGAAAAGACATTAGTATTAGATGATTTTAGCAGTGAATTTTACCAAACCTTCAAGGGAAAGATCATCTCTATCTTCTATGAACTTATGGACAATAGAAAAGGATAGTAGGCCTCTTAATTTGTAAAACTACTACAGTCTTGACACAAACATGAAATAAGGACTGTATGAGAGGGGGGGATAAACTATAGCATAATCTCACTTATAAATGAAGGATTTTTACTTAAATCAGATTAAGGATTTTTCGCAAAAACCTAGAGCAATCATATCACTTCCTTCTGGAATATTCCCATTAAAAGCAAGTACAAAGCAAGGAGGCAATTATTGTAGCCACAATTTAACATTATACAGGAAATGCGAGCAAATGCATTAAAAAGGAAGAAATGGAGAGAAAGAAAAAATGTGTGAGGTTTGCAAAGAAAATGAAAAAATTTTGTAGGCATAGTAAATGCAGGGACATCAATAGGATTCATCAAAGTTGCTGATTACAAACTCAACATATAAAACTCAATGTATCTTTACTTTTATGTCAAAAACAACAATTTAAGAAATAAAATTGAAAAAATTTAGCCAAAGAAAAAAAAAAGTTCAAGTTTTCCATCAAGGAAATAACTGTTGAGGTGGTAGAAATAGCAAGAGATCTAGAATAACAAGTGGAGCCTGAAGAACTGCAGTCTGGATTTCTGTTGTGATCTCATGATAAAACTTTAATGGATGAGGAGCATTTTCTTCTGGCTGATCAAAGAAAGTGGTTTCTTGAGACGGCATCTACTCTTAGAAAAGATGCTGGGAAGATTGTTGGATTGACAACAAAAGATTTAGAACATTACCTAAACTTAGATGAAAAATAAGTGGTGGGTTTTGAGGGTATTACTTCAATTTTAAAATAAGTTTTACTATGGGTATAATGCTATAAAAAAGCCTTGCATGCTACAGAGATCTCATCCATGAGAGAAAGAGTCAGTGGATGTGCAAAACTCATTGTTCTATTTTTTTTCAAAAATATTTTTATTGATGTTAGAGGGAGAGAGAGAGAGAGAGAGAGAGAGAGAGAGAGAGAGAGAGAGAGAGAGAGAGAGAGAGAGAGAGAGAGAGAGATCAATGATGAGAGAGAACCATTGATTGGCTAACTCCAGTGTGATCCCTACTGGGGATGGAGCCTGCAACTTGATCATGATTAGGAATCAAACAATTATCTCCTGGTTTGTAGGTCGACACTCAACCCCTGAGCCACATCAGCTATATTAATTTTTGTTTTATTTTAGGAAGCTTCTACAGCTACCCCAACCTTCAGCAACTACTACTCTGATCCTTCAGAAGCCATCAACATTGGGGTAAACCCTCCATCAGCATAAGAATTATAACTCACTGAAGGCTCAGATGATTATTAGCAGCTTGTAGTCATAAAGTATTTTTAATTAAAGATGTGTATTTTTTGTAGATAAAATGCTATTTTACACAGAGTTGACTACTGTATAGTGTAAATTTCAGGTGATTTTTTTTTGTGATAGTCATTCTATTGCTATGTTTTGGAAACAAACCCAAAATATCTTCAAAGTTTGCCTGTACTTCACAAAAGATGTTAACTAATTAAATGAGGGTGTTCATGAAATCTTTTCTGCATGTAATAGTAACCTAGAGGTACTTTTGTTCTTTAAGTTCAACACTTAATCCAACACTAAAGAGGATAAATAAACCTAAAATATTATATTTTAAAAATATTGTTCTTACCAGGGAAATCGATTGCCCGTGTCTTGAATTGTCCCTTTTTTATGTCAGGTGCAACTGCAGATGTTGAGCGTTCCTCAGTACTGTCTAGAGAAATAAAACCGATATGGAAAAACATCATATGATGATTTACATAGATATTATTTACATATGAATACATGTGATTTGAGTGTGTGTGTGTGTGTATGGTGGGTATCACTAGCATGCTTTATTATATAGAAAAGCATTATATTTAAATCTCTGGATTGCAGAATCACAAAACCTTACATTTAAACAGATGGAGCAAGGATATAACCCATATTATGTTGATGTTCAGAGATGTTTAGTGACTTGTCCATTAATTTAATAATTTTGACACATAATTTCTTAAGCAGTGCTTATTCCATCCACTTTCTCTCCTGCAAATTGAAATCATCTCAGAGAAGTAATAAAAATAAAATTAATTCTATACTTACATTAAATGCAAACTCTTTATATAGGAATGGACCTGATGAAGTATAATATTTCTATTTGATTGCTTTATTTATTTATTTATTTATTTATTTATTTATTTATTTTTACCACAGGACAATTATAAAACCAAAGAATGTACCATGAGCTAGAAATACTTTGACTCACCCACCAAAATTTTAGTTCCCCCTTAGACTTTGTAGCTGTTAACCATGTAGATATCAGAAAATAAAAAGATGTCGACTGGTTTCAGATAAAGTGTCCTCTGAGATTTCTTTGATATGGAGACTTTGTGACTTGTAAGGAGAAAATGTTTAAGTTTGCAGCAGTACCGAGGGTTCTGATGGGATCATTTGCCACATGAATTTACATATGGTTCAAAGCTTTTGCTATAATTAACAACTATTAACTTGGTCCCATGACATAAAAAAATTCATGAAAGGTATTAAAGAGAAATTATTATTGTGGTAGGGATAAATTGGATTCAGGATCTAGAGTGGACTTCAAGGCCAACAATATATGGAGTAGAAGTCAGTTCTAGTGGACCCTGCAAGTATAGTTGGAGACATCTCAGGGTCCTGACACTTCACAGCAGACCTCTTGCTTTGAAGAAATGCCTGAGCCCATGAAGAAATATAAAAGGTCACACTATGACTCTGTCAACCAATATGTACCATACCAGTTTCTTTACAGAGAGTATCCCAGCTGGGTTACCATAACAAAATAAATAAAAATACCTCATATTGAGCGGAACAAATGTTTATTAATTGTTTAGAAACATTTTGTAAAAATACATGTACCACAGCAACACAACACTGGGCAACATTAGTCAATATATTTTAGTTGTTCTGGTCTTTTTCCAATAAGTATAAATAAGAAACACCAAGTATGTAACATACTAAGATAAATGGGAGGTAGTCAGAATAGCATTTGAGGGGAGAAATGCTGGAGAAATTTATCCTATCTAATAAAGAGGGAATATGTTAACTGTCCCCCATGCCATTGCAAAGATGGTGACACCCACAGCCAATAAGGAGGTAACATGCTAATTAACTGCCATGCCCTCAAGGATGGCAGTGCCCACAGCCACAATAGGGCAGTGCCCAGTCACCTCAGCCCTGCCAGGGCCAAGCCCCTTGCACAAATTTCATGCATCAGGCCTCTAGTTTTGAATAAGAGTGATGAAAGCACTCCTATTCTTAAGGGAAATACTTTTAGTTTTATCCATTGCGTATGATGTTGGTTTTAGTTTTGTTGTATATGGCCTTTATTATTTTGAGTTTTGAGTCCTCTATTACCACTTTGCTGAGAGTTTTTATAAATAATAGGTGTTGGACTTTGTTGAATGCTTTTTTCCCCATCCATTTATATGATCATGTGATTGTTATATTTTATTTTATTAATGTGATGTATCACATTTATTGATTTGTGAATATTATTCCAGACTTGCATCCTTGCAATAAATCCCACTTGGTCATTGTGTGTCATCTTTTTATGTATTGCTGAATCCTATTTCTTTTCTTTTTTAATCATGAAAGTAAAAGGTTTATTCATGTTTGAAACTACATATAACTACCACGAGGAATACTTTTTCAATCCAGGGTGTAATCCAGTTAGAAAGGAACACGAAACACTTTTAATACATTAGAATCACCGCCACAAATTAATTATTTTCATGACTCAATCAGTTTCAGAATCGCATACAATACAAAAAGAGAGAAAGGAAGGGGCCCCATCACACAGGGTGAAATATATAGTACTGAATACTGAAACCCAAATGCATCACAATTAGTTGCCGCTTTTTTTTTTCTTCTCTTTTTTTGCATGAATTAGTAACAAGATGAAGAACATTCAAAATGTTTCTCAGTATTTACAACAGTTTTACTGATTCTGTGTTAAAGACCCAATGTTTCCACTCTCGGTTTTTTAAAAGTTGCAAATGCAACCCTGATTTTTCTTTTAAAAGATTACAATGTATATTACATTTTATGAAGGGAAACAAAGAGTTAATTACAAGATGCAAAAAGATAAGAAAGAGACAAACTATAGCGTGAGTATTGTTCAGAGGTAGTAAGTGAGTGAGCACTCTAAGCTACAGAACGTGTTGAAATTCTATTGGTTTGTATGAGTTCACATGAAGTAATAAAGCTGTGTTTTGATTGGTGAGATGTATAAATACTCTTTTGCTACGCTATATACAACACTCCAGAGAGCAGGGCCTTGGTCAATGCCCAGAGGACGTAGCAAACCTTGGCAAGTCTGTGCAGCACCCAGCACACATTGTGAAACCCAGATGGATCTCATGTTCACCTCCATCAGCAGCAAGTACTTTCATCTCCCAGGATAGTCTGGATCCATGATTTAATTACCAAGCAGACTCTGGGCACTGAAAAAATGCTACCAGTCTCTGATCTAATTAAAACATAAGAGATCGCAACACAATGTGACGAGTTAAGAGTCTTAAGCACAACCATCATTAACAGAGATAGCCCAATGGCTCCTTTATTCCAGCTCCGTTAGCGATATGAAACAGAGACAAGCAAAGTCTGCGATGGAAACACGCGAGAAGTTCTATGTAGAAGAGTCTTTGCATCTGCTTTAACCAATGAGGTTTAGCATCCATTGTACTTTTTTTACCCTTAAGGCCAAGTAATTGGCAACTGTGAAACCATTAATGTAAAATATTGATAATAAATTATGATAAAATAGCTACAGGATGGTCAACAATGTTAAATCTTGGTCTAATTAGATAAAGTGCTTTAAAAAAACACATTGTGTGTGTTTTTAAGTATAAATACAAATAACTATGATTCTTTAAAAAACAGATGACCAAGTTCTCTAAGAAGACAAGGTTTTACAGTAATGCTGTAGATGGTGGGCCACAGAACCGTGTTCCTTCTCCTCCTATTGCTCTGAATGCACTAGCGAGGCGTGTCAGCTCAGGGGCAAGTGTTGCCAGGATTAGTTAGAGGTATCAGAGTACACACTTCCTGGGCCTTTTGTAGGAGAAGTCACAGAAGATTGAGTTGTTGAATCCTGCCAGCCTCCATTAGCATTTAAATTATGTGGACTGTACAGCGAATTTCCTCCCATGCCATCACTGTAGCCTCCCGTCTGATTGATAACACGATTGAGGGTATCCACCTCTGACTGCACATTGGCTCCGACCTGGGACCCTTGGTAAGAATCCCCATTCAGACTCTGCATGTTGATGAACATGTCCGCAGAATTTGGGAGGTTAAAAGAACCAGAAGAACTGGAATTTGGCGTGGTGGGCGAGTTGGTCTGGTTGTGCTGCACAGCTGTGGCCACTGCGTGTGCGGCTGTCACGGCTGTCTTTGCAGCGTAGAGGTTGGCTTCTTCCTGAACTTGCCAATATTCTTCTTGTACCTGATTCGTTTGTTGCCAAACCAGTTGGATACCTGGGACACCGTGATGCTGCATTTCTTAGCCAGCTCCTCTTTGGCTTCTTCACTGGGGTAGGGGTTGCTGAGGTGTGAGTAAAAATATTCATTCAAGATTTCTGTGGCTTGTTTACTGAAGTTACGCCTTTTTCGTCTGGCATCAAGGAACCTTGATCTTAAAATCATAACTGCTTTACAAGTGTTTTGTTTGAGCTGCATTTGAATGGAACTAAATTTTCGATGGATGATGCCCACCATTCTCTCAATCTCTTTTGGGGAAATGGGACGTGTTCTACTCTGCTCTCCAAGAAGGTTCATCACATGTGTAGTGAATGCATTACATGCCTGTTCATATTTCTCCAGTTCTGTGTGATAGATTTGTCTGATCTGGGTCAACTTGGCTCTGTAATCTGAGTGTTCAACAGAATTATCTGAAGAGCCTCCAGAGGCTGCTGCGGCTGCTGCCGCCGATCCCCCACCTTTCTCAAGACCTGAAACCCCTTCTGCCAAAAGCATATTGTCCAGTCTCATTAGCTGGGGATCGGGAGGGTCCTCCTCCTGGGCTCCTCTGATGCTGAGACCTGTTTTCTCTTTGATCTCGCACAGGACGCTGAAGAGCGCGGATTTCATTCGGTGACAGTTCAGGGCATGTTTCTTTGCTTGCTCCTTGTCCAAGCTCTGGTCACTGATGGTCATGATCTGGTGGAGGGTGTCGCCGATGTCCTGCTTCCTGCCGTCGCCGTCTGCCCCTTCGTGGACGTGCAGGGGAGGCGGCAGGGCTATGCCCCACTGCACCCAGTGGCCGGCCAGGTTCACCCCGGCCAGAGTCTGCAGCATCCTGGATTGATAGTCCATCCCGCTGCGCGCGGGCGGGCGGGAGCGGGCCGTGGCCGCGGCTGAGACTGAAGGCTGAGGCGGCGGTGAATCCTATTTCTAATATTTGTTGAGGATTTTAGCATCTGTGTTCATCAGGAATATTAGCTTGTAATTTTTTTCTTGTAGTGTTAAGATAATGCTGGCCTTGTAAAAAGAGCTTGAAATTCTTCCTCTTGAATTTTTTTTTGAATAGTTTGAGGAGGAGAGTTATTAGTTCCTCTTTGAAGGTTTGGTAATAATTCCCTGTAAAGCCATTTGGCTCAGGACATTTGTTTACTGGAAGCTTTTTAAATTAATGCTTCAATTTCATTAGACGTGGCTAGTCTATTCAGGTTTTCTAATTCCTTCTGATTCAGTTTTGGAAGATTGTATGTTACTAGGTATTTTTTCCATTTCTCCCTGGTTGTCCAATTTTTAAGCATATAGCTGTTTGCAGTATTTCCTTACAACCCTTTGTCTTTCTGTGGTGCCAGTTCTATGTCTCCTCTATTAACTTGGGTCCTTTCTCTCTTTTACTTGATGAGTTTAGTTCAATATTGTTCATCTTTTCAAAGAACCAGCTCTTGGTTTCACTGATCTTTTGAATTTTTTTTACAGTCTCTGTGCTATTTACTTCATTCTACTTGCTCATGGCTTTTCTTGTTCTCTTTATAATTCTTTTAGATTTAGAGTTAGGTAATTGATTATAGAATTTTAATTTTTTGAAGAAGAAGACCAGTAATACTATGAAGTTCCCCCTCATGTCGGCTTTAGCTGTGTCCTGTAGATTTTGGTTGCTATATGTTCATCTTTGTTTCCAAGAAGTTTTTAATAAATTTATTTCTTCCTGATTTCATTGGTAACCATGCATTGTTCAATAGCATGCTATTTAGCCTCCAGGTGTTTGAATGTTTTGGGGTGTTTTCTATTGTAGTTGATTTCTAGTTTCATGCCATTGTTATAAAGAAAGATGCTTGATATGATTACAATCATCTTGTACTTGTAGAGATTTATTTTGTGTCCTCTATGTTATCTATTTTTGAATCTGTCTCATGTGCACCTGAGATAGTCTTTGACTATCTCTCTCTTTCTGTCTTTTAAGATTCTCTCTTTGTTTTTAACATTTGACATTTTAATTATAATGTGTTTTGTAATGAGTCTATTTGGGTTCATATTGATTGGCATCCTCTGTGCTTCCTGAACTTGTGTGGCTTTTTCCTTTACCAATTTAGGGAAGTTTTTCTGTTATTATTTCTTCAAACAAGTTCTCTATCCCTTTGTAACTGTCTTCTTTTGTGGTACCCCCTATGCTGCAGATGTTCTATTTTATGTTGTCCCATAGTTCCTTTAAACTGTTGTCATAATTTTTTTAAAAAAAATATATATTTTATTCATTTTGTGCAGAGAGAAAGGGAGAGAGATAGAGAGTTAGAAACATCGATGAGAGTCATCAATCAGCTGCCTCTTGCACACCCCCTACTGGGGATATGCCCGCAACCAAGGTACATGTCCCTGACCGGAATCGAACCCGGGATCCTTCAGTCCCCAAGCCGACGCTCTATCCATTGAGCCAAACCGGTTTCGGCTGTTGTCATAATTTTAAAGAATTTTTACATTTTGCTGCTTTGATTATATTTTTTTCTACCTTCCTTTCTCATTTGCTTATTTGATTTTCTGCTTTATTAAGCCTGCTTTTAATTCATTTTAGGGTATTCTTGATGTCAGATGTACTATTGTTCATTTCTGCCTGTTTCTTCATCATAATTTCTAAATACACACACACACACACACACACACACACACACACATATATATATATATATATATATTCAAGTTTAAGTAATTTTTATCATCTAAAGTTTTACACATATCTCCTTTTCCCCCAATTGACCCTTCCAACCATCCCCACCCTGAGCAGACACCCACTCCCATCCCCATTGTCTGTATCTATTGGTTATGCTAATATGCATTCATACAAATCATTTGGTTGCTCTCTAACTTCCCCACATCACCTGCCATTTGTCTCTGGATCTGTTTATGTTGATTATTATATTCCACATATGAATGAGATCATGTAATATTTATGTTTCTCTGACTGGCTTATTTTACTTAGCATAATGCTCTCCAGTTCCATCCATGCTGTTGCAAATGGTAAGAACTCCTTTTTTACTGCAGCATAGTATTCCATTGTGAAGTTGTACCACAGTTTTTTAATCCATTTATCTGCTGATGGGCACTTAGGCTGTTTCCAAATCTTAACTATTGTAAACTATGCTGCTATAAACATAGGAGTCATATATACTTTCTGATTTGTGTTTCTGATTTCTTGGGATATAGTCCTAGCAGTGAGATCACTGGGTCAAATGGGAGTTCCATTTTTAACTTTTTTTAGGAAACTCCATATTGTTTTCCACAGTGGCTGCACCAGTCTGCATTCCCACCAGCAGTGCATGAGGGTTCATTTTCTCCACATTCTCGCCAGCACTTGTTTTTTGATTTGTTCATGATAGCCATTCTGGCAGATGTGAGATGGTATATCATTGTTATCTTTATTTGCATCTATCAGATGATGAGTGACTTTGAGCATATTTTCATATGTCTCTCTGCCTTCTGTATATCCTCTTTCAAAAAGTTTCTACTTAGCCGAAACCGGTTTGGCTCAGTGGATAGAGCATCGGCCTGTGGACTGAAAGGTCCCAGGTTCGATTCTAGTCAAGGGCATGTACCTTGGTTGCGGGCACATCCCCAGTGGGGGGTGTGCAAGAAGCAGTTGATCAATGTTTCTAACTCTCTATCCCTCTCTCCTTCTCTCTTCCTCTCTGTAAAAAATCAATAAAAAGAAAAGTGTCTACTTAGGTCATTTGCTCATTATTTGATTGGATCATTATATTTCTTTTATTAAGTTGCATGAGTTCTCTGTAAATTTTGGAGATTAAACCTTATCTGAAATAACATCGGCACACATATTCTCTTATATAGTGGGCTTTCTTGTTGTTGTGTTGATGGTTTCTTTTGCTATGCAGAAGCTTTTTATTTTGATGTAGTTCCATTTATTTATTTTCTCCTTAATCCCCATTGCCTTAGGAGCTGTGTTGGTAGAGATATAACTACGGCATATGTCTGATAATTTGCTGCCTATGGAGTCTTGTAGGATTTTTATTGTTTCTAATCTAACATTTAAGTCAGTTATCCATTTTGAGTTTGTTTTTATGTATGGTGTAAGTGATGATCTAGTTTCATTTTTTTTCATGTATCTGACCAAATTTCCCAGCACTATTTATTGAAGAGACTCTCTTGACTCCATTGTATGCTCTTGCCTCCTTTGTTAAATATTAATTGAGCATAATGGCTTGTGCCGACTTCGGGGTTCTCTGTTCTGTTCTATTGGCCTATATGTCTTGTGTCAGTACCAGGCAGTTTTGAGAACTGTGGCTTGGTAATATAGCTTGATACTTGGTATTGTGATCTCTCCAACTTTGTTCTTTCTCAGGATTGCTGTGCTATTTTGGTTCTTTTTGTTTATTCCAGATGAATTTTTGGAGAGTTTGTTCTAAATCTTTGAAATATACTGTTGGTATTTTAATGGGGCTTGCATTGAATCTGTAGATTGCTTTGTGTAGTTTGGACATTTTAATGATGTTGATTATACCAATCCATGTACATGGTATGTTCTTCCATTTCTTTATGTATTCCTCTATTTCTTTTTTAATGTCCTATAGTTTACTGAGTATAGTTTGTTTGTTTTTTTTACCTCTTTAGTTAAGTTTATTCCTAGGTATCTTAATTTTTTGTTGTTGCAATGATAAATGTGATTGTTTTTTAGCTTCCATTTCTGTGAGTTCATTATTTGTTTATAAAAAGGGCATAGATTTCTGGGCATTAATTTTGTATCCTGCTACATTGCCAAATTCATTTATTAGGTCTAGTAGTTTTTTGGTGGAATATTTGGGGTTATCTATGTATAGTATCATGTCATCTGCGAATAAGGACAGTTTTACTTTTACTTTTCTAATTTGGATGCTTTTTATTTCTTTTTCTTATCTGATCTCTAGGGCTAGCATTTCCAGTACTATATCAAACAGGAGTGGTGAAAACAGGCATGTCTTGCTCCTGTTCTTAGGGGAAATAAGTTGAGTTTTTTGTTATTGAGTATGATGTTGGATGTAAGTTTGTCATAATTGTTTGTATTTTTCATTGTCATTTTCATTGTATTGTTTTCATTCCTCTTAATATGTTGAGATATGATCCCTTCATTTCCAGTTTGCTGAGAGTTTTTATCAAGAAAATGTGTTGGATTTTGTCAAATGCTTTTTCTGCATTGATTGATATAATTATGTGATTTCTGTCAATTTGTTTATGATGTATCTCATTTTTTGATTTATAGATATTGTACCATCCTTGTATCCCTGGAATAAATCTCACTTGGTCATGGTATACTAATATGATCTTTCTAATGTAAGGCTGGATCCAATTTGCTAGACTTTTGTTGATTTTAGCATCTATGTTCATCAAGGATATTGGCCTTTAGTTCTATTTTTTTGTGGTGTCTTTATCTGGTTTTGGAATTAGGGTAATGCAGGCTTCATAGGAAGAGCTTGGAAGTGTACCTTCCACTTGAAAAAAAAATTTTGAATAGTCTGAGGAGGATAGGTTTTAGTTCTTTGAATGGTTGGTAGAACACCACTGCAAAGCCGTCTGGACCAGGGCTTTTGTTTGCTGGAAGATTTTTGGTCATTGTTTCAATGTCTTTGGTAGTTATTGGCCTACTCTGGGTTTTTTTATTCTTCTTGGTTGAGTTTTGGGAGCTTGTATTTTTTAAAGAATGTGTCCATTTCATCGAAGTTGTCCATTTTGTTGAAATAGAGTTGTTCATAGTATTTTCCCCCCATAATTGTTTGCATTTCTATGGGATTGATTGTTACTTTACCTGTTTATTTCCAATTTTGTTTATTTGGGTCCTCTCTCTTTGCTTCTTGATGAGCCTGGCTAGAAGTTCATCAATCATGTTTATCCTTTCAAAGAACCAGCTCTTGGTTTTGTTGATCTTTTTTATTTTTATTTTTGTTGTTGTTGTTGTTTTTATCACATTTATTTCTTCACTGACCCTTATTATTTCCTTGCTTCTGCTTTTCCTGTTGCTCTCTAACTCTTTGAATTGCAAGGTTAGATAATTTTTTACCATTTTTTTCTTGTGTTTTGAGATAGGCCTGTAGAGCTATGAACTTCTTTCTCAAGACTGCTTTCACTGTGTCCCATAAATTTTGAATTGTATTGTTTTTATTGTCGTTTGCTGCTATGATGCTTTTTATTTCTTCTTTGATCTCTTTGGCAACCCAATCATTGTTTAATAACATGCTATTTAGCATGTAGGTATTTGATTTTTTAAATTGTGTTGATTGTAGTTGATTTCTAAATTTATGCCATTATGATTTGAAAAGATGCTTGATATGATTCTATCTTCTTGAATTTGTTGAGACTTTGCCTGTGCCCCAATATGTGGTCTATCTTTGAAAATGACCCCATGCACTTGAGAAGAATTATATTCTGTGGCTTTGGGGTGAAATGTTTTGAAGATGTCAATTAATTCCATCTGATCTAGTGAGTCATTCAGGATTGTTGTTTCTTTGCTTTTTTTTTTTTTCACCAGTGGTGCTAGTGGAGTATTAAAGTCTCCTATTATGACTGTATTACTATCAATATCTCCCTTGATATCTCCCAGAAGATTATTTATGTATTTGAGTGCTCCTTTATTGGGTGCATATATAATTACCAGAGTTATATCTTCTTAAATTGCTCCCTTTAGTATTATAAAGTGGCCTTCCTTATCTCTTTTTATGGTATTCATTTTGAGGTCTAATTTGTGAGATATAAGTATTAGTACCCCAGCTATTTTTTTTCCATTTCAATTCGCCTGAAAAACATTTTCTATCCCTTCACCATCAGTCTGTGTGAGTTCTTTGTTCTGAGATGTATTTATTATAGACAGCAGATAGATGGGTCATGTTTTCTTATCCATTCAGCTACCCTATGTCTTTTTATTGGGGCATTTAATCCATTTACATTTAAAGTTATATTTGATAGGTACTTGTTTGTCACCATATTTATTCTGTATGCCCATGTTTCTTCTTCCCTGTCTATGTCTTCTTTTTATAGCAGACCCTTTAGCATTTCTTGAATTGCTGGTTTGGTGGTAATAAACTCCCTTAATCATTTTTATTTTATTTTTTTGTCTGTGAAGCTCCTGATTTCACCTCCAAGTTTGATAGATAGCCTTGCTGGGTACCACATTTTTGGATTCAGACTCTTGCTTTGCATGATTTTGTATATTTCTTTCCATTCCCTTCTGGCCTGATGTGTTTCTGTTGAGAAATCAGTCACTAGTCTGATGGCGGACCTATTGAAGATAACTTTCTGCCTCTCTCTGACTGCTTTTAAGATTCTTCCTTTGTCGTTGGTGTTTGACAATATAATTATAATATGTCTTGCTGTTGTTCTTTTTTGGGTTCATCTTGTTTGGGACTCTGTGAGATTCTTGGACTTGTGTGATTTCCCCCCATTTTTTCCCCTCAACCCTGGCCAATATCAGGGAAGTTTTCTGTCATTATTTCTTCAAACAGGTTTTATATTCTTTGCTAAGTTTATTCTCTTCCTGGCACCCCTATTATCCAAATGTTGTTTCATTTTGTGTTATCCCAAAGTTTCCTTAGGCTCTCCTCCTATTTTTCAAGTTTGTTTTCCAGTTGCTGCTGTGCTTGGGTATTTTTTCCCTACCTTGTCTTCTAGCTCAATGATGCAGTCCTCCACTTCTTCTAGTCTACTTTTGATGCTTTCAAATGTGTTCTTTATTGCAGTGATGTTCTTTTTCATTTCTTCTTGGTTATTCTTCATTTCCTCTTAATTTTCACACATATTGTTGAATTTGTCTTTAACCCTTTACAGCATCCTTATAAACATTGCTCTGAATTCTTCTTTTCCTTCTCCTCCTCCTCCTCCTCCTCCTCCTCCTCCTCCTCCTCCTCCTCCTCCTCCTCCTTCTCCTTCTTCTTCTTCTTCTTCTTCTTCTTCTTCTTCTTCTTCTTCTTCTTCTTCTTCTTTATATTCAGTTTTCTTTAATGACTCCCAGCTCCCTGGAGGATGGGTGCAGGCAGCTGGATGATGGCAAGAGATGTTCACTTTAATATCTTGCCCTGATTGAAGGCTTTGCCCATTTGCTGGAAGGCCTACTCTCAGCAAAAGTATTCTCACACTAGTATCTGGGTCTTCACACTGCTAGGATACAGCTTCCACCATGTGTATGACTTGTAGTCCACCTGCCAGTCTGGAGTCAGTGGAAAGACAAGCTCCTGGCTTCAGAAGACCCAGACTCCAGAAATGGAGCTGCTGTTGGTTTCAAAGAGGATGGTACTGGCAAAGGAGTTCTTCCTCAGCTTGTCCAACTGTTGGAACATTCCAGTGATGAGGTTGCAGATCATGAAGGTCTGGGTGAGCTCTTCAGGGAAGCAGCACTCAGAATACCTTAGGGACCTGCTGTCCTTATCAAAGTACTCCCAAAAATATGGCAGCGCCACTGACAGCAGGTCCTCATTGCAGTACTTGTGTTTGAATTTACCCAATACAAAGGTACTCCTGGGCAGGTGAGGAAAGGGGTCCTTGGCCATCGGCTCTGCCACCAGCACTTGCTCATACTCATCCATCTTCTCCTCGGAAGTGGATGCAGCAGCCTTTTTCCCTCCTCTTTCTGCTTGGGCTAGGGTTTTGGCTTCTCCTCTCAAGGTTATTTCTCCTTCCAGGGTTTGCCCTTTTTAGGCTAGCTCTCTCAAACTTTTTTAGCATCAAACTGGGCCACCTTCTCACAGAGCTTTACCTCCCCCAAGACTGCGCAGAACTGGGGCTGGTTAATGCAGGTGAAGAAACAGTGGTTGTTGTTGGGGAAGGCCTGGTGGAAAGATGGCTCCAGGATCTGCTTATAGAGCCATAGCAGGGTGCAGACAACTGTGATGTCAGCCGGTGTCACACGTTCACCCACCAGAAAGGTCCTTGTCTTCAAGTGAGCATCCAGAAGCCCTAGTATTCACCTCATGTTCTACTTTGTAGTCTCTGTGACCTGCTTATTATAATGCATGTTGCTCAAGGTGGGGAACACCCAGATACTGGCTGGGAGCATTATGTCACTATCAGCAAAGCTCACCTACCTGGACTGCTGCTTCTGGACTACTTACCCACAGGTCCTCATTGCTCACATAGTAGGCAATGACATTGCTCTTGAACACACAGAATCCATAATTACCTTCAAATGCTGGAAACTTGCCAGCAAGAAACTTAGGGAGAAATTCAGGGGCGCTGTTGGTTTGGCCAAAGTGGAAGTAGGGTGGTGCAGAGGGTACCTGGACCCGAGCTCCACTGTACTGCATGCAATGAGGGCCTTGAAGGCCCTCCAGTTTTCAGGGTATGTGTACAGGATCCCAGCCACCATTGTGATTCTGCAGAAAAAGGAGTGGGGCTCTCAGTCGATCTGAATTCTTTCTCTGACAAATTACTTGCCTCCATTCCGTCTAATTCTTTTTCCAGTGATTCTTCCTTTTCCTTTGTATGGGGGCTATTTCTTTGTCTCCCATGTTCACTTTTCCCAGGGTATTGGGTTATGCAGCTCTCTCTCTTTTGCACTGACTCTCTCCAGGTGACCTTTGACCTTTCTGTTCACCGAGTGCCTCACTAGCTGTGTTTTAATTCACCAGTTTTGGGTGGGTGTTATTTGATTCAGCTGTTCCTTCTATCTGCTTTTGTGAAAAGGTGCAGGACCCAACTGGGTATTTGGCTGACACCTTGTCTCAGTGTTTGTTGGTTTGTAGCTGAGGCAGTTGGTCTCTGGGGATTGTGGTTGTAGGGTCCCTGATGTATCCAAGGTCTCATCAGTTAAAGGTAAGGCTGGGCTTTTTATCACAGCTACTCTCCCCTTCAAAATGGCATGGTCTCTGTGATAGAGCCAGCAACTAGGAGAGATTTCAGCAGTAGTAGATACTGCCCATCCAGGGGAGCCTGGTCCACCAGTCTCCAACAGTCCTGTGGAATATAACTGTCCCTCACTCACAAATACAATCCCTGCACATCCATGCACTCTCTTTTTGTTCTCTCACTCACACACTGTCTTGCAGCCTACCATCCCATCAGCCACCATCTTCAAGCCTCTCCTATATATTTTTGAATGATAGACTTGCTGATAAAGTAATCTTGGTTTTAGATTCTATTGATAGCTTTTCATTACTTTAAATATTTCATACTATTCCTTTTTTTGTCTAAAGTGTTTCTGTTGGATTTTTCCTTCACCAGTTTAGCAAAGTTTTCTATAATTATTTCTTCACAGAGGTTCTCTATACTTTACTACCTGTCTTCTTCCTTTGGTACCTCTATGATGCAGATGTTGTTCTATTTCATGTTGTCTCATAGTTCCCTTAAACCATTCTCATGATTTGTAAGTATTTTTACTTTTTGCTAGTCTGATTGTATATTTTCTACCTTCTCTTCTAATTTGCTTATTTGATCATCTTTTTCATCAAGCCTGCTTTTAATTCCTGTTTCTTAGTAATAATTTCTATATATTTTTTTCATACTGAGGCAACTTTCTCTAAATTCCTGCAGTTCCCACTTTAGTTATATTAAGTTTATTGTTTTCACTGTTACTTGAACATCCTAATAACCATTACTCTGAACCCTATATCTGATAATTTGCTTATCTCCATCTTGTTTAGGTGTTGTTGTTTTTTTGGTGATTCTTCATATTTTTAAATTTGGGGGTTGTTCCTTGTCTCTCCATTTACTTTCCTCTTTGTGTTTGTTTCTTTGTATTAGATATACTTCTATGACTCTCAGGATTTGTAGTGTTGGCTTTTGCAGTAAATGTTCCATGGGTGTCCTATACTTATAATTACTGAACTGTATGCTCTAGTCATACTCATTTTGAGGATTATTTGGGTTCTTTTACTGTAATTGGATCTTGATTGTTATTATGCAGTTTATGGATAGGCTCTCTTCTCAGGCCAGCTAACTATGAGACTCAACCATTATGATGTTATGTGAGCTTTTGTTACAGGTGCTTACAAACCAAAACAAACACCCCCTAAAACAACAACAACAACCAACACACAGGAACATACAAAAAAATACTGACAACAATGGCAAAAACCACTACAAAAGAAAAAAGAATTAGGAAAGAGAAAACATGAATACTAAAGTAAAAATAAAGATAGAAAAAGATAATATTGCTAACATTGAAATAAAGAATAAAAAGGATCTGGAAGAGAAAATGGGCAGGAGCAAGATTCTAAGAGGAAAGAATGGAGAGAAAGAATAAGAGTAGAGAGTAAGAAAAAGAATATGATAAAAAAAAAAGACAAGAAGATAGAGTAAGAAAGCAAAAATGTTATGCAAAGGTAACAAGAAGAGAGAGAAAGGAAAAGCAAAAGAAAGAATGGAAAATAAAAAATGGAAAAGTGCTTAACAAAAGGAAGGAGGCCAACAAAAGTGCTTAACAAAAAAATATATGAAAGAAATGAGAGAAATGAGCAAAAAATCTTTAATAATAATAATAATAATATCAAAGTAATAAAGAAGAAAATAAGGAAAATATTGCAAAAAAGAAAAAAGAACATTAAAAAAAAGACAGTCATAGGAAGTTTTTCTAGACAGTTTATATTGTCTGAGGCTTACTTCTTGTCTGCTGATTTCAGGCCTCCTGGGAGGTACTTTTGGGTCAGCCAATTTCAGGAGCTAAGTCTGGCTTTCAGTGTTCTGTTGTAGCTATGGTCAGTCTGAGGTTCTCTGAAAATATCTTCCATCTGCCCCTCTCCTGAGGTGTCCTAGCCTTCCTGCAGTGTCAGCCAAAGAAGGTCTTAAGGGTGGAGGCAAGAAGGCTAGCATAGCTTCTTATAGATTTCACCATCAGGCACTCAACGAGTGTAAATTAATCTCTGCTTCAAAACCAAACTACTCAGTCTCTGTCATATTCTCCAAATATAGTTCCATCTTAGGCGGCCTGTTGTATGTTCAAGTTGGATAGAGCTTGCTGTCTTTTCTGAAAGAGCAGATTCAGCTGCCCAGGCTCAGTGGGATTGATCAAAAAAGTCACTTGTGAGCATATTACCTACCCAACCCACAGTAGAACGACTAAGCATTTCTTCCTTGTCCCAGGCAAGAGCCTTTGAGGGTCTTATTCTTGGAATGCTTTTCTATGAGATGTTCTCCTTATCCCCACCAAAGTGTAGGGGTATCTGAGGCTTCAGAAAGCAGATCCAAGGCTTTTCCTGTTGTGGAGTGGCGCTTCAAGCCTGCAGGATGGGTAGACATGCTCCACCCCTCCTTCCTGGGATGGCTGACTGAAATCACCAGGAGCTTGGATCAGCCTCTCCACAATGCATTCACAAAGTTCAGCTCTGCTTCCCCAGTATAAACCTTCCTTGGGGATGCTGTCTAAAAATACAAACATACAAACAAACAAAAAACCCATGTTTTTTTGAGGCCCCAGTACCCTTGGACCACAAGTCCAAGCAAAAGGGGCTACGAAGTCAGCCCCACATAGGACTATGATCTATCAGCACAGCTGGTCTCTGTAAAAGTGTGGCTGAGAATCCCAGCTCCATTCATGGTCCCACTCTCCTCAGTGCAGATCAAAATCCCCATCTGTCCTTCTACCAGCTCCACAGGCTGAGCAGTCCATGAACTCTACAGGGAAGGGAGGAGTTCCAACCCATCTCAGGAGGTGGGAGAGTTCCCCTCCCCTTCAAAGGCCACACAGTTTTTTTATGGGTTTCTTTACAATGCCTTTATGAAAAGCAGAGGGTCCCTTTAAGTCACTCCTGGGTAAATCCCTCAGGCTCCTTTCTATTCTGGAGCCACAGACTGCAGTGCTGCTTTTCCAGCAGTCAGAGACTGAGGTGAACATCTTCTAAAGTAGCTGGTGAATTAGGTTTGATTTTTTACTGCAAAGGTACAGACCCAGCCTTCAAGGCAGACAGTTATGCTACATCTCTCTGACCAATGCTGTATGGGCTCCTCCCAGTCTTTGCTGTTCAGGATTTGGGATCTCTGCATGGGGATGCAAGCCCAAACTTCTCCCTTATTAGTCACAATGTTGTTTCTTCAGTGCTCATTAGATACAATATTTTACAATGAATTTATGGCAGGTTGGCTCACACCCAGATCCCTCTTTAAAAACAAAAATTAGAGAATCTCTTTATCGCACCTTAACTTTGAAAGATAGTTTAGTTGAACACAATATTCTTGTAACAGTATTTTCTATTATCCCTTTGAATATACCATACCACTGTCTTTGAGATTCCCCAGTTTGTCATGTGAAGTTAGCTGTTCATCTTATGGGTGTTGTTGCATGGTCAATTTGGCCCAGTGGTTGAGCATTGAACAATGAATCAAGAGGTCACAATTTAATTCCCAGTCAGGGCACATGCCCAGTTTGCAAACTCAAATCCCATAGAGAGTGTGCGGGAGGCAGCTGATCAATGCTTCTCTCTTATCATTGATATTTCTATCTCTATCTCCCTTTCCAATTCTTTCTCTGAAATCAATAAAAACAACAACAACAACAACAACAACAACATTTTACTGGTATTCTCTTTTCCATGATGATTTGTTTGCTCTTTGTGGGTTTTATGATTTTCTCTGTCCTTCTTAACTTCTACTGTGATGGGTCTCATTGCGGACTTCATTGTACTTATTCTAGTTAGATTTCATTGAACTTAGATATTCAGATTGATATTTACCATTGAATATATTTGAAAAATTTCAACAATTATTTCTTCAAAAATATTCCCTTTTTCTCCTTGCTCTACATTTATAGTTCCCATTACTTTATGTATAGAGATGCTTTCCTCTGACCATTCACATCTACTCTTGAGGTTCTCCAGTGAAGTTTATCTTACAGTTATTGAAATTTCAATGTCACAATTTTTAATATTTTTATTTTTTTATATAATTTTCTCTGATATTTGATGACATATTATCACCTATTTAATATATTTATAAATTATGTAACAAGCTACAACTGGAATATACACAAAGAGTTTTTGTGATCTGCTTTTCTCCTTTGTATAGTTTACACTTGCTTTTTCTTTTCATGTCTCATATATTTTGTGGCAAAACCTGGACTTTTTTGGCAATGCATTGTAGAAAATCTGGAAACTGGGTTCCCTTTTACTTTGGAAGATTGTTATCATTGTGTTTATGGTTCTATATTGAGTGATAAGGCTAGACTATTTCATATTTTACTGAAGTCTTCTTCCATGCAATGTCAAGCTTCTAACGTTGGTTCTGTGAGGACATGAACTTGGGAAATGAACACCATCACCTTTGAAAGACAGAGGTTTTTGAAAACTTCTCTTTTATTGTCTCCTTCCCTGATTGTCGTGTTAACCAGCCTGCATCATTTTATATCATATCAAAGGTCATAATGAAGTATGTTAAGCACTAATCTGCCAGGACAAGAATCAGTAGTCTCTACTTTAAACTGTATTTTTTTAATGTAAAGGTCTCTGATATAGTTTAATCATATAGAGCAAATTAATAACCAATACAATATCTATTTTCCAAATTCTTCTATCACATAGAAAAGAACATTTTTATTTTGAAAATACAAAGTAATTTTCCAATTGGTTCTGAGAAGAGAATTAATAGCATTTTAAATGCTTCTATCAAGCATATTCCAAGCTCACAATAGCATTGGGTTTTTGTGAATATTGCTAAATTGATGAGTTCTAGAACTTACACTATATAGCTAATTTTCCATTGGCATAAACTACTAGAATTCTACTCAGTATAGGAAGAAATTACAGTGATGATTTATCATGCAATAATAGCACATTGGTACAGTGGTCATTGAAGGTCCAAACTTAAATTTCTGAGAAGATAAATAAACTATAAATAGACTTGCAATATACATAGTCTTACCAGGGTATCTCTTTGGTTGTATCTTGACTTCCCCCTTTATTAGTCCTCTTCCCAAAGTACTTGGTATATGTTCTGTATAAGTCTCTACAGAAATAAGCAGTTTTAAATCAGTTTCATAAGGTAAATATTAACATATGAGTTGATGGATGTATGCATGTATGTATTGGTTTGTGTGTATAAACTTACTCATCTAAAGAGCATTTTTACCACAGGAAAATAATTATAATGAAATATCTGAGTTTCAGAAATTAACACCTTAGAATTATTTTGTATTATCACAAAAGCGTCATTGATCAAGATAACTTATGCAGTTCATGATAAAATTAAATCACAAACTGATGATTCATAATTCTTTAAGTAGATCTTTTTTCATAACATACAACTTATTTTGCCAATTTAAATTATTCTAGAGAGCTTACTTTTATAACATAAATTTCATGTATACAAAAAACACATTTCTATTGTAAGAATAAACCTGTTTGGTAGGTCCAAATAGGTTTCTCCAAGTCAGATTGCAAACAATGGTTATCATAGTCACAGAACCCAACTGTGAGGCAAAATTTCTTAGACTTGTCCAGGAATATATCAATATCCTTTTTATTATGTAAATGTAAAATAATTAAGCATTAGTGTTGGAAAGCAATAACAGGTAATTTGTAGACAGAAGTAAATGGTCCTCTCAAGTCATAAGCATGTAGATCTTCTAGCTGGGGATGGGAAAATGGGCAGTTTGCAGTAATGTGAGCATTGGTATTGCATTCCTCTCCCTTTGAGTCTTTTGGTAATTTTAACCTTTTGCTGGATTTGGAAACAACTCTCTAGGTCCAATGACAGAAAATAACATAATGAAATTTATTTTTAATAATTGCATATTGCAAAAGAATAATTAGAATGGTGATTCTGCATCACTATCTGGGTAAAGTTTTATGGAAAAATGTTTTCAATGCAATATGTACTTGAGATAGGAAGGTGCCATCTTCCAGACATCATAAACCAGAAACTATTGCTTTAGCAAAATGACTGAGTCCATGAATATCACCCTCACAGTACAATCCTTCCACTATAGCAAAGTAAGCAGAAGGGAAATGCAGATGGGGGCACCATTTGCAACAGTAAATTAAGACATTTGTGAAAGTAACATTAGTTATAGCAACACATGACAGTAGACCCTTATCAGACATGTTTCATTTCTTAGTCTTCCTCTAACAAAAACATTTAGAATTTTTGCCTTTGAATTGAGAGAAAAAATTTTTTTTTAGATAATCAGGAAGGCAATGAGAATAGCCTTTAAGGGTAGATTGTGTTTAATGCTGTGATCAAAAAAGTTATGTGTTGGAAAAACTTATAGTCTATTAATAGGCACAATTTCCTTGTTTAACAGAATTCTGCCATTTCTTTTAAGTCTTTAAAAAATCCACACCCTTTTAAGTTAACTCAGATATTAAAAAACATATAAGTTAGTATTACATAATATTCCCATCTTACCTAATAATAGACAAATATACTAACTGACCATATTTGTAATGCCCACAGCCAATCAGGAGTGAGCATGCAAATTAACCTAATAAAGATGGTGGTTAATTTGCATACGTGTTCTGCCCTGCCCCAGCTGCTCTGGGCCTCTAAGCAGCATAGGAAGGGGGAAAGAGGGCTCTGGCCAGAGTGAAAGTGGTGCTGGCAGCCAGAGAAAGGAAGGCCCATTCTGGCACAAATCTTTGTGCATTGGGCTTCTAGTGGTAAATAACTATTCAATGGCTATTAATAATTCAGAAAGCTGTGCAACAATGCAACAATTGCATAGTCACCCTTTACTAGTCGTATATTCTTCTCTTTATAGAAAAATATATTGCAGAGAGATATAGAATTGTGATTTCTATATAGTTTTAGTCAGTTCTTCACTTTTTAAAAAAATATATTTTATTGATTTTTTTACAGAGGAAGGGAAAGAGATAGAGAACTAATGACATGGATGAGAGAGAAACATTGATCAGCTCCTTCCTGCACACCTGCCACTAGGGATGTGCCTACAACAAAGGTACATGATCTTGACCTGAATTGAACCTGGGACCTTGCAGTCCTAAGGCTGATGCTCTATCTACTGAACCAAACCGTTTTCGGCAATCCTTCACTTTTTTTTTTTAATAAATTTTTATTGTTCATATTATTACAAATATTCCTCCCCCCCCCTCCATTGCTCCCCTCCACCAGGTTCCCACCCCACCCTCTGCCCTCCCCCCCCCAATGTCCTCATCCATAGGTGCACAGTTTATGTTCAGTCTCTTCCCACACCCCCTCTCCCCTTTCCCCCAAGAATCGTCAGTTCACTCCTCTTCCATACCTCTAATTCTATTATATTCAACTGTTAGTATTGTTCATCAGATTTTTTTTTAATTTCCTTGGTTTTTAGATTCACTTGTTGATAGTTACATATTTGTTGTTCATAATTTTTTATCTTTATTTACTTTCTCTTCTGAAAGAACCCCCTTCAGCAATTTATATAATTCTGGTTTGGTGTTGATGAACTCCTTTAGCTTTTTTTTATTAGTGAAGCTCTTTATCTGACCTTTGATTCTGAGTGATAGCTTTGCTGGATAGATTATCTTTGGCTGTAGGTTCTTACTATTCATCACCTTGAATATTTCTTGCCATTCCCATCTGGCCTGCATGGTTTCTGTTGAGAAATCAGCTGACAATCGTATAGGTGCTCCTTTATAGGCAATTACCTTCTTTGCTCTTGCTGCTTTTAATATTCTCTCTTTGTCTTTTGCTCTTGGAATTTTAATTATGATTTGTCTTGGTATGGTCCTCTTTGTATTCCTTTTGTTTGGAGTTCTGTGAGCTTCCTGGACTTGTAAGTCTAATTCTTTCACCAGGTGGGGGAAGTTTTCTGTCACTATTTCTTTTAGTATGTTTTCGATATCTTGCTCTCTCTCATCTTCTGGGACCCCCATAATTCTGATGTTGGTTCACTTGAAGTTGTCCCAGAGGTTTCTTACATTATCTTCAATTTTCTGGATTCTCTTGCCTTCTAGCTTCTGCGGAGGAGTGTCTTCTGGCTCTTTATGTTCCAAATCTTTGACTTGATTCTTGCTATCTTCCATTCTGTTTTTAGGACTCTGTATAATATTTTTTATTTCAGATAACGTATTCTTTATTTCTTGTTGATCCCTTATCATTTCTCATTGATTCCTTATTAATTCTAGTTGATCTCTTTTCATATCCTCATAGGTCTTATCGATTTTTTCTAGAAAATTCTTGAAAAACCTTATAAGCGTAGATTTGAACTCTATATCCAGTCACTTTTTGTCCTCCATTTCTTTCGTTTGTGATCTATTTAGTTTCGGCATTTTCGCAGCTTTCCTGATGGGGCGGGGTTTCAGGGTGGAGCCACAGCTTTGGTTTCCGTCAGCCCTGCCCTATGCGGCTCCTGGGTCTCAGGGTCCTTCAGTACTCCTTGTAAGCGCCTATGAGAGAAAGGTGCCCTCGATTTTTGTCTGCTACCAAACAGTCTAGGCTTTCCCCCAATGAGCCTGATATTGGGGTTCAGTTCAGTTGAAAGTGGGATTCGAGGTGGCGTTCAGAGCAGTCTGGAACCCCTGTCTCCTTCCCGCCAGGGCAATCCTACGGCACAGCCAACTGTCCCTTCTCTGAGCGCAATGTGCCCGCCTCCGGGACCTCCTTTCGCAACTCTTCCAGGGTTCCGCCTTACAGCCCAGCTCCCTCTGTTTGAGCCTGGGTCCCCAGGGTCTGGCCTAGAACTGGGGTTCAGAGCAGTCAGAACTGGGGCCCAACACAGTCAGAGCTTTTATCTCCTTCCTGCTAGGGAACGCCAGCCAGGCACTCGGCCTCCCTCCTCTCCAGCTCTGTCCTCTCCGTGCGCTGCGTGTCTCCGTACCTTGGGCTTTTATAGCTCCTCCGCGCTTCCTTCTGGTTTTCTCCTTGCTTCTCGTTGTAGAATTTCCAGTCAATCGACTTTCCTGTAGTTCTGGGTAATGTCCATTTTATATTTTAGTTGTATCTTATTGAAATTGTTGTGTGCGGCTGCGGCTAGGTGTTTACTTGGGCAGCCATCTTGGATTCTCCAATCCTTCACTTTTTTTTTGACTACAGTATTACATGTTACATGTATGGATATTAAAAGCATTACTGAAAATGCTGTTATATTTTTTTATGAAACTAAATTGTAAGGAAGCCGAGAGATAAAAATTTAAGAAAGAATATATTTAGAGTTTTGGTAATATAACCATTTTATTTATAATCTTTAGACTTTGATGTGCTTCCTGAAAATCTAGTGCCATTTTCCTACTTAAATTTATCTTTATCATCATCATCTTTATGCTGCTTTTGTGAAATTTGTCTATAGGTTAGAATACCAACAATACATGTTGTTCCTATTGTTTTATACAGTTGCCTTTTAAAACAATTAAAAAAGGAGTCAGATATGCATTTACAGGGATTTCTGTAATTCTAGAATTATTTTGAGTGACTGTGGTTTTATCACTTATTTATCTTGTGTGGACTGAGTGAAATACTGAGTGAAATAACATCCTTTCTTTAATATTTCTTTTCAAATGTTTCTGCAAGCAACGAATTCTAGCCCTTTTTATTTATTTGAGACTCTCTTTATCTTTATTTTTGGAAAATAGTTTGCCTGATATAAGATTTCCTAGTTGACAGACTTACCTTAACACTTTGGCTATTCCACCCATGCTTTCTGGTCTCTGATGCTCAGTCACTTGCTCATATGATTCTGTTATCTCTTTCAAAATGATCTATTTTTCTCTTTGTCTTTAAACATGTTTACTATAATGGGTATATTAGTGGGTTTCTTTGTGCTCACTCTCCTAAGCCTTCATTTCGTTTCGATGTGTATGTGGACTAATAAATTTCATTGAATACTGTTCAAAATTTTCAGCTTTCTTTCTTTAAATATTTTTACTGCTCATTTCTCTATTTTTTTCCTGATATTCCTCTTAAGTGTGCTGGTATTTCCTTCAGAACAAGCAAATCTTCCTTTAAATTCCTGCAGTGATTCCAACCCCCTCCCCACCCCCAGTTTACTCATTGAAACTTTCAACTCCAAAATTTGCTTCTGGGTCATTTGTATTAATTTTGTTTCTCTTGGTTGACACTATATAGTTAATTAAATATTTTCATCAGACCTTCATTTTTCTTTTCAAATATTTTCTTATATTACAAATTGAAATTTTTTTTTGCAAACACATGAAGCAAGGTATTATGAACCTTTTTCCAAAAGCATTTATTGTCTTTGTGTCTCTGAGCCCCATTTTGTTAATTCTCACAATATTTAAAACATTTTTATTAGTATTACAGTGGTTATGGTGATATGTAAAAAGGGACACTTGATGTTAATTTTATAAGTCTTTTGGAATGCCTTGTAACATGCCCATATAAACTGACAACTTAACCAGTAAGTGCTGTGCACTATCTGACTGCTCCATTCACCATTCCTGTCTCTTTCCTTACCTTTGGTTTCCCTAGTCTATTTGGCACAACAATATTGAAATTAGGTCCATTAATAACCCCACATTGGCCAATAAGTGTTCAAGTGAATGGAATAGTTACATATCTCTCCCTTAAATCAAAAGCTAGATATGATTAAGTTTAGGAAGGAAGGCATGACAAAAGCCAATATAGATTCCAAAGCTAGGCCATTTGTGGCAGTAAACTAGAATGAATACAGAAAAAAAAATCTGGGAGGAAATTAAAGTACTACTCCAGAAAAGCCAGGAATGATAAATGATAAAACAGCCTTATTTTTTACATGCAGAAAATGTTAGTAATTTAGGTAAAAGATCAAGACAGCCACAAATCCTAGAAGACCAACTCTAATCCAAAGCAAACACATAACTGTCTTTAATACTATGAAGGTTGCAAAAAAATGTTTGAAATTTATAGAGAATCTCCAAAGCTGTAGAATATTATCCAGAATCCCTAGCTAAGATAATTAGTGAAGGTGGTTAAACTACAAAACAGATTTTTATGGTCAAGAAAGGAGACTTATATTTGTAGAAGATACCAATAGGCTAGCCTACACAACTAAAATAAATAAATAAATAAATAAATAAATAAATAAATAAACAAACTCAGTGACTGCCTCCACGGTTTCAAACAAGAAACTGATCATATTAGAATTTGTTGCATCTGGTGAATATACTTTGAAGCCAATGCTTATTTACCATTCTAAAAATCCTAGGACCCTTCAAAACTGTGTTCAGTTTTCTCTACCTATAATTAAAACAGCAAAGCGTGGAAAACAGCACATGTGCTTACCAAATTTTTTTTCCTGAATATTTCGGTCCATTGTTATGACCTACCACTCAGAAAAAAGAATCCTTTCAAAATATTGCTACAAATTGACAAGGCACCTGGTCACCCAAGAGGTTTGATGGAGATGGCCAATGTAATTAATGGCGTTTCACACCAGCCAATACTACTATATCCATTCTGAAGCACATGGATGAAGAGGAGTAATGTTGAGTAATTTCAAATATTATTATGTGAGAAGTGCATTTTAAAATGCCATAGCTGAAGTTCAAAACAATGGCAGAAGAATAGAAGGACGGGTTCTGAACCTTTTCCCGAAGCAGAAAGAGAGAGCAGCTGGAAGACTGGGGTGGTGTTTACAAGGAGAACCCCCGGGGTTTTGGGCTGGTGTGACCAGGGACTGTGGATAGGGCTTCTAATAGGAGGGATATCTAAAGATGTCAACCTTTTTTTTTTTTAATCTGATGCAGAGGGATAGCCGGCAAGGTTCAGGGCAGCGCAGTCTGCTTGGACTTGCCCACCAACTTCCACAGATCAATTGAGTGTCATAGAGGAAAAAAAAAAAAAAAAAAAAAAAAAAAAAACTAGAGAGGCTTTAGAGCCCTGGAAGTCAACCCAGAAACACTGCCACCCAGAGGCTAAATCACAAATTGACCCTAGTGTAATAAAAAAAATTAAGGCAAGGCCTGCTTAAAAATCAGGACTGGAATAACACTAAGGAGCAGTGAAATGCAGAGAGCTGCAATACTGTCCAGACTTGGAAACAGGTGTGCCAAACAGAACGATAGAGGAAGTGAATGACCTTTACTACTGCACATTTTATTTATTTATTTATTTTTAACTTTTTTTTAAAAAATTAATTTTTGTTTTTATTTTCTTTATTTGCAACATTTACTCAAGAAACTATTTTTTCCTCATTTGATTTTATCCTTTTAATTACTACATTTTTATTTGTAATCAGCATTATTACTACTACTATTTACCTTTTTAATCTTATTTACTTATTTTTTTAATTATTGTTACTTTTTTTAACTGTCATATTATTTGTTCTTTATTTTACTTCGGGGTTAATGTTATACAGTCTATTTTCACCTTTCCTTCACCAACATTTTATTCTAGCTCAACTCTACCTTTATGCCATCACTCTCTTCCTAACCTTTCCCCCTTTGGTGTCCTGTTTATCTTAACCCTTTCCTGCTCTAGATTTTCCCTATTCTTTCTGCTTATCCCCTGTTAAAATTTCCCCCTACTTCTGTATATCTAATTTCCAAGCCCCTGCTCCAAGTCCATAGAAACATCCCTTTTAGCCTTCCAAAAAAAACAAAAACAAACAAACAAACAAAAAAAACATTTTCTCTCTCTATCCTTTTGTAGTTGTATGTTGAATGTTAACTATATTGAAGTTTTATGCTTTTTTGTGAGATTGTTTTGCTCATTCTTTTGTTTGAGTGTATGTTTTGGTTAGCTGTACTTTAGTTAGTTTTTTACTTCTGCTTTCCCTTTCCTCATTTGATATTTGCTGGTACTGTAGGTTTTATTAAATTATAAATACTTGTTGCTGGCATTTGCTATGATTATTAGTTGTTCTATTGGAGTTTCCTCCCTATATATAGTTAGTTCCTTTTTTCTTTCTTAGTATCATTCTTCTCTCTCTCTCTCTCTCTCTCTCTCTCTCTCTCTCTCTCTCTCTCTCTCTCTCTTTTTCCCAATTTCATTTTGACATTTCTTTTTTTTCTTTCCTTTTATTCTTCTATCTCTCCTACCCCCTAATTTGCCTTTCTCTAATAGATACCTTTATTGGAAGTTATTAATATCACAAATACATTTCTGCTCAGTGCCTTATGAGTTGTACCTGGTTGTGTTGTATTTTGTGCATTTAAATCAACGAAGGAGAGTGAGAACTACATAACCAGACATCCTGAAAAAAAGAGACCATGGGGATACAAAGAAATAGCCCACAAGTAAAAGAAAAGCAGGCATCACCAGAAAAGGAAGTAAACAAGTTAGAGGCAAGCAACCTATCAAAGCAAGAATTCAGAGTAATGATCATAAGATGGCTAAAAAGAATAAAAAACAAAATTGACAATATGAGTAACAACCAAGAGGAAATGAAAAATGACATCGCTGCTGTAAAGAACTCAACAGAAAGCATCAAGAGTAGACTAAAAGAAGTAGAGAACCTCATCAGTGAGCTAGAAGACAATATGGAAAAAAATACCCAATTAGAGCAGCTTCTGGGGAAAAAAATTAAAGAGCAGGAGGAGAGCTAAAGGAACTTTGGGACAATACAAAACAAAATAATATTCACATAATAGGGGTTCCTGGAGAAAAAGAAACTGAGGAAGATATGAAAAATATGTTTCAAAAAATAATGACAGAGAATTTTCCCGAGATAGAGGAGAAAAACCCCGCACAAATCCAAGAAGCTCGCAGAATCCCAAGCAAAATGATTCCCAAAAGACTGACGCCAAAGAATATTATAATTAAAGTGGCAAACAGCAACGACAAAGTAAGAATCTTAAAAGCAGCCAAAGAGAAAAAGAAAGTTACATATAAAAAAAAAAACCCCATCAGAGTAGCAACTGACTTCTCAATAGAAATCTATCAGGACAGAAGGGAATGGAATGAAATATACAAAGTCATGCAAAGGAAGGGTCTGAATCCAAGAATACCGTACCCAGCTAGGCTATCAATCAAAACTGAAGGTGAAATCAGGAGCTTCACAGACAAAAAAAAAAAAGATTAAGAGAAGTTATCACCACCAAACCAGCAATGCAAGAAATGCTAAAGGGTCTGTTGTAAAAATAAAAAAGAAATAGGAAGCGAAGCAAGAACATAGGGATATAGAATAAAAATGGCAACAAATAAGTACCTATCAATAATATCATTAAATGTTAATGGATTAAATGCTCCAATCAAAAGATATAGGGTTACAGATTGGATAAGAAAACAAGACCCATATATCTGCTGTCTACAAGAAACCCATTTCAGAAAAAAAGATGCATACAGACTGAGGGTGAATGGATGGGAAAAGGTTTTCCAGGCGAATAGAAATGGAAAAAAAAAGCTGGGGTAGAAATACTTATATCTGCCAAATTAGATCTCAAAGTGAAGGACATAAAAAGAGATAATGATGGCCACTTAATAATACTAAAGGGAGCAATTCAACAAGAAGAAATAACCCTGGTAAACATATATGCACCCAACACAGGAGGACCCAAATACAGAAAAAACAAAACAAAAAACTGCTGGAGGGCATTAAGAGAGAGATAAATAGCAATCCAATCATAATAGGAGATTTTAATACCCCACTGTCACCTTTGGAAAAATCATCTAAACAAAAAATCAGCAAAGAAACATCAATCCTAAATGACGCACTAGACCAGATGGAATTAATCGACATCTTAAAAACATCCCACCCTAAAGCAATAGAACATTGATTCTTCTCAAGGGCACATGGGTCATTTTCAAAGATAGACCACATGTTGAGACATAGGCAAAGTCTCTTCAAATTCAAGATGATATAAACCATGTCAAGCATATTCTCAGATCATAGTAGCTTAAAACTAGAAATCAACTACAATAAACATAATCAAAAAAAAAATCAGACACATGGAGACTAAACAGCATGCTATTAAATAATGACTGGTTCACCAGAGAAATCAAGGAAGAAATGAAAAACATCCGGGCAACAAATGATAATGAAAACACAACAATCCAAAATCTATGGGACACAGCAAAATCAGTCTTGAGAGGGAAGTTCATAGCTCTACAAGCCTACTGCAAAAAACAAGAAAAAATTGTAACAAATTATGTAACTCTACAACTCAAAGAGTTAGAAAAAGAGCAATAAGAAAACCCAGTGTAAGCAGAAGGAAGAAAATAATAAAAATCAGAGTGGAGATAAATGACATAGAGACCAAAGAAACAATTTAAAAAATCAACAAAACCAAGAGCTGGTTCTTTGAAAGGATAAACAAAATTGATGAACCTCTAGCCAGGCTAACCAAGAAACAAAGAGAGAGGACCCAAATAAACAAAATCAGAAACAAAAGAGGTGAAATAACAACAGACCCCACCAAAATACAAAGGATTGTTACAATTAAAGAAACCCCCCATCAGACTAGCAACTGACTTCTCAATAGAACTTACACTATGAACAACTCTATTCCAACAATCTGGACAACCTAAAGGAAATGGACATATTCCAAGAAAAATATAACCTTCCAAAACTCAATCAGGAAAACATAAAAATCTCAATAGACCAGTGACTTTGGAAGAAATTGAAGCAGTCATTGAAAAGTTTCCAGTAAACAAAAGTCCAGGGCCAGATGGCTTCACAGGGGAGTTTTACCAAACATTCAAGGAAGAACTAAAACTTATCCTCCTCAGACTATTCCAAAAAATTCAAGAGGAAACAACACTTCTTAACTCCTTCTATGAAGCCAGCATCACCCTAATACCAAAACCAGATAAAGACAACAAAATGAAAGAGAATTACAGGCAAATATCCCTCATGAACATAGATGCCAAAATCCTCAACAAAATCAAGCAAACCGGCTCCAGTAGTACATCAGAAAGATCATACACCATGACCAAGTAGGATTTATCCCAGGAATGCAAGGCTGGTACAATATCCACAAATCAATAAACGTGATACATCACATAAACAAATTGAAAGATAAAAATTACATAGCCATATCAATTGATGCAGAAAAAGCATTTGACAATATCCAACACCCTTTCTTGATAAAAACTCTCAGCAAGGTGGGAATAAAAGAATCATACCTTAACTCAATAAAAGCTATATATGATAAACCCACAGCTAATATCATACTCAATGGGTAAAAACTAAAACCATTCCCTCTAAGAACAGGAACAAGCAGGGATGTCCATTCTCACAACTCCTGTTTGACATAGTATTGGAAGTACTAGCCATTGCAATTAGACAAGAAGAAGAAATAAAAGACATTCAAATTGGAAAAGAAGAAGTAAAATTGTTCTTATTTGCAGATGACATGATATTGTACATAAAAAAACCAAAAACTCCATTAAAAAAACTAATAGACTTAATAAATGAATTTGGCAATGTAGCAGGTAACAAAATTAATGCCAATAAATCTATGGTCTTTCTATTCACCAATAGGGAACTTACAGAAAGAGAGACTAAAAAAAAAATCCCATTTACCATCACACCAAAAAATTAATATGCCTAGGAATAAACTTAACTATAAGGAGGTAAAAGACCTATACACGGAATACTACACAACACTGAAAAAAGAGAAGAAGACATAAACAGATGGAAAAACATACCATGTTCATGGATTGGTAGAATCAACTTCATTAAAATGTCCATACGACCCAAAGCAATCTATTGATTCAATGCACTCCCCATTAAAATACCAATGGCATATTTCACAGACTTAAAAAGAACTCTCCAAAAATTTATCTGAAATAATAATTAAAAAAATGGACTCCAAATAGCCACAGCAATCTTGAGAAAGAAAAATAAAGTAGGAGGGATCTCAATATCAGATTTCAAACTGTATTACAAAGCCACTGTTCTCAAAACAACATGGTAATGGCACAAGAACAGACATATAGATGAATAGAATGGAATAGAATAGAATAGAATAGAATAGAATAGAATAGAATAGAATAGAGAATCCAGATATAGACCCAAACCACTATGCTCAATTAATATTTGACAAAGGAGGCAAGAACATACAATGGAGTCAAGGCAGTCTCTTCAATAAATGGTGTTGGCAAAATTGGACAGACACTTGCAAAAAAATGAAACTAGACGACCAACTTACATCATACACAAAAATAAACTCAAACTGGATATAGGACTTAAACATAAGTTTAATAAAAATACTAGAGGAATCTACAGGCAGCAAAATCTCAGACATATGCCAAAAGAACTTCTTCACTGATACTGCCCCTAGGGCATGGAAGCTAAAGAGAAAATAAACAAATCTGACTACATCAAAATAAAAAGTTTTTTTCACAGCAAAAGAAACCATCAACAAAACAATAAGAAAGTATGGGAAAACATATGTGCAAATGTTATCACTGATAAAGATTTAATCTCCAACATCTATAGACACCTTATACAACTTAATAAAAGGAAGAGAAATGATCTAATAAATAAAATGGGCAACAGACGTAAATAGAATCTTTTCAAAAGAAGACAAAAGGAAGGCCAAGAGTCACATGAAAACATGCTCAACGTCACTAATTATACAAGAGATGCAAATGAAAATGACAATGTGGTACCATCTCACACATGTCAGAATGGCCAACATCAACAAATCAACAAACGACAAGTGTTGGCGAGGTTGTGGAGAAAAAGGAACCCTCGTGCACTGCTGGTGGGAATGTAGGCTGGTGCAACCACTGTGGAGAACAGAATGAAGTTTCTTAAAAAAACTGAAAACAGAACTCTCATTTGACCCAGTAATCCCACTCCTAGGAATATATCCTAAGAAAATAGAAACACCAATCAAAAAGGATATATGCACCCCTATGTTCATAGCAGCACAATTTACAATAGCTAGGATTTGGAAACAGCCTGGTTGCTCACCAGCAGATGATTGGATAAAAAAACTATGGACATCTATACAATGGAATACTATCCTGCCATAAAAAGGAGGGAATTCTTATCATTTGCAGCCACCTGGATGGAACTGGAGAACATTATGCTAAATGAAATACGACAGTCAATGAAAGAAAAACACCACATGATCTCTCTCATTTATGGATATTAAAGAACATTATAAACTGATGATCAAAAAGATAAATACAGAGACAGTCAAGCAACAAGTAGACCATCAAATTACAGTGGGTAGGGTAGGGAGATATGGGGGAGATAAGAGAATAACCTAAGGACTTGTATGCATGCATATAAGCATATCCAATGGATGCAAAACTCTGGGGAGGAGGGCATGTATGGGAGTAGGGAGGGGCAATGATAAGATATGTACACATATAATATCTTAATAAAAAAATGAAATAATAAAATAAAAAAATAAAATGCCATAACTACCGTACATAGTAATCTTTCTGATAGATCTGGGTAAATTGTATACATCTATTTAGAAAATGAACTACTATGGTCTATGCCATTAACAAAGCCTGTGATTCACAGAGGAGGTAAAAATATCAATAGTAACAGGTGTTTGAATGAAATTGAATCAGATACTCCTGAATAACTTTGAAAAGTTCAAGTTTTCTATCAAGAAAATAACTGAGAGGTGAAGGAAATAGCCAGAAGAACAAGAATGGTAAGTGTTGCCTGAAGAACTTGATCCTGTGATTTCATGATAAAGCTTTAATGAATAGGAGCATCTTCTTATAGATCATCAAAGAAAGTGGTTTCTTGACATGGAATCTACTCTTATAAAAGATGCTGTGAAGATTGTTGACATGACAACAAATTTTAGAACATTACCTAAACTTAGCTTATAAAGAGGCGGCAAAAGATATAGAGACAAATGAGAATTACAATACAACATATCAAAACCTCTAGGATGCAGTGAAATCAGGAATATCATTATAGGCTTATCTCAGGAAACAATAGAAATCTCACATTAACAACCTAATATAATATCTTAAAGTACTAGAAAAAGAATAAAAGCAACCCATAGTCAGTAGAAGAAAAGAATTAAAAATTGTAGCAGACTTACATGAAAAAATAAAAATAAAAAAGAACAAAAGACCATATAAAAATCAATAAAAATAAGAAGTGGTTTTTTTGAAAACATTAATAAAATTGACAAACCCCTGGTTAGATTCAATAAGGAAAAATTATATATAATAAAAGTCAGAAATGGGAGAAGTTACCACAGAATCACAGATAAACAAAGGATCATAATAGAATATCATTAAAGACTTTAGGCCAACAATTCAAAAATCTTGAAGAAATAGATAAGTTCCTAGAAATATAACACCATCCTACACTAACTCATGAAGAATTGAAATCATTAAAAACCTCCCAAAAAACAAAACTATAGAACCAGATGGCCTAAACCACATGTGTCAAACACAAGGCCTGCGGGCCAAATCCGTCCCGCCAGGCCTTGCAATGTGGCCCGCACCACGCTGTCATCACTGCACTCTGCTGCGTTTCCATCACAATGACAGTTTATGACTGTTCAGTAAACCATTCGGCCCGCGATTTAGGCTGGATTTTAGATTTTGGCCACTTCTCTGATTGAGTTCGACACCCCTAGCCTAAACAGTGAATACTACCAAATATTCAAAGATTTAAAACCTATCCTTCTTAAACTCCTACAAAAAATTTTTGACGAAAAGGCAGTATTTCCTAACACATTTTAAGTGGTCAATATAACCCTAATAACAAAACCTGTGAAAGATAACACACAAAAGTAAAGTACACATCACTATCTCTGATGAATACAGATATAAAAATCCTAAACAAAATACTAGAAAATAGAATAAAAAATATAATAACTCGTGATCAAATGGGGCTCATTCCAAGGGCACAAGGATGTTTCAACATACACAAATCAATCAATGTCATACACCAAATTGACCAAAGAAAGGATAAAAATTATATGGTTTTATCAATAGATGCACATAAAGCTTTTGATAAGATACAATATCCATTTATGATTAAAATATTCAATAAAATAGGATAGAAGGAAAGTACCTTAACATAATAAAAGCCATATATGATAGACCCTCAGCTGATATCACAATCAATATTGAAAAACTGAAAGATATTTCTCTAAGACCAGGAAAAAAAAAAGGATGTCCACTCTTCACCATTTTTACTCAACACTAGAGGCTCGGTGCATGAAATCGTGCACCAGTGTGTCTCTTGGCCTGGCATGCAGGATCAGGCCAATACTGGCTTTCTGAAACTGGACTGAGGGGTCCCAAATTATAAGAGGCTCAGGCCAGGTCAAATGTCCTCACTTGTGGACAGTCAGGGCTAGGGAGGGATACACAAAGTTGGCCAGCCAGGGAAGGACCACGTGAGGGACCCACGGCATGTCCAGCCCATCTTGCTCAGTCTTGATTGGCTGGACACCAGCAACAAGCTAACTTACCAGTTGGAGAGTATGCCCTCTGGTGGTCAGTGCACATCATAGTGAGTGGTTGTGTGGCCTTAACATAGCATTAGCACATTATACTTTGTCTAGAGGCCCGGTGCACAAAATTTGCTCATGGGGGGAGTCCCTCAGCCCAGCCTGAACGCTCTCCAATATGGAAACCCTCGAGGGATGTCTGACTGCTCGTTTAGGCCCTATCCTAGGCTTAAATGGGCAGTCAGACATTCCTCTAACAACCCTGTTGCTCACCTGACTGTCTTCCTGATTATCCCTAACCACTTCTGTCTGCCAGCCTGATTGATGGATAACTGCTCCCCTGCCAGTGTGTTTGCCCTTAACTGCCCTCTTCTGCAGGCCTTATCAACCCACCTGCCCTCTCCTGCAGGGCTGGTCACCCCTAACTGTCCTCCCTTGCTGGCCTGGTCTCCCCCAACTGCTCTCCACTGCAGGACTGGGTTCCCCCAAACTTCCCTTCCCTGAAGGCCCAGTCATACCCAACTTCCCTCCTATGCCAGCCTGCTCACCCCTAACTGCCCTCCCATGCAGGCCTTATTGCTCCCAACTGTCCCCTCCTCCTTGCAGGCCTGGTCCCTTCCAACTTCCCTCCCCCGCTGGCCATCTTTTGGTGGCCATCTTGTGTCCACATGGGGGCAGGATCTCTTTAACCACATGGGGGCAGCCATCCTGTATGTTGGAGTGATGATCAATATGCATATTATTCTTTTATTAGATAGGATACAGGCCTGGTGCATGGGGGCCAGCTGGTTTGCCCTGAAGGGTGTCCTGGATCAGGGTGGGGGTTCCCTTGGGCCGTGGGGCAGCCTGGGCTAGGGGCTTGTGGTGGTTTGCAGGCCAGCCATGCTGGCAATCCAAGCAGAGGCCCTGATAGCTGGGATTTACTTATCTTCTACAATTGAAACTTTGTAGCCTGGAGTGAAGCCAAGTCTTCTGCTTGCTCTGTGATGGCAACCATTTCTGTTGGGATTTATTTATCTTCTATAATTGAAACTTTGTAGCCTTAAGTGAAGGCCAAGGCAGGTCAGGGTGTGTGGAAAGCTTGGTTTCCTCCATTACCAGGGAAACCCAAGCCTCCTTCTTGCTCTCTCTGTGGCCTCAGCCATCTTGGTTGGGTTTATTTGCACATTTTCTCCTGATTGGCTTGTGAGCATGGCTTATGGGTGAAGCAGAGGCAGGTCAATTTGCATATTGCTCTTATTAGATAGGATTGGTTTAATGGATGACTGGATGACTAGACACTTAGTATATTAGGCTTTCAGTATATATGACTGGAGGCCCAGTGTACAAATTTCATGCATGTGGAGGGGGGTTCCCCCTAAGCCCAGCCTGCACCCTCTCCAATCTTCTCCCCTCAGGGGATGTCTGACTGCCAGTTAAGGCCCAGGGGATCAGGCCAAAACCAGCAGTCAGACATTCTTACAATCCAGGACCTCTGGCGTCTAATTGTTCACCTGCCTGATGGCCTGATTGCCCCTAACTGACTCCGCCAACCAGCCTGATTACCCCTAACCGCATCTATCTGCCTACCTAAGAGCCCCTAACTGTCCCCACTGCTGGTCTGATCATGCCCAACTACACCCCACTGGCCTGGTTGCCCTCAACTGCTCCCCCTGCCAGCCTGGTCACACTTCACTGCCTCCCGCCCCCCCGCCCCCCCACTTCCAGTCTGGTCGCCCCATGCAGCTTGCTGTTCAGACATTTAGTTATCCCTCACTAACTCCCTTGCTGGCCTGATCACTCCACGCAGCCTGCTGTTCAGTCATTACTGTGAGGGTGCCCTGAGCAATTTGCATATTATCCTATTATTAGAAGAGATAGTATGGTCAGTCCTAGCCACAGCAATAAGACAAGAGAAAGAAAGAAAAGCATCTAACTAGGGAAGGAATAAGACAAACTGTCACTTTTTGCAGATGACATGATTCTGTATATAAAAAAACTTAAAGACCCCACCAAAAACTATTAGAAACAATAAACAAATATAGTCAAGTTCAATGTGGATACAAAATCAATGTGCAAAAATCTATCATCTCTCTGTATACTAACAACAAAACTTTAGAAAATGAAATGAACAAAACAATTTCTTTTGCAATTGCAATCAAAAGATAATATACCTAGGAATAAACTTAACAAAGAATGTTAAAGACCTATATACTTAAAATTACAAAGCATTACCCAAAGAGATTGAAAAACACACAGCAAAATGCAAAAGTATCCCATGTTCATGGATTAGAATGTCGTTCATGGAAGAATCAACATAGTGAAAATGGCCATAATGCCCAAAGCAATATACAGACTTAATGCAATCCTCATAAAAATCTCAGTGGCATTTTTTTTTAAGAAATAGAAAGAGAAATCATCAGATTCTTATGGAATCACAAAAGAACCCAAATAGCCAAAGCAATCCTGAGAAAAAAGAACAAAGCTGGATGTATCATGCTACCTGATTCAAATTATTCTACAGAGCAAAGATAGTCAAAATAGCATTATAATGACAAAGAAATAGACACACAGAGCAATGGAACAGAATGGAACCAAATGTATATGGACAAATAATTTTCAGCAAAGGAGACAGAAACACACAATGGAGTAAAGGTTTTCTTCAATAAATGCTGCTGGGGAAAACTGGAAAGCCATTTGCAAACAAATGAAACCAAGCTACAGTTTGTCCACATGTACAACAATTAATTAAAAATGTATCAGAGACCTAAATATAAGACCCAAAACAATAAGTTACATAGAATAAAATATAGGTAGCAAACTTATGGATCCTTGGTCACAGAGAACACTTTATAACCTTGATCCCAAAGGCAAGGGAAGTAAAGGCAAAATATCACATGATCTCACTCATATGTGAAATGTAATGAACAACATAAACTGATGCAGTAAAATAGATCCAGAGACATAGAAACATCTAACAGAACATCCAACAGCAGGGGCAACATCCAACCTGTGTGTGTGCAGGGAGGATGGTGGCACTGAGTGCAGGAGGGTGAGAGATCAACCAAAGTACTTATATGCACATAAGCATAACCTATGGATACAGTCAGTGGGGGAGGTGAGGGCATGTGTTGTGGGGGTGGGAACACATGGGGAGAGGTCAATGGAGAAAAAAGGATACATATATATCCTTTATTATATAAGCAATAAAAATAAAATAAATGAGACTATATCAAACTAAAAAGATTCTGCGCAGCAAAAGAAACTCACAACAAAATAAAACAACTGCAAACAAAATGGGAGATGATATTCCCAATCAGTTGCTCCAAAAAATTTCCAAAAGATGTAAAGAATTAATAAATCTCAACAATAAACAAATGACCCAATCAAAAAGTGGACAGAGAACCTGGAAATATACTTCTCCCAAGGAGATATACAAACATACAATAAACATATGACAAGATTTTAAACATCACTGGCATTAGGGAAATGCAAATCAAAACTACAATGAGATACCACTTTAATACTTGTTAGAGTGGCCATTATCAACAACACAACCAAAAATAAGTGTTGGGGAGATTGTGGAAAGAAGGCAACCTTCATTCACTGCTGGTGGGAATGTAGACAGATATAACAACTATGGAAAGCACGCTGGCAAATCCTCAAAAAATTAAGAGTAGAACTACCATATAACCCACAACCCAGCAATCCCTCTCTTATGCATGCATGCAAAAATCTTGAAATCGTGTGCTCACAAAGATAGTGCATATTTATGTTCATTGCAACGTTATTCACGGTGGCCAAGACATGGAAAAAATGAAACAAAACACTGTATCCCACGAGAGTGGACTGGATAAAGAAGATGTGGTGCACATATACAGTGGAATACTAGCCACAAGAAAGTGCTATTTGCAGCAACATGGATAGACCCTGAGAATATTATGCTAAGTGAAATAAGTCAGTCATAAAAATCTAAGAACCATAAGATTTTACTCATATATGGGTTATCAAACTGAAACTCATGAACATAAACAGCAGTGTGATGGTTGGCAGTGTCAGGGAATGGGGGTGGAGAGAGGTCTGAATATAAGGTGGCAGAAGATCTGATCTTGGTTTGTGGGCACACAGTGTAATATACAGATCTTGTAACATAGAAACTCACATCTGAAAAATCTAAGTTCATGTTGACCAATGTCACCTCTATCAATTTAATACAGAAAAATATCAAAATAAAATAAAGTGGTTTGGGAGTACTACTCCAATTTTAAGATAAGTTATACTGTGGGTATAATGACACCAAGCAGCCTTGCTATCTACACAGAACTCATCCATGAAAGGAAGGGTCAATAGATGTGGCAAACTTGTCTTATTTAAAGAAATTACCACAACTTTCATCAACCATCACTCTGATGCATCAGCAGCCATCAATATTGGGGTAAGACTCTCTATCAGCAAAAGATTACAATTCGCTGATGGCTCAGATGATTATTACCAGTCTAGCCTAAAGTACTTTAAATTAAAGATGTGCATTGCTTTCTTTCATAGAAAAAACGCAATTGCACACAGGGTAGACTATAATATAGAGTACTTATCACATTTATATACTTTTGGGAACTAAAAATTTTATGTGACTTGCTTTTTCTGATAGTCACTCTATTGCAATGCTCTGGAAACAAACCCAAAGTATCTCCAAAGAATGCCTGTACTTAATATAACAATTTAACTTATTAAAGGAGGATATGCATCAATCTTTTTTTCTATGTAATAATAAAATCCTTAGATACTTTTGTTCTTAAATATACACACTTAATTCAACTCAAAAGAGGATAATTAAACCTGAAGTATCAGATTTTATAAATTCTTCTTACCAGGGAGTTCCATTGAATGTGGCTTGAATTGTCCCTTTATTGTCCCATGTGCAATTGCATCTGCTGGGGCTTCTGCATTACAAACAGATTTCAAAAGACATCATATGATCATTTACATATAAATAATTTACATATATGTTTCCATGAGTGTGTGTATATTGGGCATGTGTTTTGTTTTAAAGAAAAGCATTATATTAAACTATCGAGATTGCAGATTCACAAAAACTTAAATTG